>NW_022436973.1:11373561-11402349 GCF_009761245.1 Sapajus apella | reverse complement strand
GAGTTTCGCTCTTGTTACCCAGGCTGGAGTGCAATGGCGCGATCTCGGCTCACCGCAACCTCCGCCTCCTGAGTTCAGGCAATTCCCCTGCCTCAGCCTCCTGAGTAGCTGGGATTACAGACACGCGCCACCATGCCCAGCTAATTTTTTTGTAGTTTTAGTAGAGACGGGGTTTCACCGTGTTGACCAGGATGGTCTCGATCTCTTGACCTCGTGATCTACCCGCCTCGGCCTCCCAAAGTGCTGGGATTACAGGCTTGAGCCACCGCGCCCGGCCCAATTTAATTTTTTTTTTTTTGAGACAGAGTCTCTCTTTGTCGCCCAAGGTGGAGTGCAGTGGCGTCATCTCAGCTTATTGCAACCTCCACCTCCCGGGTTCAAGCAATTCTCCTGCCTCAGCTTCCTGAGGAGCTGGCATTACAGGTGCCAGCCACCACAGCCAGCTAATTTTTTTTGTATTTTTTGTAGAGACAAGGTTTCACCATGTCAGCCAGGCTGGTCTTGAACTCCTGACCTCAAATGTTCCACCCACCTTGGCCTCCCGAAGTGCTGGGATTACAGGCGTGAGCCACCGTGCCCGGCCATAGCTTCACTTTCTGTGCATCTCTCTCTCCTTGGAACATTCACTTTACTGATGACTGGGTCTCAGTGTTCTGTGTTCCCTCACACATACCAAAACACTACTCTTGTGAGCTATTCAGAGGCCTCATGCACGTGGGTAGGAACTGGAAGATCACCGTCTTGGCCTGTGGGACTTTTATTCTCCAAGACAGTAGTCCTCAGAGTGTGGTCAGCATCATCAGGGACTAGAAATGCAAATTCTCTATTCCCACACTGGACCTACTGAGTCAGGCACGCTGAGAGTGGGGCCCAGCAATGTATATTTTAACAAGCACTCCAGGCCACAGTGATGCATGCCCAAGTGTGAGAACCACTGTGCCAGGAGAGGAACCTGCAAATCCTGATAGACCACAGCTCTCCTAACACAGTTACCTGTGGGCAGGGTCTTCTTCCCCCAGCAGCCACTCTCTCCTGTGACCTTAGTGCCCAGCCAGTCAAGAGCCTATCTCAGGGTGAGAACACCTTCCTTCCTTCCACAGCCCCTTGGGGGGTCACCTTTGTACAGTCTGACTGAGTTACACAGGACAGCTGCCTGAGTTTGTTGAGTGGATATTTATCTTCTTAGCCAAGACTGCATTCCCAGAATGAAGATGGAGGGAAGAATGCTTTTCCATATGTTCTTCCAACAAGTCATATGACAGATGAGGAAACCGAGGCTCAGAGTTTAAGTTACTCATCCAAAGTCACGCTGCTAATAAGTGGCAGGGTCAGAATTTGGACTCAGGTCCATCTGCCCTCAGGTGTCCTTTCTACCACAGCAACTTGCATCCGTTGGCCAGAACCAGCTCCAGGAGGATAGGGCCTGGCTCTTTCTGGATTTGAGCTGGAGCCCTCACTGAACTCCTGACCTTGCTGTGGGAACCTCCAGCTAAGCTTCCCAGACGCTGGGAGGCAGGTCCTCTTTTTGCTTTCACCCTGTCAGCAGAGCAGGCATCTCAGACCGTGCTGGATCCTGTCAGGGATGTGGCAGCTGCCAGTCAATTAAGTCACAAGCCTCAGCAGGCCTGCGTGAGAGCCAAGGTGGTCACCATGCCAAGTGGCCTGCAGCCAGGAGGTGCCTTGTCCAGCCCACCCCTCATCCTTTATTTGGAGGCCCCTCCCCATCTCAGGCATGGTCTTCTTCCCCCAGCAGCCGCTCAGAGCTTGATGTGCACCCCCTGGATCTTATGGTAGCCCAGTTTAGCAAACGGACCTGAAGTTTTATAAATAGCGCAATGGCAGGCTGGGAAGCTGCCCTGTGCAAGAGGACAGAACATGCATTCCCTGCTTCTTGAGCCATTTCCTGGGATCGGGTGATGGGAGTGACTTCTAGTGCAGATGAAGTCAAATTACTCTTATCTCCTGGGTGTATGCTCTGCACTTGGTCTTGCTTCTACCCTTCGGTATGTCTGTGGTTCTCCCCCCACTGCCTTTGCCTTTGTGTGGTTGCTGGTGCTTCCAAGTCTGCTCCTGGGACATTTCCTGTTCTTGGAACAGCTGCTCCAGCCTGGGGTACCCTCCTGCTACTTGATCCTATAGGGAGGTGTCCAGTGGCTGTGGGCAATTTTCAGATGACCTTGTTCCTCTGACGTCATTAGATAGCTATTTTTGGATTTGCTGTTTATGCTGCAGAAGTTGGGCTGGGATGGGAGAGAAGGAATGAAGGAGGGGCTGCTCTTGGTTCACCATTGTTCCAGGGTCCTACCAAGTAGGTGCATTTATTCTTCAACATTTACAGAGCACCTACTGAATGTCAGGCCCTAGGGCAACCAAACTGATTCTTCACTCGCTTGTTAATTTATTTTCAATGGGCATTGCTTTGTAGTACAGAGTAGTCATTAAACGTGGGGCTCTGGAGCTTGGGTTTAAATTCCAGCCCACCATTTACTACCTCTGAAACTCCTCTGTGCCTCAGTTTCCTTTTGGAAATGGGAGTGATTACAGTATCTACCTCATAAGGTTGCTATGAGGATTAAAAGAGTTAATATCTCTGACGCATTGTAAATACACAGTAAATGTTAGTGGCTATTACTACTAACTACAACAGCACCACATATTGTACTAGGTACTTGGGATATGAAATTGAATGTGATGTAGTCCGTGTCTATTTTGCACTGGCATCTGGTGTCCCAGGGTCTCAGATATTGGGATGGGGCACCCAGTCAACACCAGTCAGAAATAATACCTGTTGTGTGTACTACTTTTTCCTACCTTGTGGTGGAGGGCATTCAAGGGAAACAGAAAATGAAGTTCCAGCCTGGGTGTGGTAGCTCACACCTGTAATCCCAGCACTTTAGGGTCACAGGGAGGCCGAGGTGGGTGGATTGCCTGAGGTCAGGAGTTTGAGACCAGCCTGGCCAACATGGTGAAACTCCGTCTCTACTAAAAATACAAAAAATGAGCTGGGCGTGGTGGTGCACACCTGTCATCCAGCTCCTCAGGAGGCTGAGACAGAAGACTCACTTAAACCCAGGAGGCGGAGGTTGCAGTTAGCAGAGATTGTACCACCGTACTCCAGCCTGGGTGACAGAGTGAGATTCTGGCTCAAGAAAAAAAAGAAACAAAAAAGAAAATGAAGTTCCTGTTCTAGGAAAGCCTCAGAGCAGTGGCTCTTCACCTGACCACATATCAGAATCTTTTGGGGAGAGTTTTAAAAATACCAACATTTTGCACCACTCCAAATGTTCTGATTTAATTGGTCAGAGCCCAGGAAGGGCCCAGACTGCCAGATGTTTTCAGTGTGCATCAGGGTTGAGAAGTGTGGCTCCAGGTTACAAGGATATGAATCCTGGAAGCTCTCCACTCACTGCACCAGCGTGACTGTCAGGAGACTGCCTCAAAGCTGGTCCCTCTTCAAGGCTCTCAGGATGCTTTCTAGAGAGCTGGCTGTCTGACTTGGCAGGTCTTGAACTTGGATGTGCATGAAAAATCACCTGAAATGCTGGTTTATAGAGACATTTCTGGGACCTCATTCCAGGGAGGCTTCATTTTATTTTTTATTTTATTTTATTTTTATTTTCGAGACTGAGTCTCACTCTGTTGCCCAGGACAGAGCGCAGTGGTGCAATCTCAGCTCACTGCAACCTCTGCCTCCTGGGTTCAAGTGATTCTCCTGCTTCAGCCTCCTGAGTAGCTGGGATTACAGGTGCCCACCCCCACACATGGCTAATTTTTGTATTTTTAGTAGAGATAGGGGTTTCACCATGTTGGCCAGTCTGGTCTTGAACTCCTGACCTCAAGTGATCTGCCCGCCTTGGCCTCCCAAAGTGCTGAGATTATAGGAGTGAGCCACTGCGCCCAGCCAGGAGGATTCGTTTTAAACCCAATTCTGGGGCTTAGGCACTGAACAGCCCTGCAGTAGCTGAATTGTGAGTTCTCTGAGGCCCTGAGCCCAGAGGTCCTTCCTGATTATCAGTCCCAAAGACTGCCTCTAAAACTCCATGGTATTTTATAGCTCTTACCATTTTCTCTCTGAAGAAATCTGTGTCCATGTTGATATATTTGGAATTAATTATTGATCTGATTAAGAGTTACAAGGGTCATTTCTAAAAAAAATTGGAAAATCTAGATGAATAAAGAATAACAATAATCTCTTCCTACACCTGTTAATGTGTCCATTTATATCCCTCCAGATATTTTCTTTGTAAATATTTTGAAAAAAAAAAGGATTCTACTCCATGGCTGATTTTAATTTAATATCTTTATTTATTGAGACAGGTTCTCACCCTGTCACCCAGGCCATCGTGCAGTGACACAGTCATGACTCACTGCAGCCTCAACCTCCTGGGGGTCAAGCAATTTTTCTACCTTAGCCTCCTGAGTAGCTGGGACCACACAGGTGTGCACCGCCATGCCTGGCTAATTTTCTAAATTTTTTTGTAGAGATGAGGTCTCACTCTGTTACCCAGGCTGGTCTTGAACTCCTGGGCTCAAGTGATCCTCTGGCCTTGGCCTCTTAACATGCTGGGATTACAGGCATGGTTGACTTTTATAGTCTTTTTCCATCTAAAATGTAATATGGGGTGATTCTATAGCTCTCCCCCAATTTCATCTCTGTGTCCCCAAAGTGACAGTTTAGTCCTTGTCACAGTAGAGCCCCCAGTAAATAATCTTAGCAATAAAATTCTACAATTCTGGGATGGAACAGTGTGTCAATGGCATTTCCAGAGAAATCTATGTCCGGTTTGCACACACAATGCCCATAGATCTCTGCTTACTAGCTTGGCTGAAAGAACAAGGTCTGCTATAAAGACAGCAACCTTACGTAGGGCTTTTCCAGAGGCCTGAGAGGTCCTGCCAAGGCCCTGGGCTCAGGGGTCCAAGGTGGGAAAGGGCAAGAGAAAACAACGTGCTAATGCAGCCTTGAGTGGCTCTCAAACAGGAGCAGAGGGAAAGCTGTAAGGGAGTTGGCTGCTGTCTTTGGAGTCAGGAAGGTTGTTGCTCAACTCTTTGGATTTTCCATCACAGCTGAGCAGGGAGAGGGTCAGACTGGGCATGTCTCCTCCGAACAGGTCCTTTTAAAGCCTCTTGGCTGAACTGATTTCCTCTCCGGAGCCAAGGAAGCAGTGCCTGGGCGGAGTTAACCCCTTCATCCCCAACACATTCTTCCAGAGCTAGGTGAGCCTGGAAGCCTCGGCTCCTGGAAGGCAGAGCTACACAGGGCAAGAGGCCTAAGGAGCCGTGAACTCTGGCTGGAGAAACCTTCCCTCTGGCCTTGTTAAATCCAACAGGCATAATTGCATCCTGCTGACCTTAATTCCCCTGGCGGGTTTAATTGGTCTTGGCATTGCCCCACTTCCTGTCCTGCCCCTGTAGAGGCAAAGAGGGTGTCTGCACAGCTGGTGCACGGCGGGGAAGCCCCTTCTTAAGGGTGGGCAGGGGCTCTGGCAGCCCCTAGGTGGGTGGAGGAAGTTTCCCTGTGCCCCACCCCTGTGCCTCCAAGGGAGTGCTGAGAATCTTGGGGACTCCCAGGGAGCAGCTGGCTGGAGCAGGCAATCCCGTAGTAGATTCGGAACCAGGCCAGCCTCTCATCCCAGTGGGAGGCACTGCAGGGAAGCTGGCGGGAACAGCTAAACCCTCTACCTGGGGTTTATTATTGAGCCCCCACAGTGCTGCAGGTACTGTGCCAAGCACTCTATACATGTGTGCTGGCTAAATCTCCCAGCCATGCTGTGAGACGGAGGCAGTGGGGCAGAATGGTTGTGAGCAGAGCGTTGGGTTAGATGTGTCCAGTCCCAACTCTGTGACTTTGCCCTGTGACTCAGTTTTTCTGTCACATCTGTGAAATGGGGATGAAAGAGCTGACATTTATACAGCACCCACTATGCACACACACACACTGTTCTAATGCCTTGTATACCTCCCGTGAGGCAGGTGCTCTTCTTATGGATGAGGGAACAGGTGAAACTGCTGTTCCAGGCTCACAGTTACAGGTCTCAGCGCTTCATTGACAGATCTCCCAGTCATTGCATGGTAGAATGGAAGAACTGAAGGGAGGATACCCATGAAGCCGCTTACCCCAGGACCTGGCCCATTTTATGAAGAGTTCAACAAGAGTTATTATTTGGCACTAGTACTTATAACAAAAGTAGCACTAATGCCCCTGAAGTTGTCCCAGCCTGGATTTTGGTCTCATTGGGAGGTGGCTCTGGATTTAAATGTGGGTAGTTTGAGGTCACTCAATAGCTGAGTGACTATGGGGATAAACCACTTACCTTTCTGAGCATCAGTTTCCACACCTTTTAAATGGTTTAACACTTGGCCCCTACAGTCCCTTCTGAGGATCCAGGGAGGACCTTTGTCATAGTCAGGCCTGGCCCTTGCAGGGCACTCAATAAATGACTGGTGTTGATAACCACAGTAATAACAAGGAGATGCCAGCAGGGTCCAGCATAGCGAGGTAACCCCATAAACCCTGTCTAGAGCCTGCTGGTGACTCACTTATTTACTCATCAGACACCCATGGGCAAGTCCACTCTGTTCTGGGGATATGTTTAGCCCCTGCCCTTGAGGGGGCTCCCAGACAGTGTCAACCAATGGTAGGGTCAGCGGGGGCACTGCAGGGAGGCCAGAAGTGGGGGGCCCAACATTCCAAATTAAACTAGAACATGCTCTGGGCCAGATAGAGGGCCAGGAGGTCCTAATGATCAGCGTAGACAGGAAACATTTCAACCTTGTGAATGCTGCAAGATCCCCAAAGAGGTTACCGAGCTGGGAGAAGGGGGCGAAGCACAGGCTGGGAATTCAGAGGATTTTGGACTTCGAAGAACTACATTCCAAGCTCAACTCACTTCCTTGCTGAGTGACTTTCGGCAAGCTACTGATTCCTTTAACTCTCCTCACTCTCATCCAGAAAATGGGATGAGTGCTCCCCACAGAGTTATCAAGATGAGGCTTAAGAAAGGCAAGATGGATAAAATGAGTGGGATGTGCTCAGCAAGTGGGAGCTCCCTTTCTGCCGGGTACCTGAGTTCAGGGCTCACTCAGTTCAGCCCCTTCCAAGCTGTGTGACTTTGAGTAATTACATAACCTCTCCACGCCTTAGTTTCCCATCTCTGTAGTACCCACCGCACTGGGTTCTTCTGAAGACCACTTGGGTGGATCCACATAACTGAATGCAGAGCGAGGCCAGGCACATGCCAGCGCCATAGAAGCATCAGCTGTTACTTTTGCTTCCTGGAAGCGACAGGCTATCAGCTGGACTTTAAAGAAGAAAAATGGAGGAGAGGAGGGCCAGGCCTGGAGAGGACAGCCAGGGAGGACAAAAGCAGTCAAGGCTGGGGAAGGAGCGCCAACTCTGGTTTTACCAGCTTGTACCAAAAACCCTTGACATTTGCTCACCAAAATAAAAAAACATCACTCATTTTGAATAGTAACCTGTTCACATAGTTCATGGTTCAAACAAAAAAGTATATTCGGTGATGTTTCCTTCCCACCCCTGGGCCCAAGTCCTTATCCTACCAAATAAATTCTTATGTGTATAAAGTGAAATAGTGCATATTATTCTCCCCTCCTTTTGCACAAATGATAGCACATTCTAGTGCTACTTTGCACCTTGCTTTCCCGCCCCCACTTTTGTGGTCACTTTTTGTCAGTTCATTAACAGCTACCTCAATCTTTTTGTACAGGTCCCTATTTCCCCACTGTGAAGAGGGGCTGCCTTCTCTTTTCTTTCATCAAGGGGTTTTCCATTGGCTTCCCATTTGACAGAGGAGCCGATGCCATGAACTGAAGTGACTGGTTTGCTGCCGTCAGGACCTGAACCTGGACAACCACTCTACAGCTACTTCTTTTAATTTTACTTTTTAAAATATAGAGATGGGGTCTTGGCATGTTGCCCAGGCCAGTCTCTAACTCCTGGCCTCAAGTGATCCTCCTACCTCAGCCTCCCAAACTGTTAGGATTACAGGTGTGAGCCACTGCATGTGCCCTCTACAGCTTCTTCCAATGCACCTAGCTCTGGCGAGTTCTCAAGGGCCCCTCTGAGAAAGGCTCTGGGTGATGGAAAGCTCCTTGGATCATAGCTCTTCCCATCCCATCTCAGCTTGAACACTTCGGGCTAGAGTGCCCCCAAGGGCACTGTAGTGGACTGTAGTGGAGGATCCTTGAAAAGACTCTCTGCCAGTCCCCTCTTCCACGTGGATCATGGGTGAGAACTGGGTAAGCTCAAGGAGAGACACAGAGCACTGTCCATCTCCCATGGTTCCTCAGGGCAGATTCCATGTCCCCAGGAGTCCAAGAAAAGGACAGTTTTAAAAGAAAAAGCTTTCAGACCTATGGAAATGTTGAGAAGTGCCCCCGAGACACTTTCTTACCCAAAGATGATCCAAGTAGGTCCAGATGTCAGGGGCACAGAGCTGGATGCCTGGGTCAGGGTGATTATCCCTGGGACTTTGTGACTCTAGCCAGGTTCTGGGGAGCCCTGGGAGATGTGGCACACAGGTGGGCAGAGCCAGGGCTCAGCCTGGGCATGGTCTTGCCCTTGCGCCCTGCCTGAGTACCCCTCTTCTTCCAGGCCCCTTCTGATCCTGTCCAAGTCAGGGATACTGAGCAAGGCCTGGGGAAAGGGCTGCTCCCCAGGGCCCCAGATACCCCTCCCTTTTCTCTTCCCACTTGTTCCAACACCATTCTCCCCCTAGTCGGGCCATGGGAAGAATGCCGTGTCCTCTGAACGGGGGCCAAGAGTGACAGGTGGTGGCAGTCCTAGCTACATGGCCCCTGGTGTAAGAGATCCTCTCCTCTGTCCCCGCCTCCACTGCCCACACCCCTGCCTCTGCCTCTGCCCACCCGGCCCAATCCCTTACAACTGCCCAGGACTGCTCCTGAGCAGCCGCCGGGAGACAGACAGCCACCGGGTTGCCCCTCTCTGCTCCAGGTACCTCTCTCCCCTCAGTTAGCAGGTCTCGGCTTCCTGGCTTCCTGTCTCATTGCAGCCAGATGAGAGGAGGAATCAGAGAGCCTGACACACCCTGCTCTTGTTTCTGCAGCTAGAAAGACTTGAGTTAGACAAGCAGCAGCCCACGCCTCCCTACCTCATGGCGACAGAAAATGGAGCAGTTGAGCTGGGAATTCAGAGCCCGTCAACAGGTGCCAAGCTGGGACAGGAGATGGAGGGAGGAGCTTGGGAAGGGGGGTTTGAATCCAGGGCTGGGAAGGTTCCTCAGTGGGAGCTCTGTGCCTGAGCCTTCTTTGCATGGTGCATGGGGGACCCAGAAATCAGAGGAATCTCTGGCTAGAGTTGGGCTGGGTCCAGGGCCTGTATGAAGCCCTTCCTGGAGAGATCAGGAAAATGTGAAGCCACCAGGATGGCTGTTGAGGATGCACCTAAACAGTCAGGGCAAGGGATGGTGGGGCCACCAAGGCCAACCCAAAGGGCTGGAAGCCTCCCACAGAGGCCCTCCAAGGTCCCGGTAGCCCATCTCTAGGGCCCATCAAGTGGCCCCAGAGACTCAGTGGGACAAGCATTTGCAAGTTGTTGCCTGGGTGGTGATCTGGACCCAGAGCTGGTCTTTGCCCAGCCTGGGTGGGGAGGGAGGGAAAGGAGGGTGGATCCTGATGGGTGTCTCACCTCCTTTGCAGACAAGGCACCTAAAGGTCCCACAAGTGAAGAACCTCTGGCTGCCGGGAAAGGCCCTAGCCCCCCAGACCTAAAGAAAGCTCCGGGTCTACCCACCCTGAAGAAAGACGCCAAAGCCCCTGCCCCAGAGAAAGGGGGTGGTACCCTGTCCCAACCCTCAGCTAGCAGCCAAGTCCCAGAGGGAGAGGGTGACAGGGGTGGGGGGCCCGCGGAGGGCAGTGCTGGGCTCCCAGCAGCCCTGCCCCAGCAGACTGCAACAGCCAAGGCCAATGTCAAGAAGCCCAAGGCTGAGCAGGGAGCCTCAGGCAGCCAGGATCCTGGAGAACCCAGGGTGGGCAAGAAGGCAGCAGAGGGCCAAGCAGCGGCCAGGAGGGGCTCACCGGCCTTTCTGCATAGCCCCAGCTGTCCCGCCATCATCTCCAGGTGAATACCCCCTCCTGGGATTTGGGAGGGGTCCTGTGGCTCTATCTCCAAGGGTCCTGCTTCATTCCCTTGTGTTAGGCATGGTTGTCATCGCATTCAGTGCTGGGGAGGGTAGTTCTGACATTCGGCTTCTGCTGTCCTGCGCATTGCCTCTACCACCTTGTCCCCTGCAGAAACCAGAAGCTTGCCACAATGCATAGAGGACTGGAATGTCAGACAAGAGGGATCCTCAAAGACACCTAGGCTGGATATCTCTTCTCTAGGCTTCCAGGCTCCAGAGTTCTCCTTACTCCATGGGCTTGGGTCTAGCCAAGGGCAGGATTGAGATGCCAGGCAGAAAGGCTAAAGGTGTCAGGCAAAAGGCTATGTATTTCCCAGGACATCCAGCATTTCCCGGTTCTTCCTAATGTAATTATTAAGATATGAAAAGATGGCTAATAACCAGACTGGAGGATCATTGATAATATCTTCAGAACCAAAATAGAGCACATCTGTGATGCAATCAGTTGTACTTACCTGAATGCTAACGAGGTCATTCATGATATAGCGTAAGCCGCAATAATAGCACTTACCATATCAATTTGATAATTATGTATTAATCTCAATTTTATCACAACAGTTTGTATGAATCAAGAGTTACATAACTCCCTAGTTGTATCTACATGAGGATTGACCATATCAACAGTCCTATTAATAGTTATTAATGATCTATTAGTGTGTTGGTAGCCAAGATAATGACCACAGCCATGAACATCCCTCAGTTTTGTACCAAGTGAATTTGGCTGTATTATACCATGCATTCGGCATGGGGTTGTGTTAGCTCTGCCGGCTGCATTGAGACTTGCCTGATGCCACAGGCCGTGGCTGCTGAGGGCTTCACCTCTGTGTTCTCACCTTCCAGCTCTGAGAAGCCGCTGGCCAAGAAGCCCCCAAGTGAGGCATCAGAGCTCACCTTTGAAGGGGTGCCCATGACCCACAGCCCCACGGATCCCAGGCCGGCCAAGGCAGAAGAAGGAAAGAACATCCTGGCAGAGAGCCAGAAGGAAGTGGGAGAGAAAACCCCAGGCCAGGCTGGCCAGGCTAAGGTGCAAGGGGACACCTCGAAGGGGATCGAGTTCCAGGCTGTTCCCTCAGAGAAATCCGAGGTGGGGCAGGCCCTCTGTCTCACAGCCAGGGAGGAGGACTGCTTCCAGATTTTGGGTAGGCCGGGGGCAGGTGGGGGCTGGGGCTGCCCTGGGGCCAGTGGGAGGGAAGGGGGCTGTCAGTCCCAAGTCTCCCTGTTCGGAGGTCTGAACTGTCCTGAGCCACGCCTTACCCAGGCCCATTCATCTAAGGGTCACACAACTCCAGAAAGTATTCCCTTTTTAATGTATATTTATTCATTTGTGGGTTTTAAAAGACAAGGTCTTGCTATGTTGCCCAGGCTGGCTTCAAACTCCCAGGCTCAAGTGATCCTCCCGCCTCGGCCTCCGAGTAGCTGGGACTACAGGCATGTACAACCATGCCTGGCTTTTTTCAATCTTATTTATTTTTATTTTTAAATTTAGAATTCCCTTTTGATAGATGGGAAAAGGAAGGCTCAGAAAAGGGGAAATGAACTGCCCAAAAATATAGTGAAGACAGGATTTGAACCTGTCAGGCCACCCAGACTCCAGAGCCCACTTTTGACTTTCTTCTACTTTGACTAAAATGGGGTTAAGAAAAAGAGAAAGATCAGGCAGCTTATTGGAGTAACACAAACTTGTTGGGCAATGGAATTTGGAGTTAATCTGTAGAAGAACTCAAATGCCAGGCTTAGTAACTAAACTGCATAGTGGGGCGGGGTCATGGGAGCTATAGAGGGTTCATGAGCAGAGGAGCACAGGTGCCTGTGTGTGGGAGCAGTGACCAAGAAAGCTGGGCATGTGCAATGGGGCAGGACTGTGGAGTGGCCTTCATTGATGATTAGACAAGCAGCGGGTGGCTTATTTGTGGACCAGCAGAGAGCACGGAGTGTAAGTGAGCTTGGCCAGCAGGTGAATAGGGAAAGGGCCTGGGCAGGGGTGCGGCAGGGCTGGGGGTGGGGTGAGATGGGGTCAGGGGAGCCCAGAGTGTCCTGATACCCCCCTGCCTGCCCTGGGAGATCCGCCAGCCTGCCTGGTGAGCGGCACCATGCCACCCAGACAGGGTGGGAGGACCTGGCGGCTGGGCGGCAGCCAGGAGCCCTGCCTCCGCCCCCAGCAGCCGCGGAGACCTCCGCCCCGCCCCAGAATCACATCCCAGGGTGACGGGATCTGAACCACCTCCAAAGGCTGTCTGATTTATCACCAGCCCGGCTTCCCCGCCACCTCTTGCTATTTATAAAGAGGTTTCCATTCCTGATGACAGCCTGCCGGCCTTCAGGCAGCGAGGTTCCCCAGACTTGCCGCTAGGTGGCGACATCTTCCCACTAAACAGCCCGGTCCCTGGTGCCGCCCCGCCATGGGCGGTCTGGCCAGCGTGCGGTGTTGTTACGATGGCGGGTGGGCAGGTGCAACCACCTATGCCATCACTGAGACAGAGCAACCCCACTGCCTGGCGTTCTGCTTTATAGCTGCTGTGTTTGTTTGGTTTTGGTGGAAATGCAAATAGCTTGGGGTGGAGTCCTCGTGCCTTATAATGCAGAGGGTCCCAGAAGTCCAAGCTCCCATTCCGTTTGTCCTGCTGGGAGAAACTGGGTCCTCTCTAATAGAGGCAGAGGCCTCCCACGGCCACTCTGTGAACTGACATTGGAAACTGGGCCCCACAGCCCCTATCCTGGAGCCAGGTGTTCCCAGGTATCACTTAGTGAACTTCCCTGGATGGGGCTTAGGTCAGCAGGAGGGGGTGGTGCCAAGGGAATCCTCAGTAGCCCCTGGCACTGATCATGAGGACTGTGCTCTGTCCCCCAGATGATTGCCCGCCACCCCCGGCCCCCTTCCCTCACCGCATGGTGGAGCTGAGGACCGGTAATGTCAACAGTGAATTCAGCATGAACTCCAAGGAGGCACTTGGAGGGTGAGATCTGGGACCCCAACTGCACACTCATGGACAGAGAGAGCACCGGGCTCCTGTGGCTTCACGTTTTCCCTGTGCAGGACCCAGACACACCCTGCTTAGACATGGCCATGTGGACACGCTCACCCCTGTGTGGTACACACACTGTGCACAGCTGTCACGTGCTGATGTACTCACATCACCTGCTGTTGCTATCACTCACTCAGATGCACCATCAGCCATTCGGTGCTTCGGTAGGAAACACACAGCATTTTCCCGCTGTCTCAGCTCCAGGCACCACACTGACCCCCTCATGGTGATTCCTGCTTTGTAAAAAGCCCTGACTCAGTCTTGTACCTCTGCAGATCCTCCCTCTGCCTCGAGGTGCCCTCCCCCAGGGCCCAGGGCCTGCCTGCCCTAAACCTCTAAGGGTCGCATCCCAGGGCCATCCTCCCTACACGTCTGCCCTTCCTGTGCACGTGGCTTGTGTGGTTCAAAGAACCTGCTTCAGCCCTTGTCCTGGCAGAACAGCTCACAGCTTCAGGAGGGAGTCAGGGCTGGCTGGGGTGAGTGCTCCCCTCTCACCCAGGGGGATCCAGAGGCACCACTGGGTCTGGGACCAAGTTAGAAGCAGAACAAAGAATGCCACTGACTCTGGTGGGCTATGGGGTCCCCTCACTCACAGCCTCTTCTCTTTCCAGTGGCAAGTTTGGGGCAGTCTGTACTTGCATGGAGAAAGCCACAGGCCTCAAGCTGGCAGCCAAGGTCATCAAGAAACAGACTCCCAAAGACAAGGTAAGAGGGGGTGCAGGCTACCCAGGACAGGGAGGGGACCCTTGGAGTGGGCACCTCTTGCCTCCCTCCACTGGCGCTGCTGAACCCGGCGCCTGGTATGGGAGTCTGTTGCAGTGAAAATGCTGCACAGATAGAGGGATGGACAGACAGCCCTGCTGCAGGGGCCTGAGGCCCCCGCCCGCAACCAGGTACTTCAGGTAGTGAACTTATCTGGGGGCCTCCCTTGTTGGCACGGGCTATTCATGCCCCCTCTGGTTCAGTTCAACAAACACTGGTGAGTGTGGGCTCTAGACCAGGCCCCGTGCTGGGCACTGGGGGTCCCAGAGTGAAGTGGATGTGGCCCCCGCCCTCAGGGAGCTGATGCCAAGGTCAACAAACCTAGTCTAGAGCTTTGCGTCTAGCGCCCAGCCTGGGCTGGGTTCAGAGGAGGCCCTGAGCAGCATTTGTTCAAGGAATGAATGGATTCAGGCAGGCAGGGTGAGGGAGTCTGCTGTGTGAGGAGGTAATAGCAGCCTTGTGTGATCAGAGCTGTCACTCAAGGAAACTGCAGGGTAGCATGGGGGTTCAGGAAGGGCTTCTGACTCAGGCCAAGGGGTCAGGGAAGCTTCCTGGACCAGTTGCCTTTTGAGTGAGGGCTTTGAGGAATGAGGAGGTGTTCCAGTGAAGAAGGCAGGGACAGAGTTTCTGGCAGAGGGGGCTATGGGAGGAAAGGCTTGAGGGCCAGAGATAGCAGGAGGTACCGGGGAGTGAGGTTCTGGGCATCCCAGGCAGAGACCACAGTGTGGGCACAGGCCCGAGCCTCGCGAGAGCGTGAGAAGCAGCGCCAGTTGCTGCAGCCCTGGGTCCCCATCACGGCTCTAAGCACACTGGAAGAAGTGCATTTTCTTTTCTTTCTTTCTTTCTTTTTTTTCTGAGATGGAGTCTTGCTCCATCACCCAGGCTGGAGTGCAGTGGTGCGATCTCAGCTCACTGCAACCTCCGCCTCCTGGGTTCGAGTTATTCTTTTTCCTCAGCCTCCTGAATAGCTGGAACTATAGGCGCACACCAGAATGCCCGGCCAATTTTTGTATTTTTAGTAGAGACAGGGTTTCACCGCATTGGCCAGGCTGGTCTCGAACTCCTGAGCTTGTGATTTGCCTGCCTCATATTTCCAAAGTGCTGGGATGACAGGGGTGAGCCACCGCGCCCGGCCAGGAGTGCATTCTCTATGTGATGACATCCTTCTCTGTCTCTCCCACTTGACAGGCCTGGATCCGTATCACTGACTCCTAGGTCCCCGGCCTCTATTACAGACTCCAGCTCCGTATACGTGCTCAGTACCTACCTGCGGCTCAGTGAACGGGAGTCAGTTATCAATTGATGGTCATTGAGTGCTTTTCCTCTGCCATTCACTGGGTCAGGGGCTGGGGAAATGTCAGTGAACTAAAAACGTCCCTGCCCTCACGGGCTGACATGCTGGAATGGAGGGAGAGACAGCTAAAACATAAAGCAAAACAACAGCAACTACAACAACACGCAAACGCCTGGGCGCGGTGGCTCACGCCTGTAATCCCAGCACTTTGCGAGGCCTGTGCCCACACTGCGGTCTCTGCCTGGGATGCCCCGAACCCTCACTCCCTGGCACCTCTTGCCATCTCTGGCCCTCAAGCCTTTCCTCCCATAGTGTTTAAGGGTTAGTGTTTAACCACTGGCTCTGGGTACGGCAGGTGTGGGGCGAGGCCTGATTTGCAGCATTTGCCAATTCCCATGGTGTAAGTATTCTTATTACAGCTTGTATATCAGCCTGCCGATGTGACGGCTGGCTTGCGACGTTCTGAAAGTGACGAAGAATGGTGGCTTAGACTAGGAAGGCAGTGGTGGAGGAGGTGAGAATGGTTGGATATATCATCTAACTTGAAGGTAGATATGCTGAAGAGTTGGGTTGGATGTGGGGTGTGAGGATGCAGGAGTAAGGGAAGAACCTAGTTCGGCTCCTAACTTTCTGTCCTGCATGCTTGGACAAAGCGTGGGGGTACTTTTGCTGCCGGGCAAGCTGAGAGCAACTCAATTGTAGGGAAGGGGTAATGTCAAGGGTTTAATTTTGGACAATTTTGATAGATTTGAAATGTTTATTAGAAAACTAAGGCAAGTGGACAGTTGGAGATATTGGAGTCTGGAGTTCAGTGGAGTGCTTAAGGTTCAGATATGTATTTGGAAGTTGATGACTTTGGATTAAATGTAAAGTCATGAGACTTGATGCAAATGCCCAGGGACAGAGCAGAGAGAGGGAAGGGATGAGGGGAAGGGTGGAGCCCTCAGGATGTCAGTACTCAGGAGAAGAGCCAGCAAAAGGAAGATGTCCCAGCAGGAATGACTTGGAGTGGTGAGGACCACAGATGTGGGGCCGGTGGGAGGGGAGAGACAAGGGGACCAGCACAGAGGAGGCGGGGCAGTGGTCCGGGCAAGGCCTGGTCAAGGGTAGGCGGCAGGGAGTGATGGTGGCCGGCTGGTACCCTTGACTTCCCTGGTCCCCAGGAAATGGTGTTGCTGGAGATCGAGGTCATGAACCAGCTGAACCAC
This sequence comes from Sapajus apella, assembly GCF_009761245.1. Taxonomy (NCBI): domain Eukaryota; kingdom Metazoa; phylum Chordata; class Mammalia; order Primates; family Cebidae; genus Sapajus; species Sapajus apella. The sequence continues at coordinate 11,385,902 of NW_022436973.1, read as the reverse complement.
CGCAATCTGATCCAGCTCTACGCGGCCATTGAGACCCCGCATGAGATCGTCCTGTTCATGGAGTAGTGAGTGCCTGCAGTGGGGGTAGGGGCTGGGCGGGGGTACAGCAGGCACAGAGCAAGCCGTGGAGGGGTCTGTGCACACAGCATCGAGGGCGGAGAGCTCTTCGAGAGGATTGTGGATGAGGACTACCAGCTGACCGAGGTGGACACCATGGTGTTTGTCAGGCAGATCTGTGACGGGATCCTCTTCATGCACAAGATGAGGGTTTTGCACCTGGACCTCAAGGTATTTTGGACTGGGGCCTTCTGGGAAGGGTCAGGGGCAGCATCTGACCCCCTGAGATCAGCGCTGTCACCAGCCATCCCCCGCCCTCCATCCCTCCCTCTGTTCCTTCATCTATCCTTCCCTTCACAGAGTCAGAAAAGGTTTATGGAACACTTACCAAGTGCCAGGAGATGGGGACACAGCAAAGAGAGAGACAGAGAGAAAAAGAGAGAGAGAGAGAGAGAGGAGACATGGTCCCAGCTTTCATGGAAGTTCTAATCTAGTACTAAGTATTTGTTGAAAGGCCTTTTGCAGTCCTGTAAGCCCCAAGCTCAGTGGGTCGCACAGACAAGTGGCTAATGAGTGTTGTAATAGCACCTGCCTCAGTGTTGGCCCGTGATAGGTACAACACATGTCTGATCTTCTATTCAAAATCAACTAATATATCTTGAGGGCCTACTTTATGCCAGGCAGTGCTCTAGGTGGTGGAGATCCTGTGGTGAATCAAACAGATAAAAATTCCTGCATTCTTAGAGCTCTCAAATAAGTCAGTGCAGCAATGTGCATGAGGTAGGCGCTAACAAAAATGTTTCATGAAAGAATATTGATATTCCTCTTCTTTTTTTTTTGAGATAGAGTCTCACTCTGTTGCCCAGGCTGGAGTGCAGTGGCAAGATCTTGGCTCACTGCAACCTCTGCCTCCTGGGTTCAAGCAATTCTCCTGCCTCAGCCTCCTGAGTAGCTGAGATTACAGGCATGTGCCACCACACTAGGCTAATTTTTGTATGTTTAGTAGAGATGAGTTTCACCATGTTGGCCAGGCTGATCTCAAACTCCAGACCTCAAGTGATCCACCCACCTTGACTTCCTAAAGTGCTGGGATTACAGGCGTGACCCACTGTGCCTGGTCTGATATCCCTTTTCTGACCTTGCTCAATACTGTGCACATAATAGGTCAGGAAGAGCAGATAGGCTTTAAACATTGCACCAACTCCAATCAGTTGTCAGTAGCTGTCCAGAGCTCATTGTGGAGCTCTGGGTGTGGGGCAGGTAAGGGCAGCAGGAGCGCAGGGTGTTGGCGGTCCCGATGGCAGGTGTCAGTGCTGTAGGTCAAGTGACAAGGCTAGCGGAGGACATGGAATCTTAATGTGGAGGCACGTGAGCACCCATCAGCAAAGTGGATGATATTTTCATTCATTCATTCGAGAAGCACGTGCTGGGTACTTTCATTCATTCATTTGAGAAGCACGTGATGGGTACTATAGGGACTAGGAAGGAAATGGTCCCTGTCTTTTGGAGCCTCCAGGGGAAACAGACACTCATAACACTCATAAAACAATGACTAACTACATAGGTCATTTTAAGCAATGAAAAACTGCGTGAGAAAATACATGAGAGTAATGAGGAATTGCACTGGGTGAACTTGAAGTCAGCACGGGTCTGAAGCAGGCAGGAGATGCTATTGCCGCCTCTGACACCTGTGCCATGTTTGCTCTATGCCCGGTGCTGTGTGAGTGAGGGTGCCATCTGCCCAACAGCCCCCTGGGTTAGGTGTGTTAGTATCACTGCCACTGACAGAGGAGGTCAAAAACAGGGTGAGGAGGTGGGTTTCAGTGGGGCCAGAGTGGATGCAGGGAATTTAGAGGCTGACGGAGTAAGTAAGCCAGGAGAGAGGTGCTGGGGGCTTGAGCCAGAGTGGCAGTGGGGGGTGGGGAGAGAAAGGGGCCCGACGGAGGATACATTCTGGAAATAGAGCCACTCTAATGTGCTGAGGGTTTGCATGGGTGGGGGCTAGGAAAAGAAAGGGTCAAGGGTGAGTCCTGAGTTACTGGGCAGATGGCGGCCCCTTCACTGAGCTGGGGGCGGTTGGTGCCTGCGTTATGATGTTGGAGGCCTGCCTTTCCCTTGTGAAGGCTAATTTCTTTGGGGTAGAATAGGGTCCCCCAGTTAACATGCAGTGCTCTGAGGAGCTCAGTCATGAGCCTCTGCCGTCTAAAATGTGTTTTTTTCAGGATAACAATAGGTTTTTCATCAAAAAAGTATTTCATGGTCAAGTAGGTTGAGTGCACCCCAGTCCAAAGGCCGTGTCCTGGGTCTCTTGGCTGCAGGGCTTCTGAGGGCCTCTCATTGGTAGACTGAGAATCTCTGAAGGGAGAATTGAGTCTGCTTCATTTCCCCAAGTGCTTGTACCCCGGGACCCTTCTTTTCCTTCCTGTTTTGTGGGACACCAGGCCAAGCTATTAAAATCATTAGTATCTGCTCTAAGTGAATCTATCAGTCCTAAATACGCCTTCAGAGAGCATTTCATCAGGGGACTTGAATCAAATGCCCACAGAACCCAGACAAATACCAAGAACATGTTGAATGGGAGGGATGGCGGGGGTGGCGGCGATCACGGGAGAGCTGGAGGACTGTTGTCCCGTCTCAGGGTGTCAGTGGCAACTTGCTCCAAGGCGTGTGGCCCATGTGGCCAGGACTTCCAGTGTTTAGGAGACCCTGGAATTCAGGGTTTTGTACAAAATCTCCTGCCTTTGAACCATTGTTAACTTAAAAATGTTTATACCTGCAACCTCAGATTAGCCCTGAGTCTTTGTGTGATAGGAAGAGGAAACGGAGGTCCAGAGTAGACAGGATCTGGCTTACAGTCACTTCATCCACGTGTTCACTTGTGCGTGGGACACAGGTTCCCCCTGAGCCTTGGCTGAGCCCCTACTGGGTGCCTTTGTTGGACCCTGAGGGTGGGAACAGGGAGGCCAGGAGAAGGTGGTCTCCACCCTGGAAGAGCCAACCCTGTCATGTTACATTTGCCCCAGAGTGCAGGGCCAGTGGTGGAAGAGGAACATCACAAGGCCAGTGCCGGAGTCAGCCCTGCGTTCAAATCCTGGCTCTGTCGCTTATTTGCTGGGCGACTGTGACCAGGTCACTTCTGTGCCTGAGCCTCAGCTTTCTCAGCTGTCCAATGGGAATGGAGGGTAATAGTATCTCAATGCCACAGTTTTCTCTCAAGGTAACAGCGTGTGCCTCTTAGGCCTTCGTGGAGGATTGGTCAGCCAAGGCGAGGAAGTGAGTGGTGCTGGGCCTCATGTTTTGCAGCTCAGCATCTTCCCTAACTGGGGAGACAGTAGTAGCGCATCTTCCAGCGACCCTGGAGTGGTGTGAAGCCCTGTGTTGTGAGAGGCTTACTCTCAGGAACTGAGCTGACATCTTCTTTCTCTGCTCTCTGGAGTGTCACGTATCTGGTGGTGGTCCTGCATTGGCCCCCCAGCCTGGGGCAGGGAGTAGCGGGCTGTCATGCCTTCTCTCCGCAGGCTTCCCTTTCCCTATCCTCAGAGCCACCGGAATGTGGTTGTTCTGCTGGGCGCGGTGGCTCACGCCTGTAATCCCAGCACTTTGGGAGGCCGAGGTGGGCAGATCACCTGAGATCGGGAGTTTGAGACCAGCCTGACCAATATGGAGAAACCCCAACTCTACTAAAAATACAAAGTTAGCTGAGCATGGTGGCGCATGCCTGTGATCCCAGCTACTTGGGAGACTGAGGCAGGAGAATCACTTGAACTCGGGAGGCGGAGGTTGCGATGAGCTGAGATCGAACCATTGCACTCGAGCCTGGGCAACAAGAGCGAAACTCCATCTCAAATAAAAAAGCATGTGGTTGTCCTTTCCTGGCCTTAGATGAAGGGAAATCTCACCCGAACCCCTCGCAGCAGGTCCTGTGCTTCAAGGCCTCGCACAAGTCCCTCTTCGGGACTTGCCTCAAGATCTCTGTGCCCAGAGCAGGCAGGGCTGCAGGGTCTCTGGCAGCTGCCTACTCTGGCAGCCTGGGCCTCTGCCTCAGGGAGCCTGGGACTCACATGGACCTGGGAGAGGGAGGGTGAGCTAGGTCAGAGGCCAACCCAGGCCACCCCCTTTCTCCTCAGCCAGAGAACATCCTGTGTGTCAACACCACGGGGCATTTGGTGAAGATCATTGACTTCGGGCTGGCACGGAGGTACCATCTGGGTGGGTTGGGGAGGACAGGACAAGCCTCTGAGGTTGGCAGGGGACAGGGGTGGGGTGGCGGGGGCATGGGGACATGCCAGGAGCTGTGCTCTCAGCCCTTGGTCTCACCTCCAGGTATAACCCCCACGAGAAGCTGAAGGTGAACTTTGGGACCCCAGAGTTCCTGTCACCTGAGGTGGTGAATTATGACCAAATCTCCGATAAGACAGACATGTGGAGTATGGGGGTGATCACCTACATGCTGTGAGCTCCGAGGCGGGCAGTGCTTATGGGGTTGGTGGGGCATGGGGGTGACTGGCCGAGGCCAAGATTGGCCCTTGGGTCCTGGTAAGGTGGTCCCGCCTCCCTGATCCCTCAGTCAGGGGTTTGCTGGGGTTGGGAGTGCTAGGGAGAATAGGAAAGGGGAACATGGTACCCATTTTATAGATGGAAAAACCAAGGTCCCTATAAGGGCATAGCATCTGGATAGCACATCTCGGATGACCTGGGGCGGGCAGAGAGGCAGTGGTCATTTCCCATGTGCTCACCACATGCCTTGCACTCGTCATTCCTCATCTTCACTGTCACCCGGGAAGCTGGGATGATTATGCCCATTTTACAGATGAGAAGAGTGAGGCTCAGAGAGGGGAAGTGACTTGCCCAAAGTCACCCAGCCAGATTCAAACCCAGGTCTGTCCCATGAGAGGCTGGGGGTCTTTTCAGCACATGGTGCTGCCTCTTGGGACCTGCCCCTATTTCCTACCCCCGAAGGTGACTCAGCACCTCCAATCTCACCTCCCTGCCCCCTGCTATCCCCTCCCTCTAGGCTGAGTGGCCTCTCCCCCTTCCTGGGAGATGATGACACAGAGACCCTAAACAACGTCCTATCTGGCAACTGGTACTTTGACGAAGAGACCTTTGAGGCCGTATCAGACGAGGCCAAAGACTTTGTCTCCAACCTCATAGTCAAGGACCAGAGGTGAGGCTCACCCCAGAAGCTGAACTGTGTGTGTGCAAGCTTAGCGTGTCTGTGTGCCAGCAGGGCGGGAGCCAGGTGGAGAGGCCAGCAGAGCCCCCGGAGCCTCATGGGCATGCTGCCCACCGCCACCATGCTGCCCTTCCCCAGGGCCCGGATGAGCGCTGCCCAGTGTCTCGCCCACCCCTGGCTCAACAACCTGGCGGAGAAAGCCAAGCGCTGTAACCGACGCCTTAAGTCCCAGATCTTGCTTAAGAAATATCTCATGAAGAGGCGCTGGAAGGTACAGCTGGATTCGGGGTGGGGAGAAGGGAGGGCTTTTGGGTGGGAAGAGATCCTGGCACCAGATCCAAGCCTCCACCATCTGTGCCTTGGCAGGTTCTTTTGACCAGGCTGGGACCTGTCTGGAAAACAGAGTTGACTTTTCTGTTTTTGCCCTTGGCTGGCTCCTGCACTGGAGTGGAGCCTCCACCTAGCCTTCCACCCAGCCCCACCCATCCAGGGCTCCGGCTTTCTTCCTTCATTTTTCAAATATTTCTTGAGCATCTACTACTTCTAGCCACTGAGATACAGCAGTGGACAAAAGAGACGAAGATCTGTCTTTGTGGACTTACTTTTGGTGGGAGGTGAGGCATTTTCTTTTCCTTTTTTTTGAGACAGAGTCCCACTCTGTCATCCAGGCTGGAGTACAGTGGTGTGATCTTGGCTCACAGTAACCCCTGCCTCCCGGGTTCAAGCAGTTCTCCTGCCTCAGCCTCCTAAGTAGCTGGGGTTACAGGCACCCACTACCACACCTGGCTAATGCTTGTATTTTTAGTAGAGACAGGGTTTCACCATATTGGCCAGGCTGGTCTCGAACTCCTGACCTCATGATTCACCTGCCTCGGCCTCCCAAAGTGCTGGGCTTACAGGCATGAGCCACTGCACCTAGCAGAAGTGGGGCATTTTCTAGAGCCCTGGGGAAGTAGGCAGGGTTAAGGAAGGGCTCTAGAAAAAAATAAGGGCTGTCTGCCAGGGGAGAGGTTGAACTTTTATTTTTATTTTTTTGGAGACAGGGTCTTACTCTGCCTCCCCAGCTGGAGCGCAGTGGCACTGTCACAGCTCACTACAGTCTTGACCTTCTGGGCTCAAGCAGTCCTCCACTTTGGCCTCCTGAGTAGCTGAGACCATAGGCTCATGCCACCACATCCAGTTAATATTTTTAAAAAATTTTATGGAGATGGGGGTCTTGCTGTGTTGCTCAGGCAAGCAATCCTCCTGTCTCTGCCTCTTGAAGTGCTGGGATTACAAGTGTGAGCCACTGTGCCCGGCCTGCACTTCTAAATAGGGGGGTCAGGGAGTCCTCACTGAAAAATGTGAACAAAGACATGAAAGTGGGGAGCGGTGAGCCATGCCAATACTGGGAGAAGAGCATTCCAGGCAGTGGGAATAGCCAGTGCAAAGGCCCTGAGAGGCGGAGGTGCTGTTGGTGAGTTTGAGAAACAGGCAGGAGGCCAGTATGGATGGAGTGGGGTGAACAAGGAGGTAAGAATGAAGTCAGAGAGGAAGAGGGGGACAGGATGTGGAGGGACTCATCAGCCATGGCAAGGGTTTATCTTTTACTTGGAGCCAAACTGGGGCCATAGAGTATTTGGAGCAAAGCTGTCCTCCATTCAGGTCTGGCTGACCCATCTGTTGAATGAGGGAAGGAGTCCTGGACAATGCAGTGTCATGGCGCCTCCTGTGGCCGTTTTGGGCACTGCGCCTTCCCTTGCACTGGGAAAAGCATAGAACCGTCCTCTCCCCTGAGGCTGCTGGGGCCCCACTCCAGCAGGGTGGCACCAGCGGCCTCAGGGGAGAAGACTGTTCTCTGCTTTTTTCCTGGACCCAAGGGGACTAAAGGAGGACGCTCAGACACCCTGCAGCTTCCCCCCTGCCTGGGTGTTCACTGGGACTCCCTCTCTTCCATCCTCCAGAAAAACTTCATTGCTGTCAGCGCTGCCAACCGCTTCAAGAAGATCAGCAGCTCAGGGGCACTGATGGCTCTGGGGGTCTGAGCCCTGGGCACAGCCACACAGCGGCCGGGGCTGAGGCCACACAGTCCAGAAGGCCAGAGAAGGCAGCCAGGTCCCCAGGGCAGGCTCGCCAGGACAAGGCTGTGCCAGGCTGGGAGGCTCGGGGCTCCCCATGCCCCTGCGCAGTGACTGCTTCCCCGATGTGAGCTGCCTCAGAGTGTGGCCTGAATCCATCCTGCTAGCGCCTCCCCAGACAGGGCTCCAGCCTGTCAGCCACACCCAGACTCCAGGATCACCCCCACCCCGTTGAAGCCGCTCCTGGTTCCCTCCCCAGCTCCTCCTCTTTGAACTGCCACCCTGGTGACCCCTGCTTTTCCCCACTGGGGGCATCCTCAGCCTGGGCCTGCTCCTAGCTGGGGTGCGATGGCTGGGGGTCTCAGCATGTAGGGCTTCTGTGGTCGTGGATGGGAGGCTCCTGGCGGGGCAGGAAGGCTGCAACACCGATTCCTGAGGCCCAGCTGCCAGGGGAGACAGAGCAGGCTTTGTGAGAGAGGACCTCCGTGCCCCACCGCCCCACTCCCAGCAGATAAGGCCGAGCCCACACCATCTGGCCCAGGCTGGCCCCCACCCACCTTCCTTGCAACCACCAACACACAGGAACTCTGTGTGAGAGAGGGCGCCTAGCCCAGGCCTGGTGGAGGGGGAGGGGAGAAGCCAGGGGACACAGGAGACCACCCCGGAGCTTGCCTCAGGGCCAAGACGGCCCAACCCAACCACTCAGGGCCCCCATCTCGGGGGTCACCCATGGCCTCAGATGATGGGGTCAGCAGGCCCAGGATAAGTAAGAAGGCCATGGGGCAGCCCCCAACCTGCTCTCAGCTTGTGCCTTGTAAATAAATGTACAGGTTGGATGTGGCCTCCTTCCCTCTGTGTGCGCCTGCGCTGGTGTGAGGTTGCCAATGACCACAGTTCACTGAGCACCTACTGTGGGCCGGGCACTTGAGCAACATCCAGCAGCTCACAGTGCAGTGGTTCACGCAGGCTCAGGCGCCAGACTGCCGAGCACGTGATGTGGGCAGGTGGCTTCTGCACGCTGTGCCTCAGTATCCTCACCTGTGAGAGAGAGATCGCAGCAACAGCCTACACCGGGTGGGTGATTACTGTGTGCCCAGCTTTACTTAAAGCACCTGTGCATGTGTTAACTCAGTTACTCCTCACAGCACGGTTACAAGGCAGGTTTTATTTATTTATTTATTTACTTAAGATGGAGTCTCGCTCTGTTGCCCAGGCTGGAGTCCAGGGGTGCGATCTTGGCTCATTGCATGCAACCTCCACCTCTCAGGTTCATGCGATTCTCACGAGGCAGGTATTATTATTTCTCTTTTACAGAGGGAGAAACTGAACCAGAGACAGTGGCAGTGCTGGGATCTACCTCAGAGGGTGGGGCCCTAAAGTTGCTCAGGGCTGTTCTTGACCCAGGGAATGATAATGTTCTTATCCTCACTCCACAGAGGAGGAAACTGAGGCTTAGAGGGGAGAAGGAACTTGAATGCCACTCAGCAAATCAGGGGCTGGGGCTTGAAACAAACTCTTCTGTCTCCCAGAGCAAGGCTCTGCGCATGCGTTCACTCTGTCTCTTACCAGGACAGGGTATAAGCAGAGAGCCAGGTCTCCAGGTGGAGGCCAGGTCCGGCGAGCCTGCGATGCCTTTGCTGGGTCTGCAATGAGGGGGGCTCCAGTGGGCCTCAGGGGACAGGACTATTCTCTGCTTTTTCCCAGTTGTCATAGCCCCCTCACCCCAGGTCAGCAGTGCGGGGCAGGGGAGGCTCCATCTGTTGGAGGGGGAGCCCAGAGGGCAAGAGAGCTGAGCCCTGATAGGTAGCAGCCTTTCTGGCTGTGAGGACGACTAAGTGGGACTGGCCTGTGGGAACACAGAGGTTCTAGCAGGAAGAGCAGAGACAGCAGTTAACATGTGTCAAGCACCTGCCGGCTGCAGGCCCTGGGCGCCGCTTTGTGTTCATGACCATGTCAGCTGCACCCAGTGACTCTGCGAGGTATTGTGTCCATTTCTCAGAGGGGGAAGCCAAGCCTCAGAGAGGTTCAGCCACTTGTTCAGGGCCACACAGCTAGTCAGTGGCAGAGCCAGGATTTGTACCCAGATGGTCTGGGCCCAGAGTACCTGCTCTTTACCACTGTCTGCCTCCTGAGAAACCTTAGACTTGCCCTCGGACAGAAACCTTGACAGGTCATCCTGTCCCTTTCCTGCCTTCAAGAACACTGTCCTCACTGTGGTCCCTGCCCTGTTTGAGCCGAGGAGTTCAGAGTCCCATTGCAGTAGTATCACTTGGGCTGGTGAATGAGTGACTCTGAGGCCTGAGCCTGACTCTTGCAGTCTGGGTCTCTGGGGGCCTGGGGAACCTGGCTTGGGCTCTTGGTGGGAGGTGTGCTTATGGGCAGGGCTGTGGATTCCTGCCTGCCTGCCCGTCCGCCACCTGCCAGCTGGGCCAGGCCTGTGGTTTCCTCCGAGTAGTTTTCTCGGCCTTGCTGGCCCCCACCCAGGCTGAACGTCGGCCACACAGCGTGTTGATGAGGGATGAGTCACCACCATGGGGGGAGGGAAGGAAATGAAGTCCAGCCAAAGCAGAGATGCAGGGCCTGGATCCAGCTGGGGAAACCGAGGCCAAGATGGGGAAGGTCCTTCAACAGAGACAGTAACAGCTGGAACTAGAACCCAGGACTCCCGACTCCCAGTGCAAGCCTCAGTTTCCCCCTCTGTAATATGAAGATGACAACGTCAGCTCTTTTCTCCTCTGCCACTCCTGGGGCCATTGTGACAGTTGAGAGATGGGATGGGGTGCTCATGCACCATATTTTACAGGTGAAAAAAACAGATTCAGAGAGGGAAAGTGACTTGGCTAAGGCCACACAGCAAATTAACATGTCCCGTGCAAGAAGCTCATTCAGAGGCCAGTGCAGGGGCTGACGCCTGTAATTCTAGCACTTTGGGAGGCCAAGGTGGGCAGATCACCTGAGGTTGGGAGTTAGAGACCAGCTTGACCAACATGGAGAAACCCCGTCTCTACTAAAAATATAACATTAGTCATACGTGGTGGCACATGCCTGTAATCCCAGCTACTCGGGAGGCTGTGGTAGGAGAATCGCTTGAACCTGGGAGGTGGGAGGCAGAGGTTGCTGTGAGCTGAGATCGTGCCATTGCACTCCAGCCTGGGCAACAAGAGCAAAACTTGGTCTCAAAAAAAAAAAAAAAAGCCCATTCAGAACCCAGCCCCACCCCTTCCCAGGAGCACATCTTAGAAAGCTCTTTATGACTCATCGGGTGCTTCCTTTGGGCCTCCCCTGGTCCCCAGAGGCAGAGACTATAGACTCGATAACATGGGTGGGGAAATGTGGGTTCCAAGACACCATGTTCCCACTGAGGGCCATGGAGCACACTCAGGGCAAAGCTGCGGCCGCGGCCCCTGTGGAGAGCGGGGTCTGCCTCTCTGCAGGCTGAGGCCCCAGCCCCATTGCTTTCAGGAATGCTCCCATCCTTGGCAGCTACAAGGAAAAAAGATTTTTCACCCTAGGAGCTGCCAGATGGAGGGAGGGAGCCCATAGCTGGTTTGGGACTGCCAAGCTGGACCAGGACTGAGCAAGGGTTCCCAGGGCATCAATTTCCCCGGTGTCAGGCTGAGCTTCCCTGTCCCTTGCATGGTTTGCTCTGCCCACCACAGGCACCAGGGCCGTGGGCCTCTCCTGCTCAGTGTCCTTCCCAATGCTGATGCTGTGGTCTTCCCCTGTAAGGCGCCTCTGCCTGGGCTTCCCCTGAATGGGGTCCTGGGCCCTCTTTGTGAGCTAAGAAGGGTTAACAGCCTCAATGGGAGTGCTCCTCCCAGTTGGTCCCAGCCCAGAAAGCTTTCCTCCAAGACCATTTCCTGACTCAGGGCCTTAGCCAGGCCCACAATGACCACCCCCAAGGGTCTGGAAGCCACTAAGGCCACATCTGGTTTGGATTACATCAGGGCTGGTGACGCTGCCTTTTCCTGTCTGGGTCTGGTGGCCTCGAATTCCACTGGCCACCTTGGACCCAACAAGACAGTGGTGGGTAAAGATTCAGCCAGTGACAGGGCTACCCTGAGGGCATGAGGCAGCCGGGGCTGTCCTGGAGGATGTGCCCACCTGGACCAATCTACCTGTGCTGCTGCCTACACACCTGTTTCTTCCTTCGTGTTAATGGGTAATATTGATTGGGCACCACACACTATACCAAGTGATTCCCATCAATTAACTCATTTTGTCCCCACCCCATGAGTAGGTATTTTCATTATTGGCATTTCACAGATGAGGAAACTGAGGCACAAGGAGTGTATGGACAAGTCCGTGGGCTCCCAGCCGGTGAATAGGGGAGGCAGGATTCGAGGCCGGCCATCTGACTCTTCCCACACAGCGGCCACTTCACAACCATTTGTTGAGCCTGGCTCTGGGCCTGGCCCCTAGTGAGAGCCTGGGGGTGACTGAGTCATGGTCCTTGCCCTTGAGGAGCTCCCAGCCTCTGGAACCCCAGTGGGAGGATGGGGTTCATGGTGAAGCTGGAAGGAAACTCATCAAACCATGAGGAAGGAAGGAGACATTAACCCCTATTCTCTTCAGCTCACACCCAAGCTGAGGGCACACACAGAGCAGGGTTTTCCAGACAGGGGAGAATGCTGTCCAGAGACTTGGAGCTGAGAATAAGTTCACCTTGGAGCAGGCCAGTAGGGCTTTCGAATCAGATGAAGCAGGAAATAGGTCTGGAGAAGTTAGCAGGAGCTGGAATGGCAAGCTAACTTGGGACAATGAGGAACCGTGGAAAGGAGATTGGATCCAGGCTTACAAAGGATCCCTGCAGCTAGGGAGGTCAGTGAATGGGAGAGAGAGGCTGGAGGCAGGGAGACCCGGTAGAGGCTGGGCCATGTCTGCTTGAGAGGCTGTAAGAACTGTTGGGAGGGCCGGGCGCAGTGGCTCAAGCCTGTAATCCCAGCACTTTGGGAGGCCGAGGCGGGTGGATCACGAGGTTAAGAGATCAAGACCATCCTGGTCAACATGGTGAAACCCCATCTCTACAAAAAATACAAAACATTAGCTGG
>NW_022436973.1:11362537-11373461 GCF_009761245.1 Sapajus apella | reverse complement strand
AACTGTGGGGAGGAGAAGAGGGAGACGCCTCCAAGAGAGAAAGGCTGGTAGCGGAGAGATTGGGCTCCAGGTCAGACAGAACAGGGTTCCTATCTACTTATTTGCCCTCCCTGAGCCTCAGTTTCCTGTCTGTAAAATGGGGTAAGAAGTGTACCTGCTTCTCAGGGTCAGTGAGAAAGTTACATGAGATCTATAGGTGGAACCTGGTACAGGCTGCTGAGATTATGTTTGTTTCACAACTGTTTCTCTGGCCCCGGCTATATTCCAGACACTGCCCTAGGTGCTGGAGACAAGCAATGAATAGACAAAAATCCCTGGCCTGGTGAAGCTTCATTCCAGTGGGGAGACAGACACTGAATGGCAATAATGAATTTAGAGTATGTTAGTGGTGGGGAAAGTGGGGAATGTGGTGGTCAGGGTGGTCAGGGCGGGCTTCTCTGAGGATGTTTGAACAGGAACTAAAAGATGAGAGGGAGTGAACCCTGTGGATATTCATGGAAGATAAGGCAGAGCCAGTGTACAGGCTGCTTGGAATGCATGAGGGGGAAGGAAGGAGAAGCTGGGGCCAGACCACACTGGCCCTCTCCCATTAGCGAAACAGGGAACCTTGCTGGGGGGTCTTTGAGAATTTTTCTTTTTTTTTTGAGACAGAGTCTCGCTTTGTCACCCAGGCTGGAGTGCAGTGGTGTTATCTCAACTCACTGCAACCTCTGCCTCCTGGGTTCAAGTGTTTCTCCTGCCTCAGCCTCCCGAGTAGCTGGGATTACAGGCATGGGCCACTACACCTGGGTAATTTTTGAATTTTTAGTAGAGACAGGGTTTCACTATGTTGGCTAGGCTGGTCTCGAACTCTTAACCTGAGGTGATCCACCTGCCTCGGCGTCCCAGTGTTGGGATTATAGGCGTGAGCCACTGCAGCCAGCCTTGAGATTTAATTCATGACGAATGAATGAACAGGTGACCATGACTCCATCCATCCACTCCTAAACCTTTATGGAGGGGCTACTATGAGCAAGTCATCGAGTTAGGGAAGATGACAAAATGCATAAGGCAGACCCAAACGTGGCCCTCGAAGTTTACATTCGAAGGCAGAGACACGATAAAACGTGAGGACACACACACATGTGTAATACATTGCAGCAGATGCTGTCAGGGATGCAAATGGGAGGCAGAGGGAGAATAATCTGGGGGCATCTAATTAGACAAGGAGGTGCAGGAAGGCTTCTCAGAGAAGGGGATGTGATGTGGGTCCTGGGTGTAGAGAGGCAGCCATTGTAGGCAAAGGGAACAGCCACTGCAAAGGCCTAGAGATAGAAAGGAAACTTATGGGAGGCAACTGTCCTAAGGGAGTGGGAGGGTTGGTCCTCTCTTTTTTGTATTCAAGTGAGCTCAGGGAGACCTCAAAACTGGCCCTGAGGGCTGTGGTCAAGAGGAGGCAACCCTGGTCTTTCTGGGGACAACAGGCTGGGTTCTGGCTGACAGTGGTCTGTTTTTAGCTGTGGAACTACTTCCTTCTGCCCCACAAGCTGCCTCCCCAAGTCACCACCCAGTACCAGCAGGGTCGGAACAAGGGATTAGGCACCTCTAGGCCTGTGGGGATGTGGGTTTTGCTGTGCGTGAAGGGAGGGATGGGGAGCACTGAGGGTGTGAGGTCCTCCAATGGGGTTGTTTTATTAATAAATTCTAATTTCATTCCTGTTGACTGAATTGTACAAGCAGTGTGCAGGACAAGGCTTCCCACATACCAGTCCTGGGGGCTGGAATCACTGCCCCCATTTTACAGATGAGGAAACAGACTCAGAGAGGTGAATCCACTTGCTCAAGGTCACACAGCAAGGAAGTGAAGATGCCAGGAACTGAGTCAAAAGCCTTGTCTATGTAACAGCCCTTCTTCCCTCTGAATCCTGCCCTCCTGCCTCCACAGCAGCTAAACATTCCTTTGGGGCATAAATCAGGTTAAGGGAGACGTGTTCAGGACCCAAATACCTATTTATTGTACTTAACAAACATTTATTTATTTATTTATTTATTTATTTATTTATGAGACAGAGTCTTGCTCTGTCGCCCAGGCTGGAGTGCAGTGGTGCAATCTCGACTCACTGCAACCTCCGCCTCGTGGGTTCAAGCCATCCTCCTGCCTCAGCCTCCCAAGTACATGGGACTACAGGCATGTGCCACCACACTCAGCTAATTTTTGTATTTTTAGTAGAGACAGGGCTTTACCCTGTTGGTCAGGCTGGTCTCAAACTCCTGACCTCAAGCGTTCCTCCCACCTCGGCCTTCCAAAGAGCTAGGATTACAGGCTTGAGCTACCAGGCCCAGCCAACAAATACTGATATCGTAGCTTCCATGTGCCAGACCCTGTTCTAAGTGCTTTGCCAATGTTAACTCATGTAATCCTCACAATAGCATCATGGGGGTAGGTATTGTCAGGGTCCACATTTTACAGACGGGAGAAACCCAGAAAGAGGAAGCAACTTGCCCAAGGTCACAGTCATAGTTAGGACGCAGCGCCTGTCCATGGGTGGATGGGAGTCTGGGTGGGGAAGGGATGTTTTGGCGGAGGCCCGGATTCCTGGGTTCCATACACTCCCAGCAGGCAGCATGCCAGGCTGGTCCACACAACCTCCTCGCTTTCCCTCATCACGAAGGCAGCCTTGCAGGGGCCTACCCTCCAAGGGAGAGGGTCTCCTTCCTCAGCCAAGGCACTGTCTGGGGTGTGGGCAGGAGTGTCTAACTCTGGGCCATGGAATGCCATAAGCTGGGGAAGGAAGCAGGTGGGCGGAGAGCAGGCTGGAGATAAGGCATCTGGGAGGAGGGGCCGGCTAAGGAAGGCTAGCCCTGTGGGTGGGGGAGGGTGGTCTCCCTGGGGCCTAGGAGTCCTCCTGTCTCTTGGGAGAGCAGAGACTGAGGCCCAGCAGATGAAGCTTCCTGACGGTCCTTCAGACCTGCCACACTTGGGTGGGAAGGGGCCGGCCACCTGGAAAGGCAGTGGGCTCCCCGTTCGTGGAACCCACGTGATGTTGACCACTTGATGTAGAGAGGATTCAGAAATCAGGCAGGAGATGCCCTTCCAGCTCTGATATTCCAGGAATCTGAGCTGCTATGATTAAAAACTCTAGAGGATTCTGAAATACCCATTTCAGATTCTGATTCCCATGTTAGGATTGGATTCGTCTAACTCTGCAAGGTGTCTCAGTATCCTTTTTGGCTGTCACCTGCTAAAGAGGAGGAATGGGGACTGGGATTCCTTCCTGGAGATGGACATGCTTCCTATGAGGATGATCCTAGATGCAGAGCCTGATGCGATGGCCCCATCCCTCCCCTCCAGAGTGACACAGTTAAGGCATCAGAGGGGGTGCCATGGATGGGTTGAGAAGTGGCTCTGCTCCTGCTTTGCTGTGTGACCTTGGGCACATCACCTATCTTCTCTGGCCTTGGTCTCTCCCTCTGTGCCAAGGGGCTCTCTCTAGGTCGACACAGGCATTCACTGTCCCCCGCAACCCCTGTCCAGATGAGGGTGGTCAGGTGGGAGCCGGAGGTGAATGTTGGTCATGGAAAGAATGTGAAGGCAGGAGGCCCCATGGGTGGGGTCCCCAAGCTGGACAGCTAGCCAAGGGCGCATGAGATCATGGTGTGTCTTTGCCCAGCACCTCCAGAGAAGGGACCTCCTCCAGCCATCCCTCAGGTCAGACCCATTCCTGGGACTCAGACCCAAAGAGGCTGCCCCTTCCCCCAACCGCTGGACAAAGGGAGTGAAATGCAGAGAGGCGGGCGCTGGTCCAGGCTCATATAATGGGTCCAAGACGTGCACTGAGCCCAGGGTCTTGCTTGGGGGTTGGGCGGGGGGGAGGGGCCTGTCTTCACTTCTTGACTGTGTTGGAGGCCAGAGAGAGATGTGCAGGGGGCTCTGAGCCTGCATTGGGGCGACGCTTTGCACTTTCCCCAAGGGCGAGGGGTGAGCAGGAGACTCAGACTCCTCCACAAGTTCCACCCCAGTGCAGAGCTAAACCCCCATGGGTTGGGGGGGATGCTGGGGACTGTGGCGGCCTGGGCTCCCCCAGCCCAGCCAGCCTCCTATCCTCCTAGTAGCTCAGAACCCAGGCTGGGAAGGGACTGGGGTCACCAGGGCTCCACAGGAATTCGAAACAGGAACGGTGCCCAGCAGAGGCCTCTTCCCTGACCCAACTGAGAAAAAACTCTCACCCCTTTGAATCTGTCTGTCTCTGCCTCTGCAGGGTCTGTCTCTGTGCATCTCTTTCTCTGTCATATACATCCACCCAGCCTGAGACATACTGATCCACACAGGCACATTTGTGGTACAGACTCACACAAGCGCCTGCTTCCCCATCCTCACCATGCCCTATGCACAGAGGGCCTTTCCCCTCCTCTCTGCCCTTTGAAGCTGCGCATAGGAGGCAGCACAGACCCTTGCTCCTTCTCCCCGTTGTTTGATGGGTTCCAGGCTGGGGCTCAGCAGCCATGGTGGGGAGGGGTCCCACAGCTGGCCAGGCATTTCCCAGCCCCTCTCACCCTGCAGGTCCTCCTCCACCCCGACTCTGAGACTGTGGGAACCAGACAGTTCAGGCTGTCCAGCCGGGCTCACTTCCTTCCAGGCCCCAGGGGACCTGTTGGGGGAGGAGGGAGCAGCAGAGGCTGGAGTCCATGGGGCTGCCTGGCAAGGGAGGGCCTCTGGAGGGGACAGGGCTGCCTGCCCCAGAAGGGGTCTCCTTGGTGTAACCTCATGGGACATAAGACCCTCTAGACCCCATGCCAAAAACCAGAATGAGGGAGCCCCAGCATTCCTCTCTCCTCTCCCTACGCCCATGATCCAGATAGGAGGACTGAGGCTCTGGGGAGGAAGCAATTGGCCTCTGCTCCTCCAGTGCTGGGGGCTATGGGGACAGTGACGTTTCAGGTTCCTCTGTCTGTTCCTCTAACAGGGGCCATGAATATCCCCATTTCTCCTGCTTCCATGCAAAGCAGTAGAGAAGGTTGAAGGTCAGGGTTTCAGTCAATTTTGAATGATACCTAGGACAGTCACAGACCATGCCTCTGGCCCCAGAGAAATGCCGTCTTAAAGAGACACCAGAGGATCTCAGAGAACTGGGGACTCAGGGGAACTCCCCGGTTAATGTGGGAAGTCCACAGAGGGGATAGATGCTGTCTTTTGAACCCTGGGTGCCCTGTCTACACAATGGGCGAAGGGTACCTTTCTAGCCCTGGCCTTCCAGGATTTCAGCAAAGCCTCCCACCCCTGGGGGTCACCACCAGCTCTGCTCTGACCCTCTTCTCCACCCTGTGTCCTTACTCAACAAGCTGCAGGTCAGATGCTGGAGGGTAGAGCCACACAGATGTGGCTTTGATATCCTCTCTGCTACTCATTTGCCATCTGAAGTTGGAGCTGGTGAGCCTGTTTCCGCCACTGTAAACGGGGCCAACATTCTACATCACACAGGTGAGATGATATACAAGCCCAGGACAGGATCAGTGTCACAAATTGTCAGAGTTATAATGACTGCTCCTATGGGGGCTGTTGAGTCCCAGCGTCTGAGACGGGAGAATCGGTCGCTCAGGCCAGCCCAGCCTTGCCCCTGCCCAGTCTCTCCCTTGCCTGTATCCTCCTCTCCCTGCCCTTGTTCCCTGCCTCCCCTTCCTCTCGCTTTCTGGGAAACTCCCTGAGAAAGTCCCCAGCAGGAGAAAAACCTCATGTGAGACATTCCTACCCGGGGGCTCTGCCCCAACTACACAACCCCCCGGCCACAGCCACCCCACATACAACCAGGTGCCCTGGCCCTCAGCCACCAGGCAAGCTGACCCTCATCATCACATGGCTTTATTGGCCCTCAGAGCCACAGAGTAAGTCCCAAGGGGTCCCGCTCCCCCTCACCCCCAAGTTTGTCCGGAGGCCCCAGGGGCGTGGCTGAGCATCGCTTCCATCTTGGATTTTCGTCCTGGTTGTCCTTGGCTCGCCAGGGCTGGGGCCTTTGAGATTTCTCCAGGTCCTAGAGCCAGGCTCAGCCCAGAGGATGTAGTTGGCAAGGGCCCTGTAGGGACTGCCCGAGGCGAGGCTGCCTTTACTCAAAGAAGAACATTCCTGGCGTCCGGTATAGGCAGGGGGTCAGCCCCAGTGGGTAGCCGGAGCCTCCCTGGACAGGGAAGCCACCTGCAACCCAGGGTTCCTTGGGGTCAGCTGGCAGGGGCAGTGGGGCTCGGAGTGAGGCTGGAGAGGTGGGTGGTGCAGTGGAGGGGGCTGCTGAGGCCAAGAGGTGCTCAAGGCCTGGGTCAGTGCCCATGCAAAAATTCAGCGCCTGCAGCCGGCACTGGTAGCTGCTCCCGATGCCTGCTTCTGGGGACAAGGCGGGTGTAGGGGCCTTGTTAAAACCCTCAGCCTCGGAGAAGCCAGCAGGAAAGCCAAATGCTGGGCATGAGGAAGATGCGGTGGCCACGGGGAGCTCCCCTGGGCCTGCAGGCTTGGGCGTGGAAATCTCTTTGGGCTCCATGGGTGGCCGAGGCCTGGCATCAGTGATTGCTGGGCATATACTGGCTGGCATGGCCCCCACCAGACCCCCAAAGCTTAGGCCCTTGGGGTCTGGCAGCTCTGGCAGGAATGAGCACTGCCTGGCGGTCGTGGTGTTGGGGTCTCCTGGGTCCTGGCTGGTCGCCCTGAGGGGTCCACGGCGTGGCTTAGTAGGGCCCCTGGTGCCCTCCGCACCTGTCCGCCGGGTGAAGCGGCGGCGGCGGCGTAGGAAGCTGCCATGCTCAAACATGTCATGGCAGTCAGGGTCCAGCGTCCAGTAGCTGCCCTTGCCTGGCTTGCGGTCATCGCGAGGCACCTTGACAAAGCACTCGTTGAGTGACAGGTTGTGGCGGATGCTGTTCTGCCAGCCGGGCCGGTTGTGGCGGTAGAAGGCAAAGCGGCCCATGATGTAGCGGTAGATGCCACTGAGGGTGGCCCGCTGCCCCGGTGAGCTCTGGATGGCCATAGCAATAAGGGCGATGTAGCTGTAGGGAGGCTTGGTCGACTCGGCCGCAGGGACCCGGGGTCCGGGCGGGGGCTGCTGCTGCATCCTGGCTGCGCTGGCCGGGCTGCTGGGACCTGGTGGGTCAGGCTCCGCGTCCAAGGCTGGCGTCGGGAACAGCCTGCCTGGGCTGGTTAAAAGGTCCACTGGCCCAGCCTCCCAGCCTGGAAAGGCAAAAAGGGGTGGGTCTGCTGAGCCGTCCTCCCCTCCTCCCTCGCCCCACTCCCTCAAGGGCCAAGAGAGGCGGGCAGGAGAGGCCAGTAGTGGGAAGCCGAGCAGCTGCCAAGGATGAGAAAGTGGGAAGGAAGGGACTGAGACCCTCAGCCCACGTGTGCTGGGTGGTGGTGGCTGGGGAGGGACAGGATGTGAAACTGAGCGGGCCAGAGACAAAACCAAAGTGAGACAGGCAGAAACAGAGACAGGGAAAAAAGAGAGACAGAGAGAGGGAGAGACATCACAAGAGGGAGAAAGAGAGGGAGAGACAAAGATAAGACAGAGGCAGACACAATGAACAGAGACACAGAGCCTCTCAGACACACACACATAGACACACACGCAGACACACAGACACACACAGACACAGACACACAGAGACACACAGACAGACACACATAGACATACACACAAGCACAGACACACAGACACCCAGATATACACACACAAACACACGGACACGCAAGCACACACACAGACACACACACACGTAGTATACAGAGAAAGTGAGAATCACTGAGCAGGCAGAAGGAGGATATCCACAGAGCCAGAGAGAAAGGAGATACAATGAGACGCAGGTGCAAACACAAGGAGTGAAAGGAGTGAATAGAGAGAGGAGAGGCAGGGCCTGGGCCCAGTCCCCCTAGAGTGAGAAAAGCCCCAGGGGCCTCTCTGATCTCTACCTCTATTCCCGCTTTTCCCTCTCCTCCTCCCAGGCCTGTAGTCTACTGCCTCCTCCTGTGGGGCAGAGCCCTTGGGGCCATACCACTCCTACCCCACCCTCCTAGCTCTGGGGTGTGTGCAGGGAGGGGCACCTAGGATGGTAAGGAGAGGCCATGAAATTCAGTTCTGCTGAGCCCCTCTCGCCCCCTAGTGACTGGTGTGGGAAGGACAGCTATCTGGGGAGAGATCCTCCCTCCCAAGAGGCCCCTCAAAACCCTGGCTGAGCCTCAGTTTCCCCATCTCTAAAATGGAGCTGGTGACTCCTCAGCTGTCCAGGGCATGGTGAGGAGGCAACAAGTTCCCCTTACACAGAATCCAGCGCCCTCAGAGAGAAAGTGAAAACGGATAGGGCTATGAACATGGCTGCGGATTGTCACTCTGAACTGAGGCTACCTCAGCTGCAGCCTGGGGTCGGGAGGTCCAGACAGGTCAGGCTTAGAACAGTCAGGCCTTCTGAAGCAGGGAGCAGCATCCTCTCTGCTCTCCATTCCCAAGTCACACAGGCCAAGTGTACCAGGCCAGCTCACCTCCCCAACCCTACACTCACTTCTCCAACCAAGCCTGCTCTGGAGGGCTTCATAGCTTCTTTATTTTATTTTATTTATTTGTGACGGAGTCTTATTTTTCTTGAGACCAGCCTGGCCAACAAGGTGAAACCCCAACTCTACTAAAAATACAAAAATTAGCTAGGTGTGGTGGGTGTCTGTAATCCCAGCTACTCGGGAGGCTGAGGCAGGAGAATTGCTTGAACCCAGGAGGCAGAGATTGTGGTGAGCCCAGATTGAGCCACTGCACTCCAGCCTGGGTGACAGAGTGAGACTCCATAATTAATAAATAAATAAATAAATAAATAAATAAAAGGCCTGCTATGTGGGGTGGAAAACACCTACTTTACTCACATGGCAGGGGAACCAACTTTCTGGCTGTAGTCCCCGCTCCAGTTCCCAAAGATTCCCTACAATTTACAGCTTGCAAAGACCAGTGGAGCTTGGAGGAGGGCCGGTCTTCTCCATCGGCCTCTGCCTTAGGGCTATGTTTGGAGGTCTGCTGCCGTTTCTTCAAAGACAGCATCCTACAGATTCTGGTGGTTCAGTGGTTACCATCCAAAGCCCAGAGTTCAGCCAAGTCCTCTGTTTTGGGATCCTTCCTGGCCCCCTGAATAAAGACGAGAGACTAGCTTCGGGGAAGAGGAAGGGTCTGGAAATTCAAGGCCCCTGAGAGGCCAGGCAGTTTTGTTATGGGTTGGTTCCACACTAAACAACCCTGATGATCTAATTATTGGTAAAAGCTTTAAGCAAACTTATAATGGACTCAACTGCAGGTTAAGGCTGGCTCTGAGACAAGTGCTACAGACAAGTTGCACTCTCAGCAAGAGATGAAGTCTTGCTTCTGCCCCAGTTGCTGCTTTTTGGAGCCTCAAGGTCAAGTTCAGTTTTGTGCCAAAGTCCCATGCCCAGCTGCGGGGTGGTGTGGCCTACTCTCGAGGTCCGGGGCCCATGGCAGAGGAGTGGAAGCTGCGATCCACCTCTGCCATCCAGCGGACCCAGGTGACGTGCTGGGGGAGGCCCCATGTCCATGGGCTTAGTGTGGGCAGGGTTGGGTGGGAGTAGGGTGCCCCTATTTTGGGGGCTGCCTTCAGCGGGTACAGGAGAAGGAAGCAGCCTGTTTAGGACGGAGGCAGCTGCGTTGAGGCAGCTACGCCATCGGGGATGCCAGGCTGAGGACCCATCAGGGAGCTCGGCCAAGGCACTTCGAGTGCAAAACAAGATCCTAGGCTGCACCTGCACCTGCTGGGAGGCGGGCGGGGCAACGAGCAGACCCTCTCCATTTCCTGCCTTGGGTGTCCCGGTGCCGGTGGGAAGTCACAGCCCTAGTTACAGCCCTATCCCCACCTCCATTTTCCAGGTAGGGTCCTATAGACCCGAGGGTGCTAGAAGGGCCAGAGGCAGAGCTGGGACTGAGGACGTGGGAGGGGCTGTCTGAAGGGGACTGGAGGGCACTGCAGGGCGTGCTCCTCAGCTGGAGTGGAAGGAATGACTCATGTGAGCCATTATAAGCCGCTTCTCTGGCTGCTCTGGGGGACCCAGGTCCTCCTGGCCAAAGCACAGATGGATCCGGTACTCTGACTCTGGGTTACTATCCTGCAGGTGGGTGCACGTTTCTATGGCACTGAGACCGTGGGGACTGGGCAGGAACTAGGCATCCCGCTGGTGTCCACCTTGTGCCCACTTCCTGTGCCCCGAGTCCTGTGAGCCCACGTCCCCATTATATGCCTGTGCCCTGGGCCCCTGTCCACATCACTAGGCCCGTCCCATGTCCCACATCTGTGCCCACTTCCAGGGCTCATGTCCCTTCCTTGGCCCCTATGCCCACTCCCACACCTTTATGCCCAAGCCATACCCACTCACATTCGCCTATACCTACCTTGTGCTCGGTGCACCTGACGCCCTATGCTCCTAAGCCAACACATGTAACCAAGGCCTGTGCTTATGCTCCACACCCAACACCTCAAGCCCGCCCCGTGCCAGCACCCCATGTACCCTATATCCATATTTGTGCCCAGCCCTTCTGGTGCCTGTACTCTTTCCCATCCCTGGAGCTTCTGTGCCATATTCTTTGTGTCAATGCCCAGCTTATGCCCAGCACCCTTAGGCTCGTTCCCCTGAGCTCACATTTCATGCGCCCACTCTCCTCTGTCCATGTTCCTTTGCCCGCCCTGTATGCCCCCGTGCCCACGCCACTCCGTTCCAGTCCCCCAGCGGTCCTACAGCTTCGAGGAAGCGGCGTGTGTTCAGGAGCTGGCAGGTGGGTGCGCCCCCGCTCCAGCTTTTTGGGCTGCGCTAGGGGCAGGGTGAGCAGGCCGCGCCAGTACAGGCGGCCCTGGCACAGGCGCTTGGCGAATTCGCCCTCGGGAGCCACCTAGAGCTGCACACGGCACTCCAGGTGAGGCAACAGGCGCTGCAGCC
>NW_022436973.1:11352443-11362527 GCF_009761245.1 Sapajus apella | reverse complement strand
GACCGCGGCTCAGACGGCAACGCGGACCGCGGCTCAGACGGCAACGCTGGGCTGTGCGCCTGGTGGCTTCTCGCACCAGCGAAGAGCCACACGTGCAGCCAGCAGGCTGTGGGGCGAAAGAGAGGGTGCGCGGGCTGGGAGTGGGCGGCGCCAGCTCCCCCCACCTTCTTACTCTTCCCTTCACAACCCTGCCGGACCCAGAGGTCGTCCCAGCCTCCACCTCCGGAATTGTTGGTGCTCGCACCCTATCAGTGAAGATAAGAATTCTAGTAATAATAGTTGTAAATAATAGCTTCCAGTATAAATGAACTGGTGGTTGAGCTCTGTGGTTAAAAGCTGGGGCCATCTGTACAGTGAGGGCATGACCCTCCCAGCAAATCCTCTGGGGTTCTAGGAGCTTCCTCCCAGCAGAGATTTTGATGCAGGTAGAAATAACTAATAGCGACAGTAATGACAGCCCAGCAGTGTCTCCTGTGAGAAACCAGCCATTGCACTCAGTGGTTAGGATTGTGGGCGCTGTAGCCAGGCCCTTGGATTCTAGTCTGTCACTGCCACTTACAGGCTGTGACCTGTTAGTAACTTTTCCAGGGTTACCAGCTGTGTGACCTCAGGGCAAGGTTCTTCACCTCTGTGTCCTCATTTGGGTATACATACAATGGAGCGTGGAAGGGTGTCTGGCATAAACTAAGACCTCAGCAAATGTTGCCTATTGTGTCTATTATTGGGAGCCTGGGTTGGGTGCTTTGACTGGGAGACAGAGGCTGGCTGGCGCTACCCCAGGGCCCTCCCCGGTTCTGGACCCTGGTCATTCCTTACCAGGTTGCTGAAGTCATTGGAGGGCACTGGGCACCAGGGGTGTTTGAGATCCTATGCCTGGTACCCTGGCAAAGGAGAGGAAGCACTCAGGCACCACCTCACCCTGACCCTGGACACATAGGTCAAGGAGGAGGCCAGGGAGGAGGAAGGGGTGGGTGCGGAGACCCAGTCCTTACTGTGGTCCACCAAAGGGCCGGGAGGAGGATGGGTGGTAGTAAGGGACCCTGCTGGGCCAGCCTGTGGAGCCACTCATTGTCCTCATCCCCTGGCAAATCTGGAGCCATCCTGAGCATTGGGAGAGGGGGCCGCAAGGGTGGCAGATGGGTGCGCTCCCGCTCCAGCTTTTTGGAGGCCTGTGACTCAACAGGAGTTCCCAGACCGTCCCCACCAGGACGGAGAGAGGTCTGAAAGGACTGAAGGCCAGCTGGGGTTGACAGTTGCAACTATGGGATCCATGAATAACGAGGGTTGACTGTGTGTGGTGGGTGAAGAGCAAGAGAAATTAAGGAGGAAGAGGCAGGTTGAGCTAGATCATGAATGTCCTTGAAGGCCAAGTTTTATTCCATGAGCTTTGGGCACCAGAAGGGCTTGAAGCCAACGAGCCACATGTATGTGTCAGTGGTAGACTGAGGGATGTGTCAGAGCAGCCAGAAGGATGGGGAGGCCAGCCCCCAGAGTCTCTTGCCTCTGAACAACAGCATATAAGCCTTAAGGGACAGGACATGCAACCATCCATTCAACACTTATTGAGCACCTACTGTGTGCCAGGCAAAGTGTTTGGTGTCACCACCCTCAAGCGGCTCATGGTCTGCTGGAGAAGACAGACTCACACCAGACATTTAAAATTCATAGGGAAAGTTGTTCAATGAGCCTTCACCTATGGAGTCAGTGATGACTTGGAAGAAGCACTGAAGTGGAGCTTAAGAAATGCATTAAATAAATGAATGCATCGGGGAAGGCTCTCTCTTTTATAAAACATTTTTTATTTCCATAGGTTTTTGGGGAACAGGTGGTATTTGGTCACATAAGTTCTTTAGCGGCAATTGGTAAGATTTTGGTGCACCCATCACCAGAGCAGTATACACTGAACCCAATGGTAGTCTTTCATCCCTCACCTCCTGGGGAAGGGTCTCTTGAGGAAGAGATGGTTACGCTGAGGAGGGGGAGCTGACCAGTAAAGGGGAAGCGAGAAGGTGTTGCAGGCAAAGGGAACCGCATGTGCAAAGGTTTAATGGTGATAAAGACATGAAACATTTAAAACGGAAAGAGCTAAATTAGGGGCGGGGAGGGCGTGGAGACAGATGAGGCCAGCGAGGGGCAGTTCATGCGTGACTTTGAGGCCGTAGTGAGGAGTTGGGACTCCTTCACAAGGGCAATGGGGAGCTATGGAAGGAGTCTGAGCAGGGGACGGTCAAGGCCAGATTTGCATTTAGAAAGATCCCTTTTGAGGACTGTGGGAGTTGCTGAGGGACGGGGGAAGCAGGAAGCCCAGGGAGGTCACTACAGAGAGCTGGTAGAAAGGGGTTCCGGCAGGTGGACTGAAGAGGTGTTCTGCAGGGAGAGCCAGCAGGCCTTGGTAATAGAGTAAAACGAGGCTGGAAGGTGGGAAATGGCCAGGGTTCCGGCACCCAGGTGGAAGTTTGTGGGGCTGAGCTGCTGAGTGTGATGTTTGGAGTGTGTTGAGTTTGAGGTGCTCGGGGTCCATCCAGGAGACAGCGCCCAGCAGGCAGCTTGATGAGCAGGCTTGGGGGTCAGAGGAAGACCCAGAGCCGCCATGCTAAGGCCATAGAAGGGGAGAGTGGCACATGAGGAAGTGGGTCCAGGAGCGAGTGCTGGGAGCACCGGCAGAGGAGGGGACGGGATGGAGACTGAGAAGCAAAGCCCTCGAGGGGTTGTGGGGCAGGCAGCGGAGATTCTGGAAGCCATATGAGAGTGTTTCAAGGAGGACAGAGGGCCTATGAGATGCAGACCCACCCGGGAGCCAAAGAAGATGACGACAGTGACATATGCTTGGATTTGGCAACTAGAGGCATTACCAAGAGGGACAGAAGCGGGACTGGTCACAGGCAGCTGGGAGCCTGAGAGGGAGGGGGTTAGTGTGAGGAGGCTCTCCAGGTGCTTCCCACTGTGGAAGGCGGGGAGGCCACAGAAGGAGGGCTGGAGGTGACTTTGGGGTTTGGGGTGGTGGTGGGCAGATGTGCAGTTGTTTGCTTATTTCTCAGGGGAAAGATCCCAGAATTGAAATGACTGCAACTCTCCCTCCACAATGCCAGAAGTCCTCTAAGGGATGTTTCTAAATGCAAATCTGGTCTTTTTTTTTTCTTTTTATACAGATGGGGTCTCACTATGTTGCCCAGGCTGGTCTCAAACTCCCGGGCTCAAGTGATCCTCCTGCCTTGACCTCCCAAAGTGCTAGGATTACAGCTGGGCCACAGCTCCTGGCCACAAATCTGGTCTTCACCCTCCCCTACTCAGAATCCTTTCATAGCTCCCCATTGCCCTTGTGAAAGAGTTCCAACTCTTTCAGATGGCCTCAAGGCCATGCATGAACTGCCCCTCCCGGGCCTCACCTGCCTCCACTCCCTCTCCTCCCCACTTTAGTTCTTTTCGTCTTTAAATGCTTCATGTCTTTATCACCATTAGACCTTTGCACATGCGGTTCCCTTTGCCTGCGACACCTTCTCCTCTTCACCTTTACCTGGCAAGCTCCCACCATCCCCAGCTTAACCATCTGTTTCTCAAGAAAGGAGCTCATTTGGAAGAAGTTAATGATGACTGGGAAAAGAAGGACATTCCTGCAGGAGGTCTCTGAGAAGGGCTGGTGCTGGGAGCACTGAAAAGTTTCGCGAGCTGCAGAGGTTGGTGGGCTTGGGGGTGGGGGGCTGAGGAAATTCCCATCAGAGCGTTGGTAGAGTGGGAGAAGAGGCCCTCGGCGGGGAAGGGGGTGCATGCCATGGCCACCTTGGCCGATTGTTTTCAGAGAGTGTCCAAGGGTCCCTCATATGTAGAGAACACTACCCTCAGCCCTAAAGGCCAGCAAGTGGCCCAGGGTCACCAGCTATCAGTCAGTCCCAGTGCTGGGGCCACGTGTGTCCCGAGCCTGCCCAGTGCTGAGCGTCTCCAGTCCGCTGTCCCCTGACAACGCTGAGTCTTGCTGTGCCTCACAGCCCTGCTTGGCTACGTGCTGCCAGGGGATGCGAAGAGGGTCTTGCCCGAGTCCTCCCAGCGCAACCCCACCCAGCAGACTCTCAATCTGCGCCACCCCAGTCCCAGTGGAACAGGGGACCTCTGGCTCTGCCACCGGTATGCCTGCTGTTGGGGACCTTCCCTTCCTTCTGGCCATCGGGGATGCAGTGTTCAGGGGGCCTGGTCTTGGGCTTGAAGTGGCTGGATCCACGTGGGCCCGGGACTCTGGGGCACCTGGATGGTGTGCAGAGGCGATGAAAGTGAAAGTCTGGGCGGGCAGGTCTCACTTTCCGTTTTGACCCTTCTTCTGGGAGGCCCTTTCCTTTTGCCCCTTCCTGTGGCTGCCTGGCCTGGAGGGCATTGAACCTCTTCTGTGGGTAGGCAGGAGGCGCTGTGGGACACAAGACCCACCCAAGTGGGGTAGCCTGGGCTCTGCAGGCCCCAGGAGGGGTGGCCCCCACGAGCATCCAGAGACACAGCTTTCCCTACCCTGCACCCATCACCTGCTCTTCCTGGCCCACCTGGAGGCTGTCAGTCTCTTTTCAGGACCTGGACCATCGAGATTGGAAAGACATAGGGCTTCTCAAACTAGCTCCTGCCAGAACGGGGAGGCAGCAACTCGTTTCAAATGCACACTCATGCCCTCCATCCCAGACCTGCAGAAGCAGACTTTCTGGGCAGGATGCCCAGGAAACCGAATTGTAATGAGTTCCCCCTGAGGGGTTCTGACACAGGTGGTCCAGGGGTCACACTTATTTCCTTAAATTTTAGGAGTTCCCACTTACTGACTGCTTGTCACAGTGCTGGGCCTGGCTAAACACTTTCCTGAAGTGTCTCAATTGCTTCTTACAACAGCATATGAGGTTAGTAAATTGCCCTGTTTTAATATTAAGACTGAGGCTCAGAGAGGTTAAAGCCCTCTAACAAGGTCACAGAGCTAGTGGGTGGTGGAACCAGGAGCCAGACTGTCTCTCTCTGCTCCTTAGAGCCAGGGAGCCTAAGCAGTGCCCACACTGCCTGCCGACAGCTACACCTGCACTTTGCGGGTTCTTGGTGGGGTCTCTGACCTCCTAAAAGTGAATGTAAATCTCATGTCTATGCATTTTTTTTTTCTGGGGTTTGCAGCTTTCATTAAATTGTCAAAGGATATTTGAGATTTGAAAGAGATCAAGCTGCTCAGATTACTCCACTCCTTTCTGTATTTATGGAACTGAGGCTCTGAGTGACAACCCCCCCCACTCCCCACACCTCTGCTCTGCTGTGGGCACAGAGCTGGGCACCCAGCCAGCATTGACCAGAAACTGGAAGCACCGTTCCTGATGTGTACCTGTTGGGAGGGCTTTCTTAGTGCTCCTCCTTTCCCCCGCCCCAAACTCCAGCAGCCACTTGGCTCTGGTCCGTCCATAGCTGCAGCTGGGATTCAAACTCAGGCCTGTAAGGCTCTGAAGCACAAAGCATTTCATACGATTAAATACAAGAGTCATAATTACATCTAAGCAGGAGTCTTGAGGGTGTCAGATGATCCTTTCATTTTTCTAGGTTGCAGAGGGAAATAATTAAGAGGTTGGGGTCTGCAGCCAGACTGCTTGAGTTCACATCGCAGCCCCACCACTTGCTAGCTGGTGACCTTGGGCATTGGCCTCCACGTCCTCCCTTGTTAAACAGCAACACCTACTCCATGGGGTTGCTTGAGGATGAAAGGTGATGCAGGGAAAGTATTTTGCACACTGCCTGGAGTGAGAACTCAATAAAGGAGTGGTATATTTTTGTTGTTGGGTCAGAGTGTAGTGAGGTAATCCTGGAGGGAGGAGGGAGCATCTTGAAGGATTGATCAGATCATCAGATCAGTCTTACAGATGATGGGGGCATAGAGGCTTTCTTTCTTTCTTTTTTTTTTTTTTAAACATGGTCTCACTCTGTTGCCCAGGTTAGAATGCAGTGGCACGATCTCCACTCACTGCAGCCTTCGCCTCCATGGAGGCTGTTAAATAGGGGAAGACACCCTCAGAGGTAGAAGGTGTTTTAAATGGGGCAGATGGCAGCACCACTAACCGGCCTGGAGGACTGCAGGCTCCCTGCACTCTGCTGAGTCCTCGCACTTTATTTTTTATTTTTATTTTTTGAGATGGAGTTTCACTTTTTTTTTTGAGATGGAATTTCACTCTTGTTGCCCAGGCTGGAGTGCAATGGCACGATTTCGGCTCACCGCAACCTCCTGCCTCCTGGTTTCAAGCGATTCTCCTGCCTCAGCCTCCCAAGTAGCTGGGATTAAAGGCATGTGCCATCACTAATTTCGTATTTTTAGTAGAGATGGGTTTCTCCATGTTGGCCAGGCTGGTCTCGAACTCTCGACCTCAGGTGATCCACCCGCCTTGGACTCCGAAAGTGTTGGGATTATAGGCATGAGCTACCACGCCCAGCCTGCCCACTTTGCTCTTCACATTAACTGTGAAGGGACAGGCCCTAACTCATGATGGTAAGTAGTTAGGAAGCAGCTCCTTCTGGTTTTGGAGGTTACTGGCAAGGAGGTTATAACTCATGGCCTTTTCTTAACGCTCCGTCTGCCTGAATGCTTCCCCCAGATAACCAAATGGTCCACTCCCTCACCACCTGGCATATTTTTTCTTTTGTTTTTTTTCTTTTTGCTTTGAAGCTACTGCGAAATATTTTTTCTTTTATCTGGTGTCTTCCGGACCAGAAGGTCAGCTACATGAGGCAGAGGTTTTGCTCATTGCTGTGCACCCAAGGCCTAGCACAATGGCTGGCACACAGTAGGTACTCAATGGACATTTGTTGAATGAATGAGGAGGAGGAAGTTGGCGTGGAAGCTGAAGGGTATTTTGTCCATCCCCCAACTCCAGTGCTGGAATGGATGTCTCCCCAACAGCCCTGAGCACAGTGATTTGTACGTATTAAGAACTCCATATAAGTGGCTAGTGGGTTATAGCTATTTTCCATCCCTCTCAACTTTGGGTTAATTTTGGTGTTGGAAATATCAGCTGCAACGACTTCTACGCATCTTCAGGGTCAGCTGCTGCTTTGATGGGCAGCCCTGGGCTTTAAAGTCTTGGCGGGAAGGGTCAGTCCTACTAGTTGGGGGTGGAGCCTCCTTGCCAGGAACCTCCCAAACCAGAGGAGCCGCTTCCCAACTACCTATCATCACGGGACTCAGACTAAATTCATGTTCAGCTTCCCCTGCTCTAGCTGTGTGTGCTTGGGCAAGCTGCTTGATCTCTCTGAGCCTCTGTTTCCTCCCTGAGGATTAAGTGAACTCATGCAGTAAAAGGTCAGGTTGAGGGAGGCACTACCTTGCCTTACTAGCTAGTATTTGTGCGTAGGGAAGGGAAGGGAGTCGGGGAGGGGAGGAGCCCCTCAGGGTGGAGAAGCGTTCAAAAGGTGGAAGGGGGTTCCGAGAGGAGGGACTCGGGCCTTGTCAGGCGGGACACCGTGACTTTGGAAGAGATGTATTGTTAGAGAAGCCAGTGTGGTCCCAGGAGGCAACTCCGCAGGCTGCAGTGGCGGGAGGGTAGTGGGCTGCTCCCATCCGTTTTCCTGCAGGCTGCTGGCCCCTGGCAGCGTCCTGCGGCCCGGCCTTTGTTGAATGACTGGGAGGCACTCGGACAGGCAGCTTCTTCTGTGTCTCTTTAATATCCTCCAGGCCCGTCCAACCTGCCGGTCTCCCTCCCCCGCCTCCCGCCGCCTTTAAGGGTGGGCTCCCTCCCCCAGCCCAAGGACTAAGGCACCAGGTGGCTGCAGCAGGCCGGCCCGGACACAGAGACGCACAGGTGGGGGACGCCGCCTGCCGACCCGGACGAGCAGGGCGGGCGCGGGAGGCAGGGTTCAGGCCGCCTCGGGGCTCCCCCAGGCTCTGGGCCCGTCCTGGGGGGGCGTGGAAGGCGCAGACAGCCCCCCAAGGCAGCCAGTCGGGAGGAAGTGGGGAGTCGCGGCGGGACTGCATCCTCACTTGCCGCCCTTGCGGGACAGACACCGCGGGAGGCAAGAGAAAGTCTGCTTGACGCGCGCCAGCAGCGGCAGCGGCCGGTGAGCTTCCCCGGGCGAGCGCGGCACCAGGCGCTGCAGGGTTCCCTCGGAGGCGGCGGCGTGCGGCCCGGCGGAGGCGGTCGAGGTCGCCGAGCCCTGCCGGCAGCGCCTGCACAGCGGCAGCAGCGCGCGCAGCTCCTCCTCGTCGCGGAAAGGGCTCTCCCCGAAGCGCTCCTCCAGCTGCCGGCGGAGCTGCGGTGGGCAGGTGGGGCGGGGGGGGGTCATGGCCGGTCGCCCGGCGGGGTCACGGCAGCCAGCCCCGCCCCACCCTCCCGACCTTCGCCCTCCTCCGAGCGTCCCGCGCCTCGCTGAGCCCCTCCCTTTCTGAGCGCCTTCTTTGCTTCCCTTTAACCGGATTCCATCCTCCTCACCGAGTCCCTCTTCCCTCTCCCTGGCCCTCCCTTCCCGCTTTGACACTCCAGCTTCCAGACCTGCCAAAGTGACCCCCAGGAGCCCAACGGGGATCATTCCTCCCGCTTTGTACCTCTGTGTTCACAACCCCATTCCCACAGGGCTCTTCCTTGCCCGATTCTTTCCCAAAGCCGTCCTGCAGATAAGCCTCTGGGTAGCACCCTCCACCTGCTGAGAGCCCTCCCCCTCTCATCCTTCGTTCCCCAGGAGGCCTCAGTTCCTGACATTTCTACAGGGCATCTGCCCCAGGGGTGCTGTGGTCTCTTCAGGGACGCAGGGGTGGAGTAGGACATGGACAGTTCTTCCGGATGGGGTCAAACACTCAAATCCTTCAGGTTCCAGCCAGGTAGGGTAGGCGTGGGGAGGGCTGGAAGACCTGGTCAAATGAAAGGGCCCGCACTGATCTAAAGGCATTCAAATTCCAAGTTGAAAAGGAAAACACCTGGCTGTCAAACAAAATACACCTAGGAGCTGGATTGGCTCAAAGGCTATGAGTTTAAGATCCTAGAAAAATCTGCCGGGTCTGAGGCACAGGCTAAATTCATTCCAATCAGTGATCAGTTCGAGTGTGAAGAAGGATCTCCTCCCCCTGGCCCAACCCAGCCCTTGACCCCATCCCTACCTTCCGGGAACTGCCCCAGCCGAACTCTTCAAGCTGTTGCCTAAAGCCTGGGTTGGGGTTGGCGATGGGCCGGGTGGCTTTGATGGCTTCAAGTACGTCCCGCCAGCCTAGCCCCGTCACAGTCATCACATACGCGGTCACAATCGTGGTGCTGCGAGAGATACCTGCAAAGCTGGAATCCCGACAACACTTCAGGCTTCAAGTAAGATCCAGTGTCCTCCATGACCCCCAGGCACCCCACCCCTGCTTCAGCTCTCCCGTGCTTGCCTCCTGAGCTCCAACCATAACACACCTGTCAGGACCTGCCATCCCACCTCCAGGCCTTTGCCACCCTGTTCCCTCTGCCTAGAGCATCCCCTGGGTTCTCCCACTTCAAAGGCCTGAGTGAAACACCATTCATTCAGTCAGCAAATATTTCCTGATCATCGGTTCTTTTTCAGGCACTGGGGATGTATCGGGTATAAAACAGACATGGTCTGTGCTGTCCTGGAGCTTACAGCATGGTTGGGGGACAGACATTGACCAGAGAAACAATTCCAGGTGGTGACAATAGCTTTGAGGATGAGTCTAGGGGTTAGGAGATCCGCATAAGAGGTATTAATCTATAGGTGGGTGGGGTTAGGGAAGGGGTTCCCAAGGAATAGACATCAACAAAGTTTGAAAGATGGATAAGGGCTAGTCAGGAACCTTCTAGGCAGTGTGTATAAAGACCATGAGGGCCGGGCGCGGTGGCTCAAGCCTGTAATCCCAGCATTTTGGGAGGCCGAGGCGGGTGGATCACGAGGTCAAGAGATCGAGACCATCCTGGTCAACATGGTGAAACCCCGAGTCTACTAAAAATACAAAAAATTAGCTGGGCATGGTGGCACGTGCCTGTAATCCCAGCTACTCAGGAGGCTGAGGCAGGAGAATTGCCTGAACCCAGGAGGCGGAGGTTGCGATGAGCCGAGATCGCGCCATTGCACTCCAGCCTGGGTAACAAGAGCGAAACTCCGTCTCAAAAAAAAA
>NW_022436973.1:11325390-11352343 GCF_009761245.1 Sapajus apella | reverse complement strand
AAAAAAAAAAAAAAAAAAAAAAAAAAAAAAAAGACCATGAGGCATAAGCCTGGTGGATTTGGAGGTTGGGGAGGAGGTTAGTACAGCTGGAAAGGGGAAGGAGAGAGAGAATGGGGGAGGAAGAAGAGAGAATGAGGCTTGGAAGAGCCGGCCTCATTGCTGGGCCTCCGGCAGACCCAGCCTGAGCCTAAATAGGATAGGCGCTTAGTGAGAGGAAATGAATGACATCAACTGAGTGAGGGGCACCTGGGAAGACCCATAGTTCCTGTCTCCCAGCTTGGGGTTCCCCACTGCCCTGCACCATCACCTCAAAGGCCTGGAGGGGAGGAGGGAGGTCCAGAACTGCTGGAGGGTGACAATCTACCTGCATGACCGCACCTGTCCCTCCCAACAGTCCCATCAGGTCAGCTTTCTTTTCCCCATTTTACAGATGAGGACATTGAGTCTCCGCGAGAAACAGCTACGTGGCTGTGGCCACGTAGCTGTTAAGGAACAGAGCCCCTGGCTGGCCTCTTCCAATGAGTGGTGGGCCCTCAGGACTGTGACAGGCTGGAGAAGGTCCTTCACAGGTCCAACCTTCCCACAGGGTGAGTGTACATTCAGCAGAGCACATAGCCACTTCTTTCCTCCCCCACGTCACCCCCCTTAACTTACCAGTGCACAAGGCAGTTCCCCCCATCAAGGCGGCAGCAGTGGATGAAGTTGATACATTCTTTGAAGTGCTTTTTGCTAGAGGAGAAAGCAGTAGGGTAGGGAGCACTTCAGGGCAGATCTCTCAGGAGTTGTTCTGCTCCCACCCCAATTATGGGATAGCAGGGGACACAGAACCCTGGGGTCCCCAGGTCAGCCAGCACATGCAGTGGATAGGGGCCAGTACTTGGCATGAGGTGGAGGTGTGTGTGTGAAGGAAGAATGGTGGCATTTCAGGCAGTGAGCGAGGCCAGTCATGGCAAATCTCACCATCTGGGCAGGAGTGCTCCTCCTGTGGACACTGTTTTCATGGTGCGTTTATTGGGGCCTTTCAAAGAAATGTGTGGGAGGAAACACAGGGGTCCCATTCCTCTGGGGTCTGCAATCAGAGCACCTGGGCACAATGATGGGCAGCAGCCAGCTGGGAGCAAGATTCCTAAGGGGCAGGACTGTCTGCCTGGCTCCATCCCAAGCGGAGAGGCACTACTGCTGATGCCACAAACAAAATCCCATTATCTGAGCTCGATTACACTCCAGACCCTATCCTCGATCCTTAACCTGTGTCATCTGATCTTTGAACGCCCTCCCCGACTCTGATCATGCACTCCTGATTTACAGGTGAGGCCCAGAGAGGGGAAGTGATTTGTTCAAGGTCACATAGCAAGTAAATGGTAAAGCCTGGCTGGAACCCAGATATTAGCCCCATGGCCAGGAACAGGCTGAATGTGACCCCTTCTTTTCTGAGACAGTTTCGTTCTTGTTGCCCAGGCTAGAGTGCAATGGCTCGATGATCTCACCCAGCAACCTCTACCTCTTGGGTTCAAACGATTCTCCACCTCAGCCTCTCAAGTAGCTGGGATTACAGGCATGCACCAACATGCCCAGCTAATTTTGTATTTTTAGTAGAGGCGGGGTTTCTCCATGTTGGCCAGGCTGGTCTCGAACTCCTGACCTCAGGTGATTTACCTGCCTTGGCCTCCCAAAGTGCTGGAATTACTGGCGTGAGCCACTGTACCCAGCCTGAATGTGACCTTTTCAAATTGGCCTGTGCAGCAGGTCCCAAGGTACAGTGTCCTTTCCCCATTTCATAGCTGATGAGACTGAGATTCAGGGAAGTCAAGAGTCTTGGCCAAGGGCATATCACAAGGGCATGATTGAGACAGAGTCAAACCTGGGACTGGTCGAGTTGACCACCTGTGACAGCCTTCTGGTCTGAGTACTCTCGGTCCTCTGTCAAACCCCCTTCCCCTCCCCACCACAGGAGGCAGCTGTCTGTCCGTCTGTGGGTCCATCCAGGGGAACTTACATGGGTACCTCAGGGGTATCAGCCACCGGGATGCGAAGGTAGGTGATATCCTACAAAGATGAAACACACTCAGGCGGGGGAACTTGCCAACAGCCCTCCCTTACCCTAGTCTGAGCTGCCCAGTCAGGAGATGACTCTAGCCCAGTTCCCGCCCCTCTCTGGCCCACCGTTGTCCTCTCTGTCCAAAGAAAGTAGATGTCATCTCTGAGGCCTGCTGTGCCCATTTGTGACTCCTGAACCTTCTAAGCAGATGGTGTCTCCTAACCTCATTGGCAACTTGGGCATGAGGTAACCTATCCCTCCCAATAGGGACCCAGGGACCTTTATCAGATATCCATTAAAGGGCTACTTAAAGGGACTCCCTCCTAAATGAGAATTACAAAATTACATTGTAAAAAAGGTAAAGCAGGTTTGATTATCTTGAAACAGAAGTCATGAAAACAAGTTTACATTTCATGAATCATGGTTATAAAATGATGTGCTAATTATGAGAATAATCAAGGAATACATTGTCAGGATTTTTTTTCCAACAAACTTGCTGTGATGTCCTTTGTCTTCTGATTAGCCAGACCATATCATGAAGGTTATTTTTGCTCCCTTCTGAGGCCCTCCTTGCTTTTCTCAAGAAACTGTCTTAACATTTTGATACTCAAATGGCTCTTTTCAGGTGCCTGGGACCACCAGCCAGGTTCTCACTTGTCCATGGCTTTGTGTGAGATTCCAGCCCCTCTCCCACTCACATTCCACAAGGTCGTGACATCCTGCGTCTTTGGCAAGGTTTGCAGTTTCACTTTGCAACACATTTGGCCTTGGGTTTGAGTGGTATGATCAAATCCTGCTTGGTAAAGTTGCTGATGGAGGGGGAGGGAGAGACGCTCGGGAGAAGCAGGAAGAGCCATAGGAGCAGAGACTCATTGTGCAGGCTGTCACTTCATTAGTAAATACACTCATGACTTGACAACCTTCCCCATGCAATCTAGTGACTGCTTACTCCAAATACTCCCAAACAAGGCTGCCCTGTGCGGCAAAATACGACTCCAGTGACCTGGAAATTTCTTCTCTGAATGACATTGAACATCATAGATTATTGGAGGTTGCTCTTAGAGAGTATCAAATCTGATATATGGGAAAACTGAGGCCTAGAGAAGGTAAGGACCTTGCCCAAGGTCACACAGCAAGTCTATGGCAGAACCAGGTCTTTGTTTCAGATCTCCAGGACCTTTTCACACCCACGGCTCTTTCTCTTCAGTGGATGACATAGACTCTAATAGATAAGGGGGAAGAGGCTCTGTTTATGGGCTAAGAATATGATTAGCTTTGCTGTAGTATCATTTGTAATTTGTTAGACACCTATTTACGCAGTTCTCAACCACTCAGTGAAGTGGGTACTGATGTAAAGTTCCCATTTTACAGATCAGGCAACTGAGGCTTAGAGGGAGCGAAGTGCTGTCCCCAAGGTCATAGAGTGAATAAATGGTGAAGATGTTCCTGACATGAGCACGTGTAATCTGGATTTATGGCTTTCCTCTGCTGGGTCCTAACACCCTCCTTCCCCTTTCCCAGGACTTGATAATACCAGCAGCAACCCCTCTGGAGGGGACCGCACTTTACAGTGTGAAAGCATCTTCACCATCCTGCAGTCCCTTTGCATCCTCACAACAGCCCCCTGGGGGCAGACAGAGCTGAGGGGTCAAAGGCCCAGAGAGGTGAAGTCACAGCCCAGGCTTGCATAGCAAGACACAGAGCACAGAGTCATCCATTTGGACTCATCCATCCAGTTGGGCCATGGGAAGCCCACATGGGGGTCTTTTTGAGGGTCAGTGTGAGACTTCTGGTGCTAGATGGCCTGTGTTCATATCCCAACTCCTCAGCTTCCTGGATATGTAACCTTAGGTGAGTTAATTGACCTCTCTGAGCCTCAGCTGCCAAATAGGGACGATCATGTAAAACCGCCCAGTGGTGGAGACCAAATGAGTTAACATGAGTCACGAAGGAAGCATCGCACCCAGCACATAGTAGATATTTGATAAACTGGTCTGCACCCTCCCACCTCCGCATAGCCCTGGGATGGGGGTAAGAAGTACCTGCAGCAGAGGCTGGGGTGACTCATGGATAGAGATAATGTGTGTGATCTTATTCCGGCCCAGCTGATCCAGGTCTTTGGCATCTGAAAGAAACAGGATGCTAGAGCCAATCTGGCCGGTGTGACTTATTTGTCCCTGACGGCCAGTTGCAGAGGGAGTTCACTGCCTGCCCAGCTCTCCTCCTCACGCCTGCCACTCCACCTTGGCCCACCCTCTGCTAGCTCCTTGCTCCTCTTGCATCTGGGGCACATGCAAGTAAACAGTTCAGCATCTCCCCAGCCTTGCTCATGCTGTTCTTTCGGTCCGAAACACCCTTCCCAGGCATACTCTTTGACCCAGCAATTCTACTTCTAGAAATCCTGTCTACAGAAGGGCTTGCTCACACAGAAAGCCATGTGTGGAGGACGATGTCCTCTTCAGTCCTGCTTATATCACAAATAGTTTAAACATGGGAACAGCCTCATGTTCATTAAAAAGGGACGGGATGATTGATGGTACAGACATACTTTGGCACAGTGTGCAGCCATTAAAAAGTTTTATATGCTGATGTGCAGTGATGCCCACTTTTTTTTTTTGAGACAGAGTCTTGCTCGTCGCCAGGCGCCAGACTGGAGTGCAGGTGGCACGATCTCGGCTCACTGCACCCTCCGCCTCCAGGGTTCAAGCAATTCTCCTGCCTCAGCCTCCCGAGTAGCTGGGACTACAGGCACGCACTACCATGCCCAGCTAATTTTTGTATTTTTTAGTAGAGATGGGGTTTCACTATGTTGGCCAGGCTGGTCTCGATTTCTTGATCTCGTGATCCGTCTGCCTCGGCCTTCCAAAGTGCTGGGATTACAGGCATGAGCCACCATGAGGGGCCAATATTATGTCTTTATCTACAAAGATATATGAACAATGACCCAGGGATGTACCCATCAGTGGCCATCTCTAGGGGCTGCATACCCAGCATATACAGACATTTTATATTCAGAATAAATAACACATGTCCCCTCTCTCTCCACTTCATCATTCGATGAGCATTTACCATATCCTAATCATGTGTATACTTTGGCTGTCCACTGGAGGTCTGGTAACAGCTTCATGGCTCCTGCCTTTATGGGGCCCGCACACTTAAAGAGGACTCAGACCTTACTTGGCCAAATACAGAAATCAATGTGGCATGAGTGGCTGAGGGAGCTCCCAGGAAGGAAGGGACTAGGGTTTACGAGGGTGGGGCACCTGAGCCCCTCCCTCTCTGAAGCTTTCTCTGACTTCGCAGATGGAAGTGATTTTCCCACCTTGGGTCACCCAAGCCCTGGACCAGCTTGCCCCTTAGCATGTTTTCTTTTTTTTTTTCCTTTCTAAGATGGAGTCTTGCTCTGTCACCCAGGCTGGAGTGCAGTGGCATGATCTCAGCTCACTGCAACCTCCGCCTCCTGGGTTCAAGCAATTCTGCCTCAGCCTCCCAAGTCGCTGGAATTACAGGCATCCACCACCACGCTTGGCTAATTTTTGTATTTTTAGTAGAGGTGGGTTTTCACCATGTCGGCCAAGCTAGTCTTGAACCCCCCACTTCAGGTGATCCACCCACATCTGCCTCTCAAAGTGCGGGGATTATAGGTGTGAGCCAATTCGCCCAGCCCCCTTAGCATACTTTCTACCCGTAGCCAAAGGTCTGTGTTCAGGTCTGCCTGCTGGCCACCAGCGTAGAGGTCTCTGAGGAACAAGGTATCTATACATCCGTGTCCCCTCCTCCTGACTGAAGATTGCAGAAGGGATGGATGAGAGAATGGGGAATGCAAAGCTTGCCAGCTCACCGCCCCTCCACTTGCAGCTCCAGGCTGCCCAGCTGCTCCAGGGCTCTGGGGGTAGACAGCGTTGGTGCTCGTGACCCTGCTCACAAGGGAACCCAGCCCGTCTCCAGAGACCTCTCCTCTGACAAGGAGGAAGTTATGGGGGGAAGAGCTCCCAGATTCCCCGCTAGAAGCAGCACCCCCAAACAGACCTCAACTCAGAACCTTAGGGCCAGAAGAGCCCTCAGCAGCCTGTGGACCTTTTGTGCTGAGGAGGCGGCTGAGGCTTAGCGCAGGTGTAGACCTGCCCAGGTCCACTGCCCAGGCCCTGAGCCTGTTGCTCTGTCCCTTTGGTCTAGCGGTAGAACACTGGGGAAGGCTGAATGGTGGGGAGGGGTGTCAGTATCAGGTCCCCATGCTCCCTCCATGTCCCTTCAGGCCTGGGGACACTCCCCTTCACATGCACCCCTTTGTCCTCCATCAGTCCTTTCCTCCTCCCAGTTTGGCACCGCTTCCCTGCCCCCAACCCCATTCCGGAGGTGCATGGGCTGGGGCATGCATGGTGGACACAGGCCTGAGACAGAGTGCCATGGCCTTGGGACAGAGCAGGCAGTGCTCACCAATGAAGTTTCCGAGGTAGAGTCCAGGGAGTACCTAGAGGAAGGACAGGCAGGGGTCAGTGGGACAGGGGCTGCACCCCCTTTCACCCTCAGGAGAGCTGGGGTGCCCATAGTCCCTCTCTGTCCCATGAAGGGTATGGACCTCGGGGCTCAGGGAGCACCCTCCTTCCCTTTGTGGGCCCTGGGTCCTCTGTGAGAGGGGTCTGGGGTTCTGGGGAAGGGGGGCCAGGGGGGTAAGTTAACCAACAGGGGGACCAAGTGAGGCCAGCTTGGGTATGAGAGGGGAGGAGGAGGGCAGAGGACGGGGAGCAGAGAGAGGTCTTAGGGGGTCTGAGGGATCTTAGGAGGAGAGGAGAGAGGGGGACTTGCAGGGTGGGGAGATGGAGATTCCGGGATTGGGGAGGCAAGAAGGTAGGGACAGGCACAGGCGGGAAGGGATGGAGAAACAGCCCGGGAGAGAGCTGGAGAGTCAGCGACAAGAGAGAGGGACACATGCAGGCAGAGAGCCGGACTCACTGGGAGACAGCCTGGGAGTGACAGCCACAGCAAGACACAGCGAAAGGCTCAGAGTCACGGAGCGAGGAGAGAGGGTGGACACTGCAGGGACAGAGACGCAGGGTCAGAGAGGGAGAGACGCAGGGTCAGAGGAGAGGCAGAGACGCGACAGCCGCGGACTCGAGGCACAGGGACACGGAGGTGCAGCCGCACAGAGACGGCGAGACCAGAAGGTCAGAGGCGGGCGGACAGAGCTGGTCAGCGCCGGCCGCGGCGGCCGGGCGGGGGCCGGGGAGGCTGCGCGGGGCCCGCCTCCTACCTTGGTCATGCCATTGCCCATGATCCCGGGGGCGGCGGTCCGGGCGCACCCCCAGCTTGCCGCCCGGAAGGCGCTCGGGTCACAGCTGCTCTGTCGGCCCAGGCCCGGCGCCTGCAGCCTGGCGGGGAACGGGGGGCCTGGAGTCCGCGGCCCTGCCCAGCCCTGCCCAGCCACCGCCACCGCCCGCCGACCCCCAGCCTGGGAGGGAAATGGTGGTGGAGCCGCCGCCGCCGCCGCCGCCGCCGCAGGCTCCTCCTACCCTTTCGGTCATGTGGGGGCCCCCCCTCTGGTCGCGGCGGGGGGCTGGACAAAGCCCCAGTGTGCCGGGCCCACGGCCCGCGGGACAACGGCAGCTTGTTGGGGCCGCGTGGGGCCGCCACTCTGGAGGTGGGGGCGGGGGCGCTCCCCCAATCCTGGCACCGGCAGGCGCAGGCGGTTGGAGGGGACGTCGCCCAGAGCCCCCCGGCCGGCCCACACACCCCCGTCCCCTTTCCGGCTCTACCGGGACCTCCCTGCGGGCCCCGGGGCAAAGCACCCAACTTCTCCCCCTCGGCTTCTAGCAGAAGCGGGACGAGGCTGGACTTTGATCGCCAAGGGCTCTCTGCTCTGCAGAGTCTGCTTGGAACCGGATAAGTGGGTAATTCCTTCTGATACATCCCCTCCACCCGGGCAGACACCCTACCCACCAAGCTTCCTCCTTTCCCAGCCATTCTCCCACCCTCCTGTTCTTTGATATTCACCCGTCCATCTTCCCATCCATTCATCCATCCTCTCACTCCTTGCTTCCATCTACTTCAGCCCCTAGGAGGGATGGTGCCAGCTAGGTAAGCTCTGCTGGGACCAGGCATAACTGCCATTAGGGGCCCCAAGAAATCACAGGTGAATGTTGGGAGAGGGGATTGAGGGCGTTCCAATCGAAAGGAGACGACAACAGGATGTATTAATTGCTAGAGCTCAGGGTCCTGGAAGGTGGGTCTGGAGACCAAGGTCTGAGGCCTTGTTCACCTCTGACCTGCTAGGTGACCCTGGGAAAGTCCCCGTGAGCCCCAGCTAACAATATCTGTGTGTCTGAGGATGTTGCACTGAGTCCTTCCTGGCTGGTAGGACCAAAGCTGGAGAATGTAAAATGATGGAGACACTTCCTATAGGACTGAAATAGAAGCGGCTGCACCAGCTTTGTTTCTCCCGCCATCACCCCCACCCCCCATCTATAGTAGTGTGTGACTATTGGGGACTGTGAATAGAAAGCAGGACAGAGAGGATCCACAGAGCCCTTTAAAATACAGTGATCGGAGAAAAAGAAAACTTTCTTTCATGTTTCTTCCTTCCTCAAGTTCATGGCATACATGGGCCTGCTCGTCTCAGCTGTCATAAAAGCCCAGAGTTCTCGTAAATACCAAATTATTCAGTATTCCAACCTACCGAGGATCTAGTACGTGATAGGGACTAGGGACACAGCAGTGGCTAGAGATTTTTCCTACCTTCATTAGCTAACGGTCTAGACCAGAATTGCCCGGTTGAAATACAGTGCCAGCCACATGTGCAGCCACATTTAAAAAGTAGAAACAAGTTAATTGTTGATAATTATTTTTATTTAACCCAATATATCCAAAATATTTCAACATGTAGTCAGTATTTTAAAACTATGAGATATTTTATATCCTTTTAAAACTGTATAACTATTCAAAATCTGGTGTCTTTTACACTTAACAGCACATCTCAATTCAGACAAGCCACATTCCAAATGCTTACTAGCCATATGCCGCTAGTAGCTACATGTTAGACATCTTGGATCTAGGAGGGAAGGCAAATAAAATAAATAAATTATTTATCAATGGTCCCAGTTTTCTATGACAGAAACAAAGCAGACAGGGAGCACTTCTCTGAATAAGTGACATTTGAGCTGAGAGTGATATATAAGAAGGACCCAACCATTTAAAGAGTGGAAAGCCAGGCTCGGTGGCTCATGTCTGTAATCCCAACACATGGGGATACTGAGGCGGGAGGATCATTTGAGCTCAGGAGTTTGAGACCAGCTTAAGCAGCATACTAAAACCCCATCTCTAAAAGAAATTTGGCTGGGTATGATGGCTCACGTCTGTAATCCCAGAACTTTGGGAGGCCAAA
The DNA here is from genome assembly GCF_009761245.1 of Sapajus apella. Classification (NCBI taxonomy): domain Eukaryota; kingdom Metazoa; phylum Chordata; class Mammalia; order Primates; family Cebidae; genus Sapajus; species Sapajus apella. The sequence continues at coordinate 11,342,927 of NW_022436973.1, read as the reverse complement.
GCAGGAGGACTGTGTGAGCCCAGGAGTTTGAGACCAGCCTGGGCAACACAGGGAGACCCTGTCTTTACAAAAAAAAAAAAAAAAGTAGCCGGGACCTGTAGTCCCAGGTAGTAAGCTGAAGTGGGAGGCTGCGGTGAACCATGATCGCACCACTGCACTCAAGCCTAGGTGACAGAGTGAGACCTAGTCTCAAAAAACTAAAAAATTACACGCACACAAAAGAAAAAGAGTGGAGAGAGTATTTCCAACAGAAGGAACAGCATGGGCAAAGGCCCTGTGATAGGAATAGCTTGGACCTTGTAAAAAGCCAGAGGGACTGGAGTAGAAGGAGCCATGGAAGCTGTTAAGAGATGAGGCTAAAGAGGACGGCTGGGGGCCGGAGCATGCAGGACCATATACGGCCATGATCGGGGGTTCAAGTTTTTCTTCTCTTCTGTCTGATAAAACCCAACAAGAAAATTTAACCTGGGAGGCCAGGTCATCTGATTTATTTAAGTCAGATACTTCGTTCGACCCCTCACTGAACTTTTTTTTTTGTGGAGGCCACTGCAGCAGCTCAGGTCAGAGACGATAGTGCCCTGGAACAGGGTGGGACCCGAGAAGCTGGAAAGAACTCAGCATATATGAATATTTTGGCAGGGCAGCTGAAAGGACTTGCAGATTGATTGGATGTAGGGGGAAGGAAGGAATTCTAGGATGGTTCCCAGGCTTCCTGCCTTGAAAGTCACTACCTGTGTCACAGAAATGAAAGCAAGGGTGTTCACCAATTCAACAAATGCTTATTGGGCACTGAGCTATACAAGGACAATTGTGCCAAAGATGTGCTGACTTAAGTTCCCCCAAATGCCCAACCCGTGTATGGGCCTGCCTAGGTTCACAGAGCTGTAAGGCCAGGGATGGTGTAAAGAAATGCTGGTGCCGGGTGCAGTGGCTCATGCCTGTAATCCCAGCACTTTGGGAGGCTGAGGCGGGAAAATCGCTCGAGCCCAGGAGTTGGAGACCAGCCTGTGCAACATGGCAAAATTCTATCTCTACAAACAAACTAAAACCAAAAATTAGCCGGGCGTGGTGACATGAACCTGTAGTCCTGGCTACTTGGGAGGCTGAGGCGGGTAGGATTGCTTGAGGTTGAGGCTGCAGTGACCTGTGATCACATCACTGTACTCCAGCCTGGGGGACAGAGGGAGAACCTCTCGAAAGGAGGGAGGGAGGGAGGGAGGGAGGGAAGGAAGGAAGGAAGGAAGGAAGGAAGGAAGGAAGGAAGGAAGGAAACACTGACAAAGGAGCCTGAAGAGTAGCTTCTTACCATGGCCCTGGCCTTAGCAGCTCCGTGATCCTAGGCAGGTGAGCCAATGTCCCTTTCTCCACCCATAGAGGGGCAATTATAACAGTCCTTAGTATTCCTCCTGGGTGTTAAGGGGGAAGACAAATTGCGTGTAGGAAAGAATTCTTTCAAGTTAAAAGCCCATATGTGTTATTAGACCTAACACATTTAATATTTATGTACTGTTCAGCGTTTTTGGAAGTATTAGTTATTACAAAGTCCAATCTGTCTTAAATCATGAAATGACCATTTTACAAAAACAATAACAGGAAGATGCTAAAATGTGGGTCTCACCCTGTCATTCACTTGCTTAAAGCCCTTTAGTGGATTACTGTGGTAGGCAAAATAATGGTCCTTCCCAAAGGTGTCTACACTCTAATTCCCCAAAACTGAACATGTTATTTTACATGGCAAAAGGGAATTAAGGCTGCAGATGGAATTAAAGTTGCTAATCAGCGGATTTTTTTTTTTTTTTTTTTTTTTGAGAGGGAGTCTCACTCTATCACCCAGACTGAAGTACAGTCTTAGCTCACTGCAACCTCCACCTCCCGGGTTCAAGCTATTCTCCTGCCTCGGCCTCACAAGTAGCTGGGATTACAGGCGCCCACCACCATGCCTGGCTAATTTGTGTATTTTTAGTGGAGATGGGGTTTCATCATTTTGGCCACACTGCTCTCAAACTTCTGACTTCAAGTGATCCACCCACCTTGGCCTCCCAAAATGCTGGGATTACAGGCAGGAGCCACCACACCCAGCCAGAATCAGCTGATCTTGAGATGGGGAGATTGTCCTGGATTATTCAGAGGGGCCCAACATAATCACAAGGGTCATTGTTAGTGAAAGAGGGAGGCAGGAGAGTAGGAATCAGAGGGGATGAGATGACGGAAGCAGAAGTCAGGGTGGTGTAATTGCTGAGTTTTCGGCTGGAAGGGGGCTCACGGCCAAGGAATGCAGGTGGAAAAGGCAAGGAAACAGAGCTTACAAAAGAAACTCAACCCTGCCAACACCTTCATTTTAGCCCAGTGAGACCCATTTCAGACCTCTGACCTCAAGAACTGTAAGATACTATAATTTGTGTTGTTTTAAGTCACCAAGTTTGTTGTAATTACAAGCAGCAACAGGAAATCCATACACTCACCAGCGCTCTTAGGAAAATGTCCAATCTGCTTAGCACGGTGCACAAGGAGGCCTTCTGCGATGTGGTTTCTGCCACTGACTTTGTGCAAGTTTCTTAACTTCTCTGGGCTTCAGTTTCATCATCTATAAAGTAGAGAGGAAGAAAACCCTCTGTAGGTCTGTAGTAAGATTATGATGAGAGGACATATTTCAAATACCTAGCAGAGAGACTAGAATACAGTACATTATTACTATTGCTACCACTGTCACTACTATTATCAGGGAGCAATTGACAGACTAGGAACCCTTGTCTCTACTCCCCTCCCTAGGGCTATGTTTCACATCTGTGAAAAACGAAACAAGACCAAGCGGGTTTGGTAGCCTCGTCTCTCGCCTCTTCTCCACTCTTTCCTAGTTACTCACCTGTGTCATGCTTTGCTGTGACTTCCAACTTTGCATATGCTGTTCCCTCTGCCTGGAATGCTCTTCCCATCCTCCTTACCAAGCTAACTCCCATTTCCTCCTGGAAGTCTTTACTGACCCCTATTAGACTTGCTTAGATCCCACTAGTACGTATTCTCAAAGCATGCTAAACTTCCTCTATCATATTATTGCTATGGCCTGTGTGTTTTTCGTTTGGAAAAAAATCTTAAACCCAGGTAGGATACTTTGACCTATTTGCTTCAATTGTGTTGTTTAAACAAAACAAAAATATTCTAAATAAACTTGAAGTAGTTAAGTTCCTCTCTCCCCACTTCCTTCACTTCTCTCCCCAGAGGCAACCGCTATCATGAATTTGGTGCATATCTTTGACAGGTGGGTATACTCACCACTATACTCATGAGGATGGGCTATGGTACTTTTGAGTCTGTGCTTTTAAACTCTTACTACCTATATATCTAAAAGAATATGAAATAGACTTTTAAATGTGTTTATAATTAACACAAATTGTAACCTTTAAAAAACATTTCTCATTTTACAACTTTCTTTTATTCACTCAACAATAGATTTTGGGGATATTTACATATTGATATAGCTCTGGATCATTCTTATCACTGTATGGTATTTCATTATCAGAATATATTGGCTGGGTATGATGGCTCACACCTGTAATCTCAGCACTTTGGAAAGCTGAGGGAGGTGAATTGCCTGAGGTCACGAGTTCGAGACCAGCTTGGCTAACATGGTGAAATCCTGTCTCTGCTAGAAATACAAATATTAGCTGGGTGTGGTGGTGGGTGCCTGTAATTCTAGCTACTCAGGAGGCTGAGGCAGGAGAATCACTTGAACTCGGGATGCGGAGGTTGCAGTGAGCCAAGATCGTGCATTGCATTCCAGCCTGGGTGACAAGAACAAAATTTTGTCTCAAAAACAAACAAAAACGGAATATATCCCATTTTATTCATCCATCACCCTACTAGTGGACATTTAGATGATTTCAAGCTGGGCGTGGTGGCTCATGCCTGTAATCCCAACACTTTGGGAGGCTGAGGCGGGCAGATCATGAGGTCAGGAGATTGAGACCATCCTGGCCAACATGTTGAAACCTCGTCTCTACTAAAAATACAAAAATTAGCTGGGCATGGTGGCGTGTGCCCGTAATCCTAGCTACGGAGGAAGCTGAGGCAGGAGGGTCGCTTGAACCAGGGAGTTGGAGGTTGCAGTGAGCCGAGATTGCGCTACTGCACTCCAGCCTAGCAACAGAGTGAAACTGTGTCAAAAATAATAATAATAATTAATAAATGGATTATTTCTAATATTTTCTGCTGTTATAAAGAACGTTGCAAACAACATCCTTATACATATGACCTCTGTAGTGGTGTAAAAATTTCTTTAGGAAGGTTGTCACCTTGCACATTAACTACAAGATGAAAGGTAACCCATGGAGATATGGGCCTACAGGAATTGTCTAATAGTGGAATCTCTGGGTTCTAAGGTGTGTGCATTTTCAACTTTATGAGACATTGCCAAATTGCCTTCCAAGGTGTGAATAGCATGTAAAGGCTCCTGTTTCCCCACATCTTCACTAACATCCGACCTCATGAAAAACATTGACATATTTTATTTTTGTATAGTTAATGTATTTCAAATCATACAATTATTTTAATTTACATTTCTCAATTGGCTTACTGACCATTTGAGTTTCTTCTGCTGAAAATTCCCTATTCATATCTTTGCCCATTTTTCTTTTCTTTTGTAGGGGTGAGGGTGGGGTGTCTTTTCCTTAATGGTTTGAAGGAGTTCCTTGAGCACCAATCCTTTGTTATATGTGTTGTAGATGTTTCCTCCCAGTCTGTAGCTTGTCTTTTAATAAGATTTACCACGTCTTTTGTTACATGGCAGTTTAAATTTTGAGGTAGTCACAGATCATCTTTTTCCTTTATGAGTAGTGCTTTATTATCATTTACCTAAGAAGTCCTTTCCCACCCTGAGATAATAAATATAACACGTATATGTTTTAAATATTTGTTGTATTTATTCTTTAATCCATTGAATTAGGCATCTATTTTTCAACCCTATGGAAAGTAAATTTCTCAGTGCCATTTACTGAGTTCTCTTTTTTTTCCCAATGATTTATAATGCCATCTCTATTGTACATCAAGTACACACACACGCGCGCGCGCGCGCGCACACACACACACACACACACACACACTCCTATGTCTGTTTTGAAGTTCTACTCCTCATTGGGTTGGTAGACAGAGAAGTGTCTCCTTTCCCCAACACATGCACATTTTTCTTTTGGTTTTGACAAGATTCCTCAAAACTCCTGATTGGATTGGGGAAAATACACATCTTTCTGATATTGAGCCTTCCCATCCATGAACATGGTATATCATTCCATTTATTCAGGCCTTATTTGATGCCATTTAAAAATATTTTATAATTTTCTCTATGAGACTATAAACTCCATTAGGGCAGATGCTTTGTTAGTTTTCTTCTCTGCTGTATCTTCAGAGTCAAGGACAGAGCAGGACACAGAATAGATGTTTCATAAGAATTTGTTTTTAATGTCTTTCATATACTTTATTAGATCTGCTTCTACATATCTTATATTTATGTTGCTATATATTTTTATTGTAGTTTCCAATCAGCTATGGTTGGTATATGGAAATTCAAATGTTATTTTTGGGTTGATTTTTTAAAAACCCTTTATTTGTTCTAATACTCTGTAGATTCTCTCGGATTTTTAAATGCAGACAGTTCTAATGGACATCTATTTCAGAAGAAGGGAAGAATGGGTATTGTGTAGGCACCTAGCAGCATCTTTCACACTGCTACTATATGAAGCTAGAAGAGGCAGGTACTCTAGCCCTGGCAGCTACTCTAGCCCTGGCAGCTAAAGCAGCTCGTGGACTTTAAATCTGAAGCTAATAGTCCAACAAAGAAGGTGTCTGTTGAGTATTCATTTGGCCAATTCTGGCACTAGTAGTGGTTTCTATTGAGCAGAGGTTCTAGTACCAGCAAGAGCATCCAGTGCGGTTTGCAGAAGTTAGACCAGTAGTGGTGTCTGATGCCCAGTAATAATCAGAAATGGCACCCCAAACAAAGTTTCTGCAAACTCTGATTTTGACCATAATTTTGGTGATTTAGACTCCCTGAATTCCTTCCCCACTTTTTGATTCTGATTTCCAACAACTCTGTGACTCATTCAATATCCTACTAATTAATTCCATTTCTATTTCAGTTAATCAAAGATAGTTTTTTTTTTGGTAACCAAGAACTCTGAACAATTCAACTCTCAAGCTATCTGCAAATAACTTTGTCTCTTTCTTACATATATATATCTTATATATATTATCTATAGATCTAATAAGTTCTATGCTTATAAAATGAAATGCATTGATCTTCAGTTTTCAGTTTAGTCAGTTTTGACAAATGGATATACTCATGTAACCCACATCTTTATTAAGAGATGGAAATCTCCATCACTCCAGAAAGTTCTTTCATGTCCTTCCCAGTCAACCCAACGTTAGTACTTTTAAAACTATAGTGAGCTGACCAGGCACGCTGGCTCACGCCTGTAATCCCAGCACTTTTGGAGGCCGAGGTGGTTGGATACAAGGTCAGGAGTTCGAGACCATCCTGGCCAACATGGTGAAACTCTGTCTCTACTAAAAATACAAAAATTAGCTGGGTGTGGTGGCATACACCTGTAATCCCAGCTACTCGGGAGGCTGAGGCAGGAGGATCACTTGAGCCCAGGAGGCAGAGGTTGCAGTGAGCCAAGATTGCGCCACTGCACTCTAGCCTAGGCGACACAGCGAGACTCCGTCTGAAAACAAAACAAAACAAAACAAGAAAAACCCAAAAAAACCAAACCCTACAATGACCTATCATTGTATCACTAAAATTAAAAAGTTGGACAACACCAAATCTTGAGGCTATGGACCTTAACAATTAGAAAGCGACTAGGATAGTAGAGGTGACTGACCAACTGACCAGGTGATGTAGTGAGGTAACTTCCTTAAGTACGGAAACTCAGTACCATTGCATTTACCAAAAGCTGACAACTTTTCAGACGCAGCGCTATTAGTTTACGAAAAGTGCAGTTGGAGGCCTCTGAACGAATTGCCCCAGGGTTGCGGAGGGGCGGGGCTGGGAGAGAAAAGTTGAGGAAGTCGAGGGACCTGAGCATCCAGGACACCCCACAGCCTCCAGAGGCTCGGGTGGACTGGAGCCTGCGCACTCCGCCGAGAGCGTGCCCTTGGCTGATCCAATCAGAGCGGTGGATCCACCCTCTGCGCCTTGGCAACGGGACGCACAAGCAAGCTCGGCGCGAGGTGGCGGTTTGAATCTGGCCCCCGGTGAATTGCGTTATGTCGCGACCGAAGGTAGGAGTCGACCTGACCCAGATGCTTTTATCGTCCCTAGAAAAAGGGAGAAAAGCCGCAGAGGGATTCAAAATCGGTTGGGGATGGTTTTTCTCGCGGAATGGGTGGAGGGGAGCGGCGGAGGGCGGGGAAGTTTTTCTCGCGGAGGAATTCCGGAAAGAGGAGGAAAAAAAATCCGCCGAACTCAGAGGAAAAAAAATCCGCCGAACTCAGAGGAAAGACTACAAGTCCCGGCATGCACCGCGCCGCCCAAGCTGCTGCGCACCTCCGAGAGCCCGGCCTGCTGGCGGGAAATTTACATAACAATGAAGTTCTAAGCTCGGTGAACCTGGGGAAGCTGAACCTCAGAATTTCAGATCTGCTGACTTGGCGAAGGCCGTCTGCCCGTCCATCCGTCTATCCATCCATTCATTCATCCTCCATCCATTCATTCGTTTATCCATCCATGCAAAACAACGCTAATTAGTCTTTTCCAAGCCAAGCTCAGTGCTGACCAAGGGACACAGGTGAATCAGACAAACTCCTGCCCTCTAAGAGAGCACAGACCAACTCCCTCATTTTAAGAATGGGAAAAATGGAAGTCGAAGAGGGAAATGAATTACTGTAAAGTCCAGCTCTCCCCACCCCAACCTACTTCCTCCTCTTTTTTTTTTTTGTTTTTTGTTTTTTGAGAGGGAGGCTTACTCTGTCGCCAGGCTGGAGTGCAGTGGCACGATCTCGGCTCATTGCAACCTCCACCTCCCGAGTTCAGGCGATTCTTCTGCCTTAGCCTCCCGAGTAGCTGGGACTACAGGCATGTGCCACTACGCCCAGCTAATTTTTGTATTTTTAGTAGAGACGGGGTTTCACTATGTTGACCAAGATGATCACGATCTCTTGACCTCGTGATTCACTTGCCTCATTCTCCCAAAATGCTGGGATTACAGGTATGAGCCACAGCGACTGGCTTCCAACTCCAACCTACTTCTTAATCCCAGCTCTCATTCATGAATAGCACCTTCATCCATCCATCCCTCCCTCTTTCTCTCTTTTCTTTTTCTTTTGAGACAAGGTCTCACTTTGTTGCTCAGGAGGGAGTGCAATGGTGTGATCTTGGCTCAGTTGATTTCCTGGGCTCAAGCGATTGTCCTGCCTCTGCTTCCCAAGTAGCTGGGATTACTGGTGTGTGCCACCATGTTCAGCTAATTTTTTTTTTTTTTTTTTTTTTGACGGAGAATTGCTCTGTCACCTAAGCTGTAGTGCAGTGCCACGATCTTGGCTCACTGCAACTTCTGCCTCCCAGGTTCAAGAGATTCTCCTGCCTCAGCCTTCCGAATAGCTGGGATTACAGGCGTGTGCTACCATGCCTGGCTAATTTTTTGTATTTTTAGTAGAGATGGGGTTTCACCGTGTTAGCCAGGATGGTCTTGATCTCCTGACCTCGTGATTCACCTGCCTGGCCCTCCCAAAGTGCTGGGTTTACAGGAGTGAGCCGCTGTGGCCAGCCATTTTTTTTAGTTTCTGTAGAGACAGGAGTCTTGCTATGTTGCCCAGGCTGGTCTGGAACTCCTGGCCTCAAGCCATCCTCCTGCCTTGGCCTTTCAAAGTGCTGGGATTATAGGCATGAGCCACTGTACCTGGTCAGCCTCTTATTTCTTGAATTGTCTCTCCCAACAAAAAATGAGTTTATCTGCTTTCAGAGTGACTTGAACTTCGACTTTTTACTACAATTCATTGTTCACATGACTGTTTAACATCTGACTTGTTCTTCCCTGTATTCCCGTCCCCCGCAAATAGCTGACTACAGTTGATACATGTTGAATGACTGTTATTGAACGACCTACCTAGATGCTCAGCTAAAAAACTGGGACTCTGTCTTGACTCCTCAATCTTCCTCACATCCCACATCCAATAAAAGCCTCCTCCGTTAACTTTCTAAACCTGTCTCGAATTTATTCTTTCCTCCACATCAACTACCACTATGCTAATCATGACCAAACTCTTAAATTTTAAAAATTAATAGTCTTTAAACACACAGATTGGGACACATATCACCTTTTTTTTGTGCTTTTGAGACAGAGTCTTGTTCTGTTGCCCAGGCTGAGGTGCAGTGGCATGAACACGTCTTACTGAAGCCTTGACCTCTTGGGCTTGAGTGATCCTCCTGCCTCAGCTTCCTACATATTACTTTTTAAAAGTATTATTAGAAAAAAGAAAACAAACATCTACTGCAATAGTTCTTTCTCATTAACCTGACTGATTCCTTTGAAAAGAAGGTTGTGACGCTATGAATTTTGTTTTGATTGTTGGAACGGGAAGCAAAGGTCTCCTGTATATTGACGTAGGACTTTGCAGTTTCTGTCAAGTGACCCAGGGGAAATAGGAGTATGAATTTACTTGATCAGGAATGTTCTTGTCAGCCTTAAGAGAACATGCCAGGATATACTTTGTGTACCCTCACAAAAATATGCCCAGAGAAGGCCAGAGGTCAGAATACCATTCATTCCAACCTTCGATCTCATCTCCTCAAGGTTATGGTCGCCAAAAGGTATGCTGGGAACTCTCCAGAGGGCTATGGGTGCGGTGAGTAATTGGATCAGGCAGGAATAAAGCTGGGGATAAAGGAACCAGCTAAGCCATGAAGCTGATCTCTGGTGAGATGATCAGTGAGTAAGCTGGTGTGGCAAACTGGTTTCAGCATGGTTGTCTCCACCCGGCAGGTCGTACCAGGGAGCTCAGAGCAGGATTCCAGGAATAGAGCCAGGAATTAAGGCAGCTGGCAGTGCCATGAGCCTATGCTCTTTTCGACTCAACACCAGCTGGTGCCGTTCATGCCACCTTCCATGAATGAAACCAATGAGAAATGAAGTTCTCTGTTTGTAAGCCAAATAAGCAACTAAGCCACTTTTGAATCATTTTCTCAATCAGATCATTTTTTAAAAAAAGTCTTGTAGCCTTGTCTTTTCTAAATGCGTTATTTTAGTGGTTTGTGGAAAGTATTTATATTCTTGGGCTGTTTTTTGGGTCAAGATAGTAATAGGACTTCTATCTCAGGCAATGTGACAGATGAGATTGCTTGGAAAGCTTATTAACATAACACACTTAAAGATGCTGGGCAAAATATAACAAACATCTTTTGAACTCTTTAACTGACCTGTGTGTGGAGTGGCAAGGATTGGTAGAAGAAAAATCCCCAAGGATCCCCACCCCAACACACACACACAAAGAAGGAAAATAAAAAACAGAATTGTCACTAACTGATTCTTCATTTATCACTTTCCTTGGGGAGGACATTGATTGTCTCACAAACAAGAGTTGGAGAAGCGTCATAGGGCCTACTGGGCCGAGTTGGAACTGAGACCTCACCGTAAAGCTGGACCCTTCAGAGAGCCCCGCCCTTAGTAAAGGTGTGATTAGAATCAGTTTACCCTTCAGCAGTGGGAGACAACTAGGAAGCTAGTCAGCTTCAATGTGGGGGAGAAAACCTTTCTCCTGAGAATTCTTAACCTTAGATGAGTCCTCAGGCTGGTCTGAGAAATGCTAAAGCAAGATGTTAACCATAAAGTTTACTGTTCTTGGGGGCCCAGAAAGATGTAAATGTTAAACACCTCTGAGTCGAACATCTTTGACTCCTATAATGGTCAAATTACATAACAATTAGATAAGAAAAGATGTTTAAAATAAATAAAAAAAAAAAAGAAAAAAAAGCTTGTTCATGATAAACCCTCAGAAAACCAGGGAATAGTAGGAAATTTACTCAGTTTAGAGTAAATTGAGGATAACTGTAAGAACCTACAGCCAGTACCATTCTTAAAAGATGAAATAGAGAATGCATTCCTCTTATGATCAGGAGCAAGATAAGGATGTCAGCTCTTACCCCTTTTAGTCGACTCTGTACATACTAGAGTTTTTGCCAGTGTAATAAAGCAAGAAAAAGAAATAAAAGGTATAAATATTGAAAAGAAAAGAGTAGGTCTGCCTTTAGTAGCAGATGACATCATTGCATGCAGAGAAAACCCAAAGGATTTACAAACTACCAGAACTAATAATTCAGCAAGGGCATCAAATACAAGGTCAATATACAAAATCAATACTTCTATATATGTATCAGTTTCCAAGGTCTGCTTTAACAAATGTCACAAATTTCATGGTGTTTAGAAACACTAACTTACTATCTTAACAGTTGTTATTTATTTATTAATTTATTTTTTTGAGATGGAGTCTCACTCTGTCACCCAGGCTGGAGTGCAAGGGTGTGATCTTGGCTCATTGCAACCTCTGCTTCCTTGGTTCAAGTGATTCTCCTGCCTCAGCCTCCTGATTGGCTGGGATTATAGGTATGTACCACCATGCTAATTTTTGTAATTTTTAGTAGCTAAGGGGTTTTACTATGTTGGCCAGGCTGGTCTCGAACTCCTGACCTCAAATGATCCTCCCGCCTTGGCCTCCCAAAGTGCTAAGATTACAGGTGTGAGCCACTGTGCCTGGTCTCTATCTTACAGTTCATGAGATCAGAAGTCTGAAAGGGGTCTTGCTGGGCTAAAATCAAGGTGTTAGCAGGGCTGCCTTCATATCTGGAGGCTCTAGGAGAGAATCTCTGTTTTTTGCCTTTTCTGGTTTCTGGAGGCTGTCTCATAGTCCCCTTCATGTTCAAAGGCAGTTCTCACATTGTGTGACTCTGATACTGTGACATTGATTGTGCCTTCTTCCACACTTAAGGACCCTTATGATTATGTTGGGCCCACCCAGATAATGCAGAATAATCTTTCTATTTTAAGGTTCATTGATTAGCAACATTAATTCCATCTGCAATTTTAAATCCCCCTTGCCATATAATGTAACATATTGATAGGTTCTAGGGATTAGGACATGGACATCTTTGGAGGTGGGCTTTTTCACCTATTACAATTTACTATCAGGTAGAAAATGAAATTTGAAAATGCTGTATGTAACAGTGTCACAAAATAAAATACCTATGAATAAATTTAATTTAAAATGTACAAAGCTGCTATACTGAAAACTAGAAAATATTGTAGAAAAAAATTTTTTTAAAAGATTTAAATTAATGGAGAGATAGATCGTATTATTCGTGGATTGGAAAACTCAGTACTTTATGATGTCACTTCCCGAAAATATCTGTAGGTTCACTGCAATCCTAATCAAAATCTCAACATGTTTTTTTTTGTAGAAATTGACAAGCCAATTCTAAAATTTATGTTGCAGTGCAAAGGACCCCTAACTGCAAAGGCAATCTTGAAATCAGAACTTACTTTACCTGATTTCAAGATTTACTAGAAAGCTACAGCAGTAATTAAGCCAATGCGATAGTGACATAAGGATAGACGAGTAAACAGAGCAAAACACAGTCTTGAGATGGATCCACATACACATGGTCAATTGCATTGTGACAGACGTGCCAATGCAATTCAATGAGGAGAGGGAATTTTTTTTAACCAAAGGCTCTGGAGCAACTGGATAAACATATGGAAAATGGAATTAAAAGCAGGAGAAAGGATTAAAGATAAAATACAAAAAGACGAGGACAGCTTGGCTAGTGTTGGGGGAGTTGGAAGGGCTTGAATGGCAGAATGAAACAAGATCCACTGCGTTTCAGTGGGGCTTCCTTCTGCCAGTTTCGTAAAGCAGTATCCTCCATTCCCCTCTGCCGCTCTTTGAGCTGTAGGCTGGTGTGCTAAGCAGAATTCTAAGATGGTCCCCAAGATTCCCACCCCCTGGAGTACATGCTTTGTACAATTCTCTCCCCTTGAGTGTGGAGGAGTCTGTTAATTTGATGGTGTAGTTACTATGGTGATTACCTTCCATTACTTAAGACTCCCTCGTAGGTGACTTGGAGAGGGGAGGGTTGGAAGTCAGAGGGACGTGCTCCACATTGCCTGGAGGAAAACAAACATGCATGTTGTGAAGTGCCTATGGGGTCCACACTGCAGGGAGCTGCGGGCAGCCTCTAGGAGCTGAGAGCAGTCCTCTGCAGACAGCTGGCAAGTAAACAGGGATCTCCTCCCTACAACCCTAGGCAACTGAATTCTGCCAACAATCTGAATGAGCTTGGAAGGGGACCCCAAACCTCAGATGAGAGCCATAACCCCAGCCATCACCTTGACTGTGGCCTTGTGAGAGCTGAGCCAATGATGCAGCTAAGCTGTGCCCACACTCCTGGCCTATGGAAACTGAGATAATGGATTTCCATCATTTTAAGCCACTGATTTTGTGGTACTCTGTTACCCAGCAATAGAAAATGAATGCAGATAGCAGGTCTGTCCCAGCTGCAAATGCCATCCTGCACAGGACCAATTTCGATTTCTCTCTTCATACGTGCGTTAGGAATTGGTCTTCCCAGAACAGACAGCCAAGCTGTTTTGGACATGGTTGAAGTGGATAATACCCACCACGACTGAGGATATGAAAGGTCCATTTGGGGTGAAAGGAATTAATATTTCTCTGAGTCTTTGACCTATCCCCTTCTGGGATCCTCGATCTAATCAAACATTCCAAGTATAGTAGAAAGCCCAGATCCTCCTCACAGAGTGTACTGAGCTGAGCTTTCAAAACTGGGGTTCAGGGCTGACCTTTGGAGTACGGAAAACCAGGCATTTGCTATACTGGTCATACCTGTGGAGGAAACCTGCAGTAAGATGGTACCATGGATACTTGGGAGTTCATTCATAGCAGATAAATTCTGGTCCGTTTGCTGGGGGCATGGTGACCAGTGGGAACCTGATCAGGCTGGACCTTCATGTCTCAGAATCTAGGCACTGTTGAATCTGACAGTTTGGGCATTTTAATATCTGCAGTAAGTTAACCTGGGAAAGCAGGGCGGATATGCAAAACCAGTTACAGACTTTTCCTTTCCTCATTGCAGAATCAAAATTACAAGGGCCATGGATTGTCAAAGGGAAAAGAGCGGTGAGTGGTCCCATCCAATCCAACAATCACAGAGCAACCAACCTCCCTTCCTCCCTCCCTCCCTGTGTTTCTTCCCTCCCTCCCCTTTTCAATCCCTCTCTCCCTTTTCTACTTTAATAATTATAATGAAAATGATGGTAGTAGTAGTAATCCTAAACCATTATTGAGCACTTACTATATGCCAGGCTCTGGGCCCGTCACTTTACCTGTATTAGTTCACCGAACCCTGACCACAGCACTCTGAAGTAGATACTACTATTGTGTCCATTTTACAGATGGAGAAACTGAAGCTCAAAAAGACTAAGTGACCTGCTCAAGATCACATGATCAGTTAGGGACAGAGCTTGTTGGACTCCAGGACCCACTGTCTAACTTTGGTCTCTCCTGCCTCCAACAACCCTGTGACGACTTGATGACTTGCATGTCAGCTGTGCTCTGATCATCCGCTTCACTCTGCATCGACAACGTGGATGCTGAACTCAGCACCCCTTTGGATCTCCTAAAGAGAATCCACTTGCGCAAAGCGGGAGTGAGCAATGTAGAGTTTATTGAAGATTCCTGTGGGGAGTTAGAGGCGTTCGTTTACATAGCAAATGTTATAAATAGTCTGTTCTCTAGTTCATTAGCTATTTCTCTTCTTTCTAAAATTCCTGCTGGCTGTGCCACCACTGAGGAGGGCATGTGTGATTTGGGACGCTTCTCTCATGCAGCACTCGTCTTCTTTGCCTTCTTTCTCTCCATACTGACTATCCCACCCACTTCAAATCTCTCGTTCTCTTATGCAGTGCAACTCAGCAATGTTTCAGATCCTGGCCCTAAACATATTTGCCCAGCCTAGCCCCCTCCCAACAAAACAAAGAGCACCCCACTTAACAGGCCTGTGTTACGCTGTTTTTGCATTGCTATAAAGGAATACCTGAGACTTTTTATTTTTATATATTTTTTGAGACAGTTTTGCTCTTTTTGCCCAGGCGGGAGTGCAGTGGCATGATCTCGGCTCACTGCAACCTCCGCCTCCCAAGTTCAAGCAATTCTCCTGCCTCAGCATCCTGAGTAGCTGGGATTACGGGCGCCCACCATGCCCGGCTAATTGAGACTGAATAGTTTATAAAGAAAAGAGGTGTAACTGGTTCATGGTTCTGCAGGCTTTACAGGCATGGCACCAGCACCTGCTCAGCTTCTGATGAGGCTTCAGGGAGCTTACAATCATGGTGGAAGGCAAAGGGGGAGCAGGCACTTCCCATGGCAAGAGTCAGAACTAGTGGGAGGTCCCAGGCTCTTTTAAATAACCAGATCTCCCATGAACTGAGTGAAAATTCACTTATCACCGAGAGGATGTTGCCAAACCATTCATGAAGGATACATTCCCAGGATCTAATCACCTCCCACCAGGCCCCACCTCCAAAATTGAGAATCACATTTTAACTTGAGATTTGGAGGGGACAAACATCCAAACCATATCGAGGCTCCATATACTTATTTTATAGAGGCACACACACACACACACACACACACACACACATTTATCATAAAATATTTTTTATTTATGTGCCTTATTAGGGGACACATAGATATTCGTTCCACTACCAGTAAGAGAAAACTCAGTAATAGCAGCTTAAACAAATTGTACTTATTTTCTTCACATTACAAAAAGTCTGGAGTGCTGGTACAGTGGTTCAGTAATGTCAGAGCCAGCGTCTTCATGATTGTCTTTTTTTTTCGAGGTGGGGTCTCACTCTGTTACCCAAGCTGGAGTGCGGTGGTACGATCATGGCTGCTCACAGCAGCCTTCCTCTCCTGGGCTTACGCAGTCCTCTGATCTCAGCCTCCTGAGTAGCTGGGACAACAGGCTCATGCCAGTGTACCTGGCTAATTTTTAAAATTTATTTTTTGTAGTTTTGAGGTCTCCCTATGTTGCCCAGGCTGGTCTCCAACACCTGGCCTCAAGTGATCCTCCCCCCTCGGCCTCCCAAAGTGTTGGGATTACAGGCATGAGCCTTCATGATAGTCTTGAACTCTTCCTCATGGAGACCAAATGGCCACTACAGCTCCAGTCTTCATGTCATGATCAAGACAGGAAGAGCGAGGGAAGACTCAAGCCACATCTCTCCAGCAAAACTTTCCCAGGAACTTAGCCTGCCTAGCAGTCTTATGCTTTTTCTTATTGACTAGAATTGTGTTACATGGCCAACCCCAACTGCATGGGTAGCCAGGAATACAAGTTACATGAGTGTCCTTGTACTGTGATTACTATTCTGCACCCTGCTTTTGTCACAAAGCTCTGAATGCATTGTAACTGCTACTGCTGCTTCATTGTGTATTGCTCGTTATTTATCCGTCTTCCTGTTGAAAGGCACTTACGAAGTATTAGTTTCGCCAGAAGCCGACCCTGAGGGAAGGAAGTAAGAGCAGATGGTTTATTTAGAAGGTGATTCCAGTGAGCACTGGCAGGGAAATGGGGAAGTAAGACAGCTAAGGAAGGAAACCAGTAAAAGGTGCACCATCGACAGGTTATTGCTATGGGCAAGTGGGCTCAAGCCCCCGGGGAATTCCTGGGAGAACGTAGAATGCACTGTGGTCTTATCCTAAGTGTGAGATGGGAGACTTAGCAGATTTATCCACTGACTCCAGTCGTCACTGGTTGTATGGTGTTCACAGAGGGGCAGTTCACTCTGGTGCTTCCCATCTGCTCCACATGCTAGCTGAGCAGACTCCGGGGCCAGGGAAAGCCCTCAGGTAGCGTGGCAGGTGCTGGCAGTGGAAAGCTGTTTGATTCCCATGCACAGGAGTGGTGAATGTCAAAGGGGTATGGGCGGACCACCAACAGTGCTTGCTACAGGTAATTCCTATAAAAAAATGAGCAATTACAGATAAGCATCCTTGCACGTGTTTCCTGGTAGAAATGCAGAGTACAAACCCACGGTATAGAGCTAGCATGGGCTGCTGAGTTTAGGGTACTGTACGTGCATATTCGACTTCACTAAAATAAAAGTCGGTGGCCCTCTAGAGTGCATTCCACCAGCGGAGAAGGAGTTTCCATTTTATCCCATTTTTGCCAAAACTTGGACCTTTAGATTTTTGCTGGTCTGATGTGCATGACGTAGTCCTTGATTGTTGTAATGTGCCAAATTGCTCTCCAAAGCGGTGTCCAGCGTGCACTCCATCAGCATTGTAAGATAATTGTTATTTCTCCACATTCTTTTGAACACTTGTTATTTTTCTGATTTTTTTTTTTTTTTTTTTGAGACGTAGTATCACATTGTCGCCTGGCCTGGAGTGCAGTGGCATGATCTCAGCTCACTGCAACCTCCACCTCCCAAGTTCAAGCAATTCTCCTGCCTCAGCATCCTGAGTAGCTG
>NW_022436973.1:11302008-11324990 GCF_009761245.1 Sapajus apella | reverse complement strand
TTACAGGCGCCCACCACCATGCCCAGCTAATTTTTTGTATTTTTAGTGGAGATGGGGTTTCACCATGTTGGCCAGTCTGGTTTCAAACTCCTGACCTCGTGATTCATCCACCTTGGCCTCCCAAAGTGCTGGGATTACAGGCGAGAGCCACCACACCTGGTTTAAGCTGATACATTTAAAAAATACATATTAAATTATTTAAAAAGCAATAAAAGGCCAGGCACTGTGGCTCATGCCTGTAATCCCAGCACTTTGAGAGGCTGAGGTGGAAGGATCACGAGGTCAGAAGTTCGAGACCATCCTGGCCAACATGGTGAAACCCCATCTCTACCAAAAAATAAAAAAATTAGCTGGGCATGGTGGTGGGTGCATATAATCCCAGCTACTTGAGAGGCTCAGGTAGGAGAATCACCACTTGAATCCAGGAGGCAGAGGTTGCAGTGAGCTGAGATTGCACCACTACACTCCAGCCTGGTGACAGAGATAGACTCTGTCTCAAATAAATAAATAAAAATAAAAAGCAATAAAGTATTACATGGTAGCATAAACTTATTTATTAATTTTTTTTTTTTTTTGGAGACATGGTCTTACTCTGTCACCCAGGCTGGAGTGCAGTAGAGTGATCTTGGCTCACTGCAACCTCCACCTCCCGGGTTCAAGTGGTTCTCCTGCCTCAGCCTCCAGAGTAGTTGGGATCACAGACTACCATGCCTGGCTCATTTTTGTATTTTTAGTAGAGATGGGGTTTCACTATGCTGGCCAGGCTGATCTCAAACTCCTGACCTCAAGTGATTTACCCACTTTGCCTTCCCAAAGTGCTGGGATTACAGGTGTGAGCCATTGTGCCCTGCCCAACATTTTTATGAGTTACAGTTATATCCCTCCCTAAAATGTACTGAGATGAGTAGTAGTTGTTTTACATTTTTGTGAATCTCTTTAACGCCTTGCTTATTAGAAAATATTTGAGTTTCCAGATCTTCTGTGTTCAATTTGTTTTGATAGATTGTTTTGGTCAAAGGATAGGAAGAAAATCCAGCCTTAGAAAGATAGGTAGTTGGAAAAGGGAAGACTTTGTGTACCCCTGAAAGAGAGTTGGGGACCCTGAGGAATACTTGAGCCCACACTTGACAACCTATGTCTCTAGGGGATTACAATATGCCTCCTTACCTTATCACAGTCTACCTTGAAGCAAAATTATACCACTTCATGTACAACTACGAGCCCTACAATCACACACTTGTTTACTCCCCGCTGATCTTTTGTGCTGCTATTTTTGTCATATATTTACTTGTAAATATGTTATAAACCTTACATTACATTCTCACTATATTTGCTTTAAATAGCTGCTTGTATGTGTGTTTTTTTTTAATTAAGACATGGAAGAAAATATTCCACATTTACCCCATTCGTCATTCCTTCTGAATTTCCATCTGGTATAATTTTCCTTCAGCCCGAGGAATGTTCTTTAGTGTTTCTTATAGTGCGGATCTGTTGGCAAAAAATTCTCTCAGCTTTTATTTATTTGAACATGTCTTTATTTCACTGTCATTTTTTAAGTAAAGTTTTACTGGATATAGAATTCTAAGTTGATCTTTTTTTCTTAAAGCACTTGAAAGATAATGTTCCTTTGTCTTCAGGCTTACATTGTTTCTGATGTGAAGTCAGCTATTCTTTTTTTTTTTTGAGACAGAGTCTCGCTCTGTTGCCCCCAGGCTGGAGCGTAATGGTGCAGTGTCGGCTCACTGCAACCTCCACCTCCCGGGCTCAAGCGATTCTCCTGCCTTAGCTTCCCACGTAGCTGGGATTACAGGCGCCCGCCACTATGCCCGGTTAATTTTTGTATTTTCAGTAGACGTGGGGTTTCTTCATGTTGGTCAGGCTGGTCTCAAACTACCACCCTCAGGTGATCTGCCTGCCTTGGCCTCCCAAAGTGCTGGGGTTTAGCTCTTCTTGTCTTCTACTCCTCTCCACCCACTTTTACCCCTATGCAATATGTCTTTTTTCTCTGACTTTTTTTTTTAGGACTGTTCTGTTTTCAGCAAGTTGACGATGGTTTACCTGGGTGTACTTTATATTGTGTCTGTCTTGCATGGGGTTAATTGAGCTTCTTGGATCTGTGAGTTGATAATTTAATCAAATTTGAAAAATGTTTAGCCATCATTTCTTCAAAAAATAGTTTCTGTCCTCTCTTCCCCATCTCTTTCTTGAACTTCAATTACATGTATGTTAGACTGCTTGATGTGATCTCACAAGTCACTGAGGTTCTTTTCTTTTTTTTTTTTTTTTTTGAGACAGAGTTTCGCTCTTGTTACCCAGGCTGGAGTGCAATGGCGCGATCTCGGCTCACTGCAACCTCCGCCTCCTGGGTTCAGGCAATTCTCCTGCCTCAGCCTCCTGAGTAGCTGGGATTACAGGCACGCACCACCATGCCCAGCTAATTTTTTTATTTTTAGTAGAGATGGGGTTTCACCATGTTGACCAGGATGGTCTCGATCTCTTGACCTCGTGATCCACCCGCCTCGGCCTCCCAAAGTGCTGGGATTACAGGCTTGAGCCACCGCGCCCGGCACTGAGGTTCTTTTCATGTACATTTTTTTTCTCTAATTCAGTTTGAACAATTTCAATTGGACTGTTTTCAAATGTACTGTTTTTCCTTCTCAATTCCCAGTCTCTTGCTAAGCACATCCGTTGGGAACTTTTTTTTTTTTTTTTTTTAATGAATGAGAGGTTCTTATGTTGTCCAGGGTGGCCTTGAACGCGTAGCCTTGCCTCCTCAAGCGCCAGGACAACTGGCCTGAGCCACCACAGCTCCCCCGCTTTTTTTTCTTCGTTGAACTTTTAATTTCAGATATTATAGTTTTCCCATCTAGAATTTCCATTTGGTTCTTTTTTGTTTGTTTGTTTTGTTTAGACAGGGTCTTGCTCTGTCACCTAAGCTGGAGTTCAGTGGTGTGATCAGCTTCAACCTCCTGGGCTCAAGTGATCCTCCCACCTCAGCTGCCCAGGTAGCTGGGATTACAGGCACATGCCACCATGTGTCTAATTTTAAAATTTTATGTAGAAATGGGGTCTCACTGTGTTGCGCAGGCTGGTCTTGAACTTCTGGGTGATCCTCCCACCTCAGCCTTCCAAAGTGTTGGGATTATAGGTGTGAGCCACTTGACTATTTGGTTCTTTTTTTTCTTTTTTTTTTTTTTTTTTGAGACAGAGTCTCGCTCTGTCACCAGGCGACAGGCTGGAGTACAGTGGCGCAGTCACGGCTCACTGCAACCTCCGCCTCCCAGGTTCAAGCAATTCTCCTGCCTCAGCCTCCCGAGTAGCTGGGACTACAGATGTGTGCCACCACGCCCAGCTAATTTTTTATATTTTAATAGAGATGGGGTTTCACCATGTTGGCCAGGATGGTCTCGATCTTTTGACCTCGTGATCCGCCCGCCTTGGCCTCCCAAAGTGCCGGGATTACAGACGTGAGCCACTGTGCCCAGCCTATTTGGTTCTTTTTTAGACTTTTTATTCCTTTTCTGCAATAACTCATCTATTTACACATTGTATCCATCTTTTCCCATACATCCTTTAACATATTTGTAATAAATTTTAAATTCCTTCTCTACTGATTCTGATAACTGGGTCATTTATGGGTTTATTTCAGTTGGCTGTTTTTCCTGTTGGTTATGCATTACACTTCCCTGCTTTGCTGTTGCATGTGTTATATTTTTAGAACTGCATTCTGGATATTGTGTATGAAAAGCAATTACGTATAATCATTTTTTAGTGTTTATATACGTATATATGCCCACATACATTCACACACTTTATAGAGTATGCGAGCGCCTTCCTCTGAGTAGCAGTTAGGCTTAGCAGCTGATCATTCAGATTCCACCTAAAGCTGAGTTGTACGTGGGTTGGGCTGCAGCTTTAATTAAATTTTGTGTACTTCAATCCAATCTCCGGCACTGCCACTTTGAGTTTGTTAGTATTTGAGCTAGGTGGAAGTTGGGCTGCAGTGCTGATTATCGTTTATTTTTATTTTTATTATTTATTTATTTTTAAATGGGAGTTTTGCTCTTATTGCCCAGGCTGGAGTGCAATGACATAATCTCGGCTCACTGCAGCCACCACCTCCTGGGTTCAAGCGATTCTCCTCCTCAGCCTCCGGAGTAGCTGGGATTACAGGCATGTGCCACCACATGTGGCTAATTTTGTATTTTTAGTAGAGATGGGGTTTCTCCATGTTGGTCATGCTGGTCTCGAACTCCTGACCTCAGATGATCTGCCAGCCTCAGCCTCCCAAAGTGCTGGGATTACAGGCGTGAGCCACCGTGCCTGACCTTTTATTTTAGAGACAATGTTTCACTATGTTGCCCAGGCTGGTCTCCAACTCCAGTTTTTCACCTGTCAACATAAAAAAATAGAGACAAATCTCTAAGTAAAAAGGTTTTATTTGGAAATAATATACAAGAGGTGGAACTGCAATCCAGGATGTCCATATAGACTAGGGTGGCCCCCAGCATGTCTGAAAACAAAGGAAAATGTTAGGGTTCTCTTGGGGAAAGAGGAGATTTAAGCAAGTTGTTTCAAAAGAAAGCTCACTGGTGCTAGCAGCAAGTTTTCTAGGAGAGCTGGTGAGTTCAGTAGCAGATTGGCGACTGTCAGTAGTCGCTAGGTGGGACTTGGGGTCCTGGAGTTCCTGTTAGGCCCGTGCAATTTCGGACTGGGCCTGAGAAAGTGTCAGTCTGGTGTTCTTGTATAGCTCCTAGCTGCCCGTGTGCTATTAGCAGTACTTGTGTCTCATGGGGTAAGCTGTGATTTGAAAACTGTTCTTATGATAGTTCTTCTTATCTGGCAAATCATGCATGAGAACCCTCCCTTCATAACCTTCCCTGGCTCTCTATTTTTTTATTTTTTATTTTTTAAGATGGAGTCTCTCTCTGTTGCCCAGGCTGGAGTGCAGTGGTGGGATCTCAGCTGACTGCAACCTCTGCCTCCCAGGTTCATGTGATTCTCTTGCCTCAGCCTTATGTGTTGCTGGGACTACAGGCGTGCACCACCATGCCCACCTAATTTTTTTTTTTTTTTAATTTTTTTGAGACAGAGTCTAGCTCAGTTGCCCAGGCTGGAGTGCAGTGATGCGATCTCAGCTCACTGCAGCCTCTGCCTCCTGGGTTCCACTGATTCTCCTGCCTCAGCCTCCCGGGTAGCTGGGATTACAGGCATGCGCCACCACGCCTGGCTAATTTTTATATTTTTAGTAGAGACAGGGTTTCACCATGTTGGCCACGTTGGTCTGCAACTCCTGACCTTAGGTGATCCCACTCACCTTGGCCTCCAAAAATGCTACAATTACAGGCATGAGCCACTGTGCCTGGCCTAATTTTTTTGTATTTTTAGTGGAGACAGGGTTTCACCATGTTGGTCAGGCTGGTCTTAAACTCCTGACCTCAAATGTTCTGCCTGCCTTGGCCTCCCTAAATGCTGGGATTATAGGCGTAAGCCACCTTGCCCGGCCCCCTGGCTCTATTTTGCCAGGGTTTGACGCAAGTGACTCCATTTTGAATCTGACAGTTTTCACATACCACTAATTATGTTAGCTCGAGGTTTTTTAGATGTTTTTATCAAGTTTAAGAAGTTCCCCTCAGAGTTTTTAAATGAATGAGTGTTAAATTTTGTCATGCTTTTCCTGCGTCAATTCATATGATCATGTGATTTCTCCTCTTTAGTCTGTTAATGTGACTGATTAAATTGATTATTATGATTATTATTTTTTGAGATAGTCTCTCTAAAGATCATTGCCCAGGCTAGAGTGCAGTGCTGCTATCTCAGCTCAGTGCAACCTCTGCCTCCCCGGTTCAGGCGTTTCTCTTTCGTCAGCCTCCTGAGTGTCTGGGACTATAGGCGTCCACCACCACACCTGGCTAATTTTTGTATTTGTTGGTAGAGATGGGGTTTCACTATGTTGGCTAGGCTGGTCTCCAACTCCTGACCTCAAGTAATCTGCCTGCCTCAGCCTCCCCACAAAGTGCTGGGATTACAGGCGTGAGCCACCGTGCCCAGCCCATTGATTAATTTTTAAATATTGAACCAGCCTTGCCTACTGGAAGGCAGGTTATGGTATATAATCCTTTTTATACATTGCTTAATTCCATTTGATAGTATTTTGTTAAAGATTTTGCATCTATATCCATAAGGGATATTTGTCTGTGGTTTACTTCTTGTGTACTGTCTTTGGTTTTGATATCAGGCTGACCTAGCTTCGCAAAATGAATTTTCAAATTCTCCCTCCTCGTCTGTTTTCTGGAAGAGATTGTGTAGGATTGGCATTAATCCTTCTTCAAATATTTGGGAAAATTCTCCCGTGGAACCATCTGGGCCTGGAGATTTCTTTTTTGGGAGGTTTTGAATTATGAATTCAATTTCCTTAATAGCTGTAGAGCTATTTGGATTCCCTATTTCATATTGGATGAGTTGCAGTAATTGTGCTTTTTGAGGAATTGGTCCATTTCATCGAAGTTGTCACATTTAGGTGTGCAGAGCCGTCAGTGGCATTTCCTTGTTGTGGCTGCGATGCCTGCTGGCCCTGCGCTGGTGGCCTGTGTTCCAGTCCTCATCTTGGGTAGTTGTTTCTTTTCTTTGTCAGTCTTGCTGACAAATAGGTTGGTCAATTTGATTGCTCTTTCCAGAGAACTTGCCTTTTATTTTGCTGATTTGCTATAATGTTTTTCGGTTTTTGATTTTATTGATTTCCAACTTGCCCCCTTTGACATCACCCCAGAGTGGGAGGGGCACCTTGTTACTGCCAGGCTGGGGAGGAAGTCCAGGCTCCACACGTGCTCTCCACTGATGCAGTGGGGGTGGGAGCCTCGTTACCGCCTGGCAGGGATGAAAGCCTGGCTCTGTCTGTGACCTTCTCTGACAGCACTGAGCAGGGGTGTTGGGCGCCCTGCTGCCACCTCAGGGGAAGTCTAGACTCCCTACACAGCCTTTGCTGGCATCACTGGGGGTGGGCCACGGATGTGTTCTGGGGGATCTGGCTGGAGTAGAGCAGTGATTGTCTAAGTCATCTGTCTGGCTGGGTCACTCTTTGCTTGGTCCTTTGCTAGAGAGGGTGTGCTTTTCTTGAAGCTTTTGTCGTCTGTGCCCATTGGCATTTCTGGGTTGGTGGCTTTTCATCTCCATGTCTGAACTATATGAGACAAAAAGGAAACCTGGGGAATTCACCACCACGTAGTTCCTGTGGTCCTGAAATACACAGCCAGTCTGCCTTCTTCTCTTTCGGTCTTAAATTTGTTTTGTCGATGATGTCTTGAGTTTTCAGTTGTATCAGTAGGAGGAACAGGAGAAAGTACATCTGCTTCATCTTCCCAGGTGATTGTCAGGAAAGGGCTTTGCAAACCCTTCTCATTTCTCGTAAGGGTTAGTCACGGCACATGTAAAGCCGCTAGATCACGCCTGGCACATAGTAGGCTTGGATACATTGATCGTTATTTTCCAATGATTTGAAGATTCTATAATTCTCAATTTGATTATGCTAAGTGTTATCAGTCTCTAATGCTAAATTCTGAAATACAGTATGGAACTTTCCAGGTATGGAACTTGACTTCTCTTCCTCCCACTTTTTTCCTCTCCCTGCGCCATCTTAGGAAAATCATTAATCCTGAGCAAATGTTCATTGCCTTACCTTGCAGAGAGCAGGGAGCACCAATCCGGTTCAAGACCGCCCTCATGAACACACTCATGGATGTCCTTCGCCACAGACCAGGATGGGTGGAAGTGAAGGAGTAAGACATTCCCCAGCCTTGTCCCTCCTTCCCTTTGTCTCACAGGTCCTTGTCTTCCTTGGTTTTTCTCCCAGTTCCCCTGGGTGGCTACTGAATTGTCCTAAAGTGGCTGTGACATTTATTCAACACCCACAATGTGCCAGGCACATTATCGCTATCATCTGTGTCTTATTTAAGCCTTTCAACTAAACCCATAAGATAAGATTATGTTCGGAGTTATTAAACCAATTGCTTAAGGTCACACAGCATGTCAGCATCAGAGCAGGATTCAAACCCAGGCGCATTTGTGTCCTGTGGCTTTCAGCAGAGACTAGGAATGCAGCTACCACAGACCTGTGGCCTGGATTCTCCAGTGACGGGTCCAGATCAAGAACTGCTCATCCCTGGGCACTTGCTGGTTCTGTGACTTTGGCCCGTAAGCCTGTCTTTCTTTTCTTTATGCTGGCCTCTGGAGATACTGATTGAGACAAACCAGCATGTGATGCCAGCACAGAGTAGGTACTATTAGTGAGGGCTAGGGTTTGGATGCATGCAGTGGAAACCCAAAGTAAAAGAGGCTTCGACTTGCTAGAATTTTATCTGTCCCATCGAAGTCCATATGTAGGAGGTTCAGCGATGGTCAGGGGGCCCCACAGAAATGTGGGATCCATTTGCTTCTGTCTTTCCACTCTACTATCCCTTAGGTGAGGCCCTTGTTTTTCATAGTTCAAGGTGGAGCTCCAGCCTCGTAGGCAAGAGGCAAGAAAAGGTATAGGCCAGGTTCAGTGGCTCACACCTATAATTCCAGCACTTTGGGAAGCCAAGGTGGGAGGATCGCTTAGGTCCTGGAGTTCAAGACCAGCCTGAGCAACGTGGCTTTTGTAAAGACCCTGTCTCTACAAAATATTTTTTAAAAAGTTAGCCAGACATGGTGGTGTGTGCCTGAAGTCCCAGCTACTTGGGAGGCTGAGGTGGGAAAATTGCTTAAGCCTGGGAGGTTAAAGCTGTGAGGCTGCAGTGAGCTATGATCACACCACAGCACTCCAGCCTGGGTGACAGAGTGAGACCCTGTCTAAAAAAAAAAAAAAAAAAAAAAAAGAAAGAAAGAAAGAAAGAAAAAGAAAAAGAAAGAAAGGTCAAGCCCATCCCTTGAAGGACACAACCCAGGAGTCTCTCACGGCTCACTGGCCAGACCTTAACTGTGTGGCCACACCCAGCTACAAGGGAATCTGGCAAATGTAGCTTTTATTCTAGGAAATATAGGCTACGTTTTCCCAAGTAAATGCTGAGAATTCCTTTACTGTAGAGAGGGGGAAAGGGATAGGAGGGGCAGCTGCCCTGCTGCGTGGTGCTCAGGAGATAGTTGCTGCATAACAACAGCTAAGCCTGCGGGACACTGTAGCATTTTACATGCACTATCTTTTAAGCATCCCAACACATCTTCCAGGTAGGTGTTATCATCATCCCCATTTTACTAATGAGAAAACTGGGCACAAAGTAGTGAAAATGCCTTGTTTGAGGTCACTCAGCTTATGAGGGCTTGGGCTGGGATTTGCACCTAGTCCGCTGCCTACAGAGCCACAGCCTCATCTTTCAGTGGCTTCTCAGTGGATGAGAGCATCAGATTAGCAGGTGTTATAAACCTGTGATTCCCACTGCCTGGGCCTGAGTCCAGCAGGAAAGCTTTACTAAACCATCCCACAAAAAATAGGAGTTGGCTGTGGTGCAGGTAACCCAAGACACCAGCATCCTCTTTTTAGGGCTTTGGGGAATATTACAACAGTGACAGTGATGCTGATGGTGTGGTGATGGCAGCCCTTGTGGATTTGCCTTCTTGGTTCTCTTGTGATCATGCTAATAGCAGCATGGGGTTTCCTTCCCTGGATCCAGAGGAACTGATGTCATGAAAGGTGTGTGGGGGAGTTGGGAGGAGAGTTGGAGGAGAGTGAGGTGACTGGCAGGTGGGGGTTGTGTAGGGGAGGGAGAGCAATGTCACCACCAGGTGTGTGACCTCTGTCCACTCCCTGCCGCTCCCCAGCCTCTCCTCAATGGGCAGGGGAAGAGAGTCTGAGGATTTGTCTGGTGCTGACAGGGTGGGAGCCCAGGAAGCAGGATGCTCCATGGCTGATCCCACATTGTCTCAAAGATCCTTAAATCAGGAAGGGCCCAGAGGCCAGGGTCTTTTCCTTCAACACAGCTCTGTGAATCCAAGGCCTCATCCTTTAGGACCTAAGCTGGGTCTGGGATTTCCAGACAGAATCAGGTCTCAGTTCAGACTGCCAGCCGGTCAGGTCAGTTTAGAACGGATGTGGCTAGAGCTGTCCCTTCCCTTGCTTCCGCCTGAGAAAGATACATGACACCTTGGAACGGCAGCAGCCGTCCTCTGACCCCCGAGGTGATGAGCCTGAGGACAAGTTAAGGATGGCAGAATGGATGCTTCCCTGGCAGGGGAAACGCCACGATTGGAAGGAGGTTTTCTCAGGGCAAGGCTCATGTATTCCACTCCAGATGTGCTCAGCCCTGCGATTATCTCCAATGTGGGAAACTTGATTGCGTCATTTATGATGATTGGAGACTGGGAAGAACCAGGATCTCCACTAGAAAGAACCTGGATCTCCACTGACCTTGTTAAGCAGCTTGGTGTCTTCCTAGGTGAATTAAGAGCAACTTGATTGTGACAGTCATGAAAATGGTGTGCACAGGAATGAACTTGTGGTCTCAGAACAGAATATAAAATCCACCCTGTGACCTCCACAGCCCTGCTTGATTGGGTCCTGCCCAACTTTTCAGTGTCATCTCTGACTTCTTTCCTTCTGCCCTGGCTTTTCTTCGTGTTCTTGAACATGCTCTTCCCAACCTCAGGGACCCAGGCCTGCTACAACCTTCTCCCCATTGCTTTTGACCAGGCTGCTCCTTCTCACCCTTCAGATCTCAGCTGAAAGGTCCCTTCCACAGGGTGACTCCACCCAGCGTAGGTCCCTCAGCTACCCTGCCTCACGGCCTCTGCTGGACCACGTGGCGGTTCACTTCACAGTTCTTCATTACAGAGTTGCTTGTTTCCTTGTTCATTGTTAATCTTCCCCAGAGGGTTGTGTGCACCACCTGGCAAGGTGTGCTGTCTCCTCCTGTATCATTGGCATCCAACATCGTCTCTGACACAGAGATAACCTCAACACATACATGTTGGAAAAACAAATGAATGAATGAATGGTAACATGTTGTTTACTCATTCACCCATTCAATATACAGGCCTTCTGCTGGGTGCTGGAGGAGGACTGAGGCATGGGTCATTAACCCAGTTCATACACTCATATTGCTTAAAAGCCAGTGCTATTTTTTAATGAAAACAGAGCCTCAGAAAACAGCTCTTGAACTGACAGACATCCGCAGTCTTCCTGGTCAGGGGAACAGACCTCAGGGTATTGATGGCAGCAAAGGTCCCAGTTGAGAGATCTGGAGATTACCTTTTGCAACCCTATCCTTTATCTCTTTGGACATTTTTTCTCCCAATTTAAAATAGATATTTTATTACTTTCTTTTTATTTTATTATTATTTATTTATTTTGAGACAAGGTCTCTCTCTGTCACCCAGGCTGAAGTGCCGTGGCATGATCTTGGCTGACTACAACCTCTGCCTCCTGGGTTCAAGTGATTCTCATGCCTCAGCCTTCCAAGTAGCTGGGACTACAGGCGCATGCCACTATGCCTGGCTAATTTTTGTATTTGTAGTAGAGATGGGGTTTCACTGCGTTGGCCAAGCTGGTCTCAAACTCCTGACCTCAAGTGATCCTCCCATGTCGGCCTCCCAAAGTGCTGGGATTACAGGTGTGAGCAACCACACCCAACCTTATTACTCTATTTTTAGACCTGATTATTTTAACAAACTGCATGTCGAACTTAATTTTCCCATTCTTTTTAAATTAAGAAATAATATATATATATAATAACCATTTAAATATAGAATTTTGGCTGGGCGCAGTATATGTATGTATATAGTGTATATATATCTACAAATTTATGTATACACACACACACACACACACATACAATTTCATGTCTTTCAGTATATTCACCAAGTTGTGTAATCATCACCACTCTCTTTTTTTGAGATGGAGTTTTACTCTTGTTGTCCAGGCTGGAGTGCAATGGCACGATCTCAGCTCACCGCAACCTTTGCCTCCCATGTTCAAGCGATTCTCCTGCCTCAGCCTCCCAAGTAGCTGGGATTACGGGCATGCACCACCACACCCAGCTAATTTTTGTATTTTTAGTAAAGACGGGGTTTCACCACGTTGGCCAGGCTGGTCTCAAACTCCTTACCTTGTGATCCGCCCACCTCGGCCTTCCAAAGTTCAGGGATCACAGGTGTGAGCCACCATGCCTGGCCAATCATCACCACATTTTTTTCCCACATACCCGCTGTGTCAAAACCATTATCTAATTCCAGAACACTTTCATCATCCCAGGAATAAACCCCATATCCACTAGCAGTCATTCCCATTTCTCCCTCCCTCCAGCCCCTGTCTTGGGCCCTGTCTCTATCTATTCTGGACACATCATATAAGTGGAATTACACAATATGTAACCTTTTGCCTGTCTTCTTTCACTTAACATATTGTTTTTAAGGCTCATCCATGTAGCAGTATGCATCAGTACTTCATTCCTTTTTCGTTTCTTGTTTTGTTTTTATTTTGAAACAGGGTCTCACCTTGTCACCCAGGCTGGAGTGCAGTTGCGCAATCATGACTTACTGCCGCCTCGACTTCCTGGGTTCAAGTGACTCTCCTGCTTCAGCCTCCTGAGTAGCTGGGACTTCGTTCATTT
Organism: Sapajus apella; assembly: GCF_009761245.1. NCBI lineage: Eukaryota > Metazoa > Chordata > Mammalia > Primates > Cebidae > Sapajus > Sapajus apella. Next base: position 11,312,412 of record NW_022436973.1, on the reverse strand, counting down.
TATGACTATGACAGTAGAATAATATTCCACTTTGTAGGAGTACCACATTTATTTATTTATTCATTAGTTGATAGGCATTTAGGTTATTTCCACCTTTGGGCTGTTATACATAATGCTGCCGTGAACATTCATGTATGAGTTTGAATGGACATGTGTTTTCACTTTTTGTGGGTGTATACCTAGCGGTGGAGTGGCTGGGTGATACGATAACTCTATGTTTAACTTTTTTAGGAACTGCTAGATTGTTTTCTGAAGTAGCTGCACCATTTTACATTCTCACCAGGAGTATATGAGGGTAGTTTTTCCACATACTCACCAACTCTCATTATTATTCATCTTTTTTTTTTTTTTGGAGAAGGGGCCTCTCTCTGTCACCTAGGCTGGAGTGCAGTGGTACAACCACAGCCAACTACAACCTTGACCTCCTGGGCTCAAGTGACCCTCCCACTTCAGCCTCCTGAGTGATTGGGGACTACAAACACATGCCACCATACCTTGCTAAATATTTTACAATTTTTTTGTAGAGACAGGGTCTCATTATGTTGCCTAGACTCATCTCAAACTTGTGGAGTTAAGTGATCCTCCTGCCTCTGCCTCCCAAAGTGTTGAGATTATAGGTGTGAACCACTGTACCCACCCTCACATTTGTTATGGCCATCCTAGTGAATATGAAGTGGTATCGTTGTGGTTTTGATTTGCATTTCCCTGATGGCTAACGATTTTCAGACTCTTTTTACGTGCTTATTGTCCATTTATAAATCTTCCTTGAAGAAATATCTATTGCTCATGTTTAAATTTAGTTGTCTCTTTATTTTCAAGTTATAAGAATTCTATCTTATGAGAGTATTCTTATTTATGATTTGCAAATATTTTATTCCATTTTATGAATTACCTTTCTGCTTTCTTGATTGTGCCTTTTGAGGTAAAAACTTTTGAATCTTGATGAAGTCCAGTTGACCTGTTTTTTCTTTGTTGCTTATGCTTTTGGTATCATCTAAAAAACCATTGCCTAATCCAAGGTCACAAAGATTTACTTGCATGTCTTCTTCTAAGAGTTTTATAGTGGGCCGGGCACGGTGGCTCAAGCCTGTAATCCCAGCACTTTGGGAGGCCGAGGCGGGTGGATCACGAGGTCAAGAGATCGAGACCATCCTGGTCAACACGGTGAAACCCCGTCTCTACTAAAAATACAAAAAATTAGCTGGGCATGGTGGCGCGTGCCTGTAATCCCAGCTACTCAGGAGGCTGAGGCAGGAGAATTGCCTGAACCCAGGAGGCGGAGGTTGCAGTGAGCCGAGATCGCGCCATTGCACTCCAGCCTGGGTAAAAAAAGGGAAAACCCCTCTCCAAAAAAAAAAAAAAAAAAAAAGAGTTTTATAGTTTTAGCTCTTACATCTAGGTCTTTGATTTAATTTTATATGGTGTGAGGTAGGGGTCAAACTATAATATTTTTAAATACTTATTTTTTTAAGTTTTTTATTTTAAAATAACTTTAAACCTACAGAAAAGTTTAAAAAATAGTTCATAGCGTCCTCTTTTAGCAGCTTCACTAGCTTTCTCTGTTAGCAGCTTATGTAATCATAGTACATTTGTCAAAGTCAGGACATTAACATCGATATGTTACTGTTAACTAAGCTGCAGACATCATTTGAATTTCACCAGTTTTTTTCCACTAATGTCCTTTTTCTGTTCCAGAATCGAATCCAGGATTCCTCTTTGCATTTAATTGACCTTTTTTTTACCTCAAATATATTTCAGTTCCTTGGTCTTTGTCTTTCATGCCCTTCACATTTTTGGAAGAGTACGTTTTGTAGAATGGCCCTTGAATTGGATTTGTCTGATGTTCTTTCATTGTGAGGCTATGCATTTTGGCAAGAATACCACAGAAATGATGCTCTGGTATTCTTGATGCTTCCCAATGGAACTCATGAGGGGGTTTGTGATGCCATATGTCTTATCACTGGTTACAGTACCTTGATGACCATTAGATTAAGGTGGTGTCTGCCAGGTTTCTCCAATGTAAATTAACTTTTTAAAATAATTAATAAGTATCTTGTGGGCAGATACTCTGAGACTATGCAAATATCTTGTTCCCAACAAACTTTCACACAACGTTTTTAGCATTTTTCAGTAATTCTTTTTTTTTTTCTTTTTTTTGAGACAGGGTCTCACTCTGTTGCCTAGGCTGGAGTACAGTAGTATAATCATGGCTCACTTCAGCCTTGACCCTCTGGGCTCAAGTGATCCTCCCACTTCAGCCCCCTGAGTAGTTGGGACTACAGGCTTGTGCCACCATGCCTGGCTAATTTTTGTATTTTTTGTAGAGATGAGGTTTACCCATGTTGACAGGCTAGTCTCAAACTCCTGGGCTTAAATGATCCTTCTGCTTTGGCCCTGCAACATGCTGGGATTACTGGCGGAAGCTACCATGCCTGGCCTTTTCTGAGGATTCTTGCCTAAATCTATTACGATTATAATAATTGCAAAATGGTTACTCTCTCTCATTCCTTCTACATGTATTAGGTGGCATTCTTCTGTAGAGAAAGGTTTTTTCTTCCTGCCCCTTGTTTAATTATTTAGTATCAGTTTGGCTCATTGCAGTCTATCATCTTGCCTAGAGGTTACCACTCCTAGATTTTCCCAATAGGAAACTGAGGCCCAGAGAAGAGGGCAAGGTCATGTAAGTGCCAGTGACTGTGACAAGACCAGAATCAGGGCTCTTGACTCCTGGTCTACTGCTCCTTGTGCTGCACAACATGGCCTGGTACAAACATCAGGGTGGAGAAAAGGCAGGACTGGGCATCTAGATGAGGCCCAAGCCAGCCAGCTGGGAATCTGTGGCTCTATGGTGTCTGAGGGTTTATAGAGCACACAGCCATTTCTTTTTTTTTTTTTTCCCCAAGATGGTGTCTCACACTTTTGCCCAGGCTGGAGTGCAATGGTGCAATTTAGGCTCACTGCAACTTTTGCTTCTTGCCTTTAGTAATCCAAGTAGCTAATATTACAGGAATATGCTACCATGCCCAGCTCATTTTTGTATTTTTTAGTAGAGACAGGGTTTCACCATGTTGGCCAGGCTGGTCTTGAACTCCTGGCCTCAGGTGATCCACCCGCCTGGGCCCCCCCCAAAGTGCTGGGATTACAGACATGAGCCACCACACCCGGCCAGCACATGGCCATTTCTCCAGTAGGTTTCCATCAGTTCTTGAAACTGTTCTTCAGAACCACTGTGCCTGGGGCAAAAGCCACAAGGGAGGTTTGGAGAAGGACCAGGCCCCAGATTTTCATGAGTAACTAGGACAAAATTTGGAAACCATAGATTTCTGGTTCCAGTGTCATTCTGTTACGGTGCGTCACGTCACCACATCTGTTCATGGTGTGTGCACAGATGAACATCTCTGGACATCTCTGAGCTCAGTGAAAGGCTGGGCCTGCCTGCCTTAAAGCCTCTCTGCACATGGTGTGACATTCAGGAGAAACACCAACCCAGCAGCCACAAGGAGAAGCAATTTATATCTTTAGTTCTTTGAAAATTCCAAAGGGAGCCGGGTGCAGTGGCTCATGCCTGTAATCCCAACACTTCGGGATGCTGAGGCGGGTGGATAACCTGAGGTCAGAAGTTCAAGACCAGCCTGGCCAATATGGAGAAACCCCATCTCTACTAAAAAAATTACAAAATTAGCCAGGCATGGTAGCACATGCCTGTAATCCCAGCTGCTCGGGAGGCTGAGGCAGGAGAATTGGTTGAACCTGGGAGGCAGAGGTTGTGGTGAGCCAAGATTGCGCCATTGCACTCCAGCCTCGGCAACAAGAGGGAAACTCCATCTCCAAAAAAAAAAAGTTCTAGAGGGAGCCCCATTTACAACACAAGGCCCAACTGCTTGGCCATTGTTCCAGTTGCTATGGCTGTGTAACAGATCCCAAAACTTAGCTGCTTAAGACAGCATTGCATTAGGCACAGGGCTCCTGTGAGTCAGGGACTCTTGCAGGACACAGCGGGACTGGCCTGTCTATAACACTGGGAGCATCAGCTGGGAAGAGCCCAGATCCAGAGGTCACTTGATGGCAGGAGTTGTCTGAGGGCATCTGACTCACAGGTGCAGCAGTTGGTGCTAGCTGTCTGCAGGGATCTCACTAGGGCAGACACCCGAAGAAGATTTCATGGGTTTTTCTTGTGGCCTCACAAGGAGACCTTCAGACACACAGCCGCTGGGTGAGGGATACGGTGTAGGCATCTTTTGGAAATACAGTCTGCCTCAGCATCCTCCCCGTTGGTCCTGTTCAGGGCCTGTTCATTCCTCACCCCAAGGTGATGGTAATGTCTCTTCATTTTTCTCTATTTCTGCCTCAAACCTCCTCAAGATATCTTTTAAAACTCAGCCTACTTGTCTGTAATAGAGAAAAGGGGTGGGGAGTAAGGGAGACAAACTAAACACCTTTTTTTTTTTTTTTTTTGAGATGGGCTCTCAACTCTGTCACCCAGGCTGGAGTACAGTGGTGCGATCTTGGCTCACCACAACCTCCACTGCCCTGCTCAAGTGATCCTCCCACCTCAGCCTCCTGAGTAGCTGGGACCACCACTCCTGGCTAATTTTTTGTATTTTTGGTAGAAATGGGGTTTCATCATGTTGGCCAGGCTGGTCTCAAACTCCTGAGCTCAAGCAATCTGTCCGCCTTGGCCTCCCAAAGTGCTGGAATTACAGGCATGAGCTGCCACACCCAGCCGCAAACACCTTTTATTTTTAATTAATTAATTAATTTCTGAGATGAAGTCTCACTCTGTCACCTGGGCTAGAGTACAATGGTGTGATCTCGGCTCACTGCACCTCCACCTCCCAGGTTCAAGCGACTCTCCTGCCTCGGCCTCCTGAGTAGCTGGGATTACAGGTGCTCGCCACCACACCCAGCTAATTTTTGTATTTTTAGTAGAGACAGGGTTTCACCATGTTGGTCAGGCTGTTCTCAAACTCCTGCCCTAAAGTGCTTCTTCTGCCTTGGCCTGCCAAAGTGCTAGGATTACAGGTGTTAGCCATCACGCCCAGCCCCAAACACCTTTTAATAAGAAAATGGATATACTGTGGTATGTTCACCCAATGGAATGGGAAATGGCAGTTAGAATGACTGAATTAGACTCCTATGTATCAAAAGAATTGATCTCCAAAACAAAAGCTTGCTGGAAAAAAGGGTGTGTGAAAAGAAACAGACAGGAGTATTTCTAAACACAGAGGTTGGACTCTGGAGCTCGAGGGCCTGGGTTCAAATCCTGCTCCGCCACTTACTAGATTCGTGAACTAGGTGAGTTGCTCTGTGTGCCTGCCTCCATTTTCTCATCCATAAAATGGGCATAATAACAGAACCTAACGCTTCGGGTTGCATTGAGGATCCATGAGTGAATATTTGTGAAGTACTTAGAGCAGTGCCTGGTATGTGGTAAGCAATAAGTATTGGCATTCAGTTTAAAATCATGACAAACAATGCTATGTGCCATGATGCATGAATACACACACACACACACACACACACACACATATATATATATATCCATGATGGCACTATAAGGCCACTGAATAGAAATGATAGCACACCAAACTCAGGCTAATGGTTTCCTTTATGGCAGGAGAGAAGGAGATAGAATCAGGCAGGGATGGATGGGGGCTTCAGTTATATTGTACTTTCTTTTTCTTTGAGACAGAATCTCCGCCTGTCACCCAGGCTTGAGTGCAGTGGCGTGATCTCAGCTCACTGCAACCTCTGCCTCCTGAGTTCAAGCGATTCTCCTGCCTAAGCTTCCCAAGTAGCTGTGTGTGCCATCACATCGAGCTAATTTTGTATTTTTAGTAGAGACGTGGGTTCATCATGTTGGCCAGGATGGTCTCGATCTCCTGACTGTGTGATCCGTCCACCTCAGCCTCCCAAACTGCTGGGATTACAGGCGTGAGCCACCGTGCCCAGACTGTACTTTTTTACTTAAAAAAATTATGAACAGTCATGATGGTGTTTATTTCCTGTGGCATCTTTTTCAAGCACCTCCTCCCCACATCCAGGGTCTGACACCCAGATTTGGTAGATTGGCCCGGTTTCCCCTCCCTCTCCCTGGCATGGTGGTAGAGAATGGGATCGGAATTTGGAGCCGGCAGAGCTGGTTGTGGGTCCTGCTGCTGCCATGTCCTCAGTGAGCAAGGCCATCCCACTTTAGAGCTCTGGGGATGATCCAAGTCACCTTTGGGGGCTGCTCTGAGGATTTCATGAGTGGAGAGCTTTAACTGGGAGGGGCCTGCAAACGTTAGCTCATTCCACTGAGGGCTGCAGGTGTGTCGACTGAATAAGAACAAGTGAGGCCGAGGGGCTATCGCACCACAGAGGGTAGCCGGGACTGTGGTCTGGGGAGGACGTGCTCTATCTAAAGGGGTGTCGGCCCCTCAGCCCAGCCAGTAGGTGCCAGGAGGCCCTCTGGGCTCAGTGACAGCTCAAGGGAAGCCAGCCACCTGGATTTCTGTGGGAACATTTCCATGGTTTTTGCTCTGGTCTAACAAAGCACATTTAGGCCGGTAGCACCCATGGCTACCTCCAAGAGATTCCAGAGGGACGCACTGCTACCTAACCTTCCTCAAGCCCCCGAGCAGCACTTCCCTGGGCCTTGCAGTGCCAAGGTCCTCAGATAATGACCTTTATCCCCACCCCACCCCCAGCGAAGGGGAGTGGGATTTCTACTGGTGTGATGTCAGCTGGCTCCGGGAGAACTTTGACCACACCTACATGGACGAACACGTTCGGATCAGTCACTTCCGGAACCACTACGAGGTGAGCTGGGCAGGCAGGCGAGGACTGAGCCAACCAACTCATGTCACTGGGTGTGGCCACGAGCGGGAGCTGGTTTTCGGGGTACAAGGACCAGAACGGAAAAGTGTACTGGAATGTGGGTTGCAAGGCTGGGTGGGGAGCATGCGGGCGGGACCTGTGGAGAGCCAAATGGTTTGGGGGCTTAGGGATCTAAGGCCTGAGGATTATTGGAGGTCATAGGCGGGTTGGAGTTTCAGCACCAAGATTTGAGAATCAAGCTGGTTTGGGCGTGCAAGGTCTGAAGGGAGAGGATGCATGAACAATTATGGTGATTTCAGGGTAAAGGCAAGTTGAGAAGTTTGGGGTCTAAAGGTGGGAAGCAGATCTAGGAGAAACAGGACTGGAGGAGGCAGTGGTGGGAGATTTTTAAAGATTAGTGTAGTTTAGTGGTTAAAAGCATGAATTTTGGAGTCAAGACAGGCCCTGGGCAAATCCTGGCAGTGCAGCTCCTTCCTTGCTCTGGGCAATTGACTTAACCTATCTAAGTCCCAGTTTTCTCATCTGTGAAGTGGGGATAATTCTAGACTAGCAGGCTCTTTCTGGGTTAAAGTTACTCTTACTGTTGCTATTTTGTGGGCCAGAGCCTGGAGGCTGCAGGGTGGCTGGTGGTTGGGTGGGGCTGGGAGGGGAGCGGGGTGGTGAGCAGGAGCTAATGGCCACCTGCCCTTCCTGCTGCCCAGCTGACCCGCAAGAACTACATGGTGAAGAACCTGAAGCGGTTCCGGAAGCAGCTAGAACGTGAGGCGGGAAAGCTGGAGGCAGCCAAGTGCGACTTCTTCCCCAAAACCTTTGAGTTGCCGTCCGAGTACCACCTGTTTGTGGAGGAGTTTCGCAAAAACCCAGGAATCACCTGGATCATGAAGCCTGTGAGTGCCCAGTGCCTGGGGCTAGATGGGAGGGAATGAGTCCCAGGTGCCAGAGCAGGGATCAGGTGCCGACCCTGCCTGGGAATTCAGCCTCAGATGCAGTCTGTCTTCCCGAAGGGCCAGCCTTAGCCCTTCTTCTCTGCAGTGTGTGGACCCAGCAGCTGGCACACATTAGGTGCTCAATAAGTGTTTACTGAATGCACAAGTGATCTTTAGGATGCCAGGGCAGGGACTCTGGAATCTCTTCCTGACATGCCAAATGCTTTACCTGCATTACCCCAGTGCTCATAGTGACCCTCAGGGGAGGGATCAAGGCCCCATTTTAGCAATGAAGAACTTGAGCCCTGCTTATTCACGCATTCCACAAATACTTACTGAGCATGTGCCACATGCCAGGCACAGACCCAGGCGCTGAAGACACAGCCCTCAGCAAGTCAGCCTGGGGCTCTGCCCTTCTTGCGGGCAGACAGTAAGCAAACAGAGGAGACCTGTGTGGTTGTAGTGTGCTGTTATTTTATTTTTATTATTTTTGAGACAGAGTTTTGCTCTTGTTGCCCAGGCTGGAGTGCAGTGGTCCGATGTCAGCTCACTGCAACCTCCGCCTCCTGGGTTCAAGCAATTCTCCTGTCTCAGCCTCCTGAGGAGCTGGGATTACAGGTGCCTGCCACTGTGCCCAGCTAATTTTTGTATTTTTATTAGAGATGGGGTTTCACCATGTTGGCCAGGCTGGTCTCGAACTCCTGACCTCATGATCTGCCCGCCTCAACCTCCCAAAGTGCTGGGATTACAGGTGTAAGCCACCGCGCCCAGCCAGTTGTGCTGTTATTAAGGAGAATAGTGTCAGCAGAGGGAGCCACAGGAGGCTCTCCCTGGCTGGGCAGGCTTCTCAGAAGTGAGAGATTGGACTCCCAGCACTTTGAGAGGCTGAGGCGGGCAGATCACCTGAGGTCAGGAGTTCGAGACCAGCCTAGCCAACATGGTGAAACCCCATCTCTACTAAAAATACAAAAATTAGCCAACCTTGATGGCGGACGCCTGCAATCCCAGCTCCTCGGGAGGCTGAGGTAGGAGGCTCGCTTGAATCTGGGAGGTGGGGGTTGCAGTGAGCCGACATCACACGCATTGCATTCCTGCCTGGGGGACAGAGCAAGACTGTCTCAAAAAAAAAAAAAAAAAAAAAAAAAAAAAAGAAAAAGAAACTGAAGGTGAGGGTGACAGTACACCTACCAATTACTCAGCCTTTTCTGGTGCCATGCCACCGTAGCCTTGAATGGCATCATCAAAGCCCTCTTAGGTTTTTTAGGCTGGAGAATGTTCCAGGCCCCAGGGAAGGAGTGGGAGGGAGGAGGGAGCAGCCCTTTCCTGTGGAGCTGAAGACTGGCATCTGGTGTTGGCTGATGCAGAGTTAGCCAAAAACACAGGTGCTTGGAGGGGAACTGACTTGAGGCTGGCAAAAACAATGGCTGCTCCCACCAGGCATGGCGCCAGGCTGTACCTGAGCCTCCAAGGTTCTTCCCCTGGTCCATCCTGCCTCTCCCATGTCTAGGGAAGGCGCAGGGAGGCAGGTTATGGCTGGAGCAGCAGGGATGAGGCTGATGAGCTCGGAGTGCTGTGACCCCCTGGGCGGATTCCAGCTCCCAGTATTATCCTCTCAGACAAATGGTAATTTGTGCTAATTGGGAACAGCACTTGCATATTAAATTGATTCCATTCCCAGCCCACAGCCTTTGTTAGCAGACACAACGACAGCTACAGCTGTAATTAAGAGGAGGCATCTTGGCTCTGTGTGTCTGTGTGTGTATCCTTTCTCCCAAATCGCGGGGCACACTGTCTGCGGGGTGGAGAGTGGGCGCTTCTGTGCTTCTAGTCATTTCTGGCTTGGGTTGTAATTCTGTGTCCACCGCTCACAAGCTGTATGACCCTGAGCAGGTCACCTGACCCCTTTAAGTCCCTCTGGGTTCATTTCTTCATCTGTAAAATGGAATTAACGAGTGTGTCTACCTTACAGGATTGTGAGAGAGTTCAGGGAAGTTACACACGTTCAGCACATGAATTATACAAGTTATATCAAGGGCTTGGCGTTAGGTGCCTGATAATTGATCGTTTTCATTGTTATTTCCAAGAGTCTAGGAAACACCTTGTCTTTGCTCTATGCTCAGGAAAGCACCAGGTCAGTGTTTCTCAAACCCTATGGTGCCCCTGCCATCCAGGGACCCGGTTCAATGCAGAGCCTGATTCACAGGTCTGGGTGGGGCCTGGGAACCTGAATTTCTAGCCAGTTCCCAGGACATGCCAGTGCTGCTGGTCTCTGCATACACTTTTGAGTTTCGAGATTGTGCAGCAGCGGTTCTCAAACTTGAGGGTGTGGCAGAATCTCCGGAAAAGCTTGTTGAAGCATCCCACCCACCCCAGACTGTCTGAGTCAGTTGGCCTGGTGAGAGCCTGAGAATTTGCATTTCTAGCAAGTTCCCAGGTATAGTAGGGTTCTCCAGAGAAAGGAAAGCATTAGGGGGTGTGTGTGTGTGTCTGTGTCTGTGTGTTTAAGGAATTGGCTCATGCAATATTGTAAGGGCTGGCAAGTCTGCAATCTGCAGGGCAGGCCAGCAGGATGGAACTTCAGGCAGGATTTCTGTGTTACAGTTTTGAGGCAGAATTGCTTCTTTTTTTTTTTTTTTTTTTTTTTTTTTTTTTTTTTTTT
>NW_022436973.1:11288573-11301908 GCF_009761245.1 Sapajus apella | reverse complement strand
TTTTTTTTTTTTTTTTTTTTTTTTTTTTTTTTTTTTTTTTTTTTGAGGTGGAGTTTCACTCTTGTTGCCCCAGGCTGGAGTGCAATAGCAAGATCTTGGCTCACCAAAACCTCCACCTTCCAGATTCAAGCACTTCTCCTGCGTCAGCCTCCCAAGTAGCTGTGGTTACAGACATGCACAGGGCAATTTTGTATTTTTAGTAGAGATGGGATTTCTCCGTGTTGGTCAGGCTGGTCTCGAACTTCTGACCTCAGGTGATCTGCCCACCTCGGCCTCCCAAAGTGCTGAGATTACAAGGGTGAGCCACTGCGCCTGGCCAGAATTTCTTCTTTTTCAGGAAAACTCAGTTTTTACTCTTAAGCCCTCAGCTGATTAAATGAAGCTCCCCCTCCCCACCCCTGCCACACCCACCATGCTGTCAAGGGTGATAACCTAAAATTAATGATAGCAGGCCGGTGAATGGCTCATGTCCGTAATCCCAGCACTTTGGGAGGATAGCTTGAGCCCAGGAGCTTGAGACCAGCCTGGGCAAGATAGCAAGAGTCAGTCTCTACAAAAAAATATAAAAATATTAGCTGGGTATGGTGGCGTGTGCCTGTAGTGCCAGTTACAAGGACTGCTTGGGACTGGGAGGCTGGGGCTGCAGTGAGCTGAGACTATGCCACTGCACTCCAGCCTGGGTGACAGAGCAAGGTCCTGTCTCCAAAAAAAATTGATAATTGTAGATGTTAATCACATCTACAAAATACCTTCAGAGCAACATCTAGACTAATAGTTGTCTAAGCAACTGGGCACCATAGCCTCATCCAGTTGACACATAAAACTAACCATCGCTCCAGGTTCTGAGGGTGCTACTGGTCTGAGTACCCCACTTGGAGAACCACTGAGTTTGAGTGTTAATTCTGGGATTTTATTTGGATTCCTTTAAGGAGGAGAGACTGTTAAGAACAGAACATTGCCCTATGTTTGGGGAGTAGAGGGAGACTTCCCCCAATCCCTCCACTCCACTCTTCCCACAAGGCCCGTCTTTGTGACCTGGTTGATCTTTGCCCACCCACAGGCAAAAGTTTTCACATAGTTGCTGTGGCCCAGCCAGTCACAGGGCAGCCAGTGGGCGTCTCCTCTGCATTGTTTTCCTGTGTCTGCTGAGCCTTCATCTTCCTCATCAGTGGCAGCAGAGCAGCCCAGGACTCAGAAGGGAGCAAGCAGCATCATCCCCTGTGTACCACCCTGTGGGGACCCTTCTCCCACCAGGCCAGAGCCCCAGCCCATCTTGGAGTTCTTAGAGGAATATAAGAACAGGCTCAGCTGGATGCAGTGGCTTATACCTGTAATCCCAGCACTTTGTGAGGCCAAGATGGGCAGATCACAAGGTCAAGAGATCGAGACCATCCTGGCCAACATGGTGAAATCCCGTCTCTACTAAAAATACAAAAGATTAGCTGGGTGTGGTGGCACGCACCTGTAGTCCTAGCGACTTGGGAGACTGAGGCAGAAGAATTGCTTGAACCCCAGAGGCGGAGGTTGCAGTGAGCCAAGATCACGTCACTGCACTCCAGCCTGGCGACAGAGTGAGACTCCGTCTAAAAAAAAAAAAAAAAAAAGAACAGGCTCTTGGGTCTAGCATTTAAAAGTCTAGTAAAAATATTGCATTACTTCTACCTTTTTTTCCATGGAAGCATTCTCCCCTGCCAGCAGTTCAGGTCCGCAGAGTTGGTGGGAAGGTGGGCAGGACACTGACATGGCTCATGGGACCGCTGTGGCTCCAGCCTGCCTCATGGTGTGGGCAGGCAGGTGTTTGGCTGTCAGGGACTGGGCCTGTCTGTCAGTATCTCTCTATGTCCCCCAGGCTGCTGGATGTGCTCAATGATCCTGCTAGAGGCACAGGCTCCTTCTCTCCCTGTGTCCACCAAGCTGGTCTAACACTCCACACATGGCTGCAAGCATCCTTGGCAACCAAGGGGCTGTTCTCAGCCTTGGGGCTACTCAGGAGGCTGTGGTGGGAGGAGTGCTTGAGGTGGGGAAGGCAGAGGTTGCGGTGAGCTGAGATGGCGCCACTGCACTCCAGCCTGGGTGACAAAGCAAGACCCTGTCTCAAAGAAAAAAGCGTAACATAAAAATACTTCCCTCCCAAACCATCAAGTAATAGAGATGCCCCCAGAAGTAGCGCTGTTTGTCATGTGATTTTGTGTACCCCCGACACTTCTCAAGAGGTATATGAGCCCCAGGTTTGTGTAGCACAGATTTAACTATCTTGGATTTGTTACCTGTTGGCTGGGTGACCTTGGGCAATGTGCTTGGCCTCTCTGTTCATTGGTTCTTCGGCTGCAAAATGGTGATAATATTAATGTTTATGTCCAAGAGTGTGTGTTTTTTGAAGCTTTAATGAGGTAACTGGGTAAATCACGGTGCCTGGCACAGAGTAAACATCTGGTAAGTGTTAGCTGCTGGTATTGCCATTGTTATGAACCATTCTACTAAAGCCAGAATTCTGGTGATCTATTTCAGAGTAGCAAACTCCCAAACATAGTGATTTGAAACAACAATAATGTCTTATTTTGTTCATGATCCCCCAGTGTGGGCAGCGCTTGACAGGGAAGGCTCGTTTGTGCCTCAGCATCCACTGAGGGCTGGAGGGCCTCTTTCCAAGCTGACTCACTGGCTGCGCTAGTAAGTAGGTGCCGGCTCTTGGCTGGGAATTCAGCCAGGGCTGAGGGCTGGAAGACTCAGTTGCCTTCCATGTGGGCCACTCCCTGTGACCTGGGCTTCTCTGTGGGATGCCTGCTGGGCTCTGAGGGCAACCATCCTGAAAGAGAGAGCCAGGCAGAAGCTGTATTGCCTTTTATGACCTGGCATTGGAAACCACACATCAGTTCTGCCATATGCAATTAGTAGAGACACTTCCAGATTCGAGGAGAAGGGGTCATTGACTTTACCTCTTAACAGGGTTCTGGAGAACATATGGGACTGGAAATATTGTTGTGGTTGTTTTTGGAAATTGCCATCTGCTAGAGATAGGTATTAGGTGATTTCCATCTCACCAACCCTGACGTAACACCATGCAGGTGGTTCATCTTTCATTCTTTAGGGTTAGTCCCTTAGGAAGGCACCTCCTGGACCAGTCGTGTCAAGTTACTAACAATGGCCTCAGCAATAAAGGCATTTTGTTATCTCACAGAACAAGAAGGCTGAGGGTAGGCAGATCCAGGGTTGGGGATGTTCTTGATGATTCCGCTAGAGGCCCAGGCTCCTTTTCTCCATCCACTCTGCACCCTGTGTGCTGGCTTTTTGTCATCAGACTTGTCACCTAATGGATGTGACATGGCTGCTGCAGTCACAGGCATCCTCTCTGCAGACTGTAGCATTCAAAGATAGAAGGAGGCCAGGACGTTTTTCCCTACCCTGCTTTTCTCCCCTGCTCTTTCCCTAATATTTTTAACAAGGAGAAACATCTTTCCTGGAATCTCTGAGCAAATGTCTCCTTAGGTCTGATTGGCCAAAACTGGCCATGTGGTTTCCACCAACTGCAAGGGAAGCTGGGAAAACCAGCATCTGGCCTTTCCAGCCTCCCACATGAGAGGTGGGTTTTTCTGGCAAGGAAGAAGAGGAAGGAAAGTGGTCATAGGGAGGGCAGCCAACAGGGTTGGGGATAGGGGCTTTTAGATCAAAGTGTATGAACCTGAAAAGATACTTTAATTTTAATAAAATATAGAAGAGTAGCCAAATTATAGGGGTACAGTATGAATTTTTGCAAAGCGAACCTACTCAAGTAAGCAGGACCCAGATCATAAACAGAGTATTCCCTACCCCTCAGCAGCCCTCTCAGGCCCCCTTCCACTCACTCACAACCCCCATCCCTACCCCAGGCACTAAACAGCATAGGTTTACTTTGTCTGCTTTTTGACTTTATATAATTGGAATCTTTTTTTTTTTCTTTGAGACAGAGCCTTGCTCTGTTACCCGGGCTGGAGTACAATGGCACGATCTTGGCTCACTGCAACCTCCACCTCCCAGGTTCAAGTAATTCTCCTGCCTCAGCCTCCCGAGTAGCTGGGACTACAGGCAGCCACCACCACATCTGGCTTAATTTTGTATTTTTAGTAGAGATGGGGTTTCTCCATGTTGGTCAGGCTGGTCTTGAACTCCTGACCTCAGGTGATCCGCCTGCCTTGGCCTCCCAAAGTGCTGGGATTATAGGCGTGAGCCACTGCGCCTGGCCTATAATTGGAATCTTATAGGATGACTACCTTGTGTCTGGTTTCTCTCCCTTGACATGTTTTTGCAGTTCATTCTGCTGATGTGGGTAATTGTACATTGTTAACTGTCATCGTTGTATACTGTTCCATTGAATAAATATTCATCCATTAGGGAGTTTCAGGGTGGAACTATTATGATACTGCTGCTATGGGTGTCTGGGGCCATGTCCATCGTGACATGTACAGACATTTCTGTCATGTAGGTCCCTAGGAGAATAATTGCTGGGACATAGGATAGAGGACGCCTATGTTTGGCTTTAGCAGATGCTGCCAGTTTCCAAACAATGTACTCTCGCACCAGCAGTGTGTGCAAGTTCCAGTTTCTCCACATCCTCACCATTACTTGGTATTGTCTGTCTTTAAATGTAACCATTTTCAGGGAGTATGTAGTAGTATCATATTGTGATTTTCATTAGTGTAAGAATTAAAGAGAAAAGAAACACAAGAGGTGGCTTGCCAGTTAAGACAGGTTTATTTCAGAGAAAACAAACCTGAGAGGAGCTTCTGGCCGAGTTAGGTCAGAGCTACACTCTCTTACAGACCAAGAGTTTTTAAGGATTCAGGGTGGGAGAGTTTGTCAGAGGCTTGGACTGCTACCATGTCTCTTTGTTATGCTTATCTGGGAGGGAGAGTTGTGTGTCTCTTCCCATTCATCTTCCTGCAGCTGCCGGCATATCCCAGGAGTCTGCTTTTAGGTTCCCTGTCTTAGTGCACCTGAAGGGAAAGGAACGTGCTTATTAAAGCCCAATGTTTTACTGGGGCCCGTTGTATGAGGGTGAAGTTTGGCAGTTATCCAAGAGACTTTCCTCCCACCTCCCTCTGTGCATGAGCTGTCCTGTCTGTGTTTTATTGTCTGCCTTTTCTGGCTGCTTGTAGTTAGAAGAGAAGTGATTTCCTTGGAATGCATGAGGCTAGAAAGGGAGCTGGAACTTAAAGTGTTGATGTTTGTCCCAGATGACCATGCTCCTGCTCTGTCAATTAGCACTTCTCTTTTGGTAAACTCTGATGAAGTTGAGTGCCTGTTCTGTTCTGTTCTGTTCTTTTCTTTCTTTTCTTTCCTTTCTTCCTTCCTTCCTTCCCTCCCTCCTTCCCTTCCTCCCTCCCTCCCTTTCTTCCTCTCTCTCATTCTTTCTTTCTTTCTTTCTTTGCTTCTTTCCTTCTCTCTCTCTTTCTCTCTTTCTCCCTCTCTTTCTCTTTCTTTCTCTCTTTCTTTCTCTCTTTCTCTCTTTCTTTCTTTCTTTTTTCTTTCTTTTGACAGGGTCTCACTCTGTTGCCCAGGCTGTGCAGTGGTAAATCCCTGCTCACTGCAGCCCCAATCTCCTGGGCCCAAGTCATCTTTCCACCTCAGCCTCCCAAGTAGCTGGGACTACAGGGATGCACCATCACACCCAACTATTTTTTTTTTATACGAAGTCTTGAAATTGTCACCCAGTCTGGAGTGCAGTGGCATGATCTCGGCTCACTGCAACCTCCACCTCCTGGGTTCAAGAGATTCTTGTGCCTCTCAGCCTCCCGAGTAGCTGGGATTACAGGTTCGTGTCACCACGCCCAGCTACTTTTTGTATTTTTTGTAGAGATGGGGTTTTGCCATGTTGGCTAGGCTGGTCTCAAACTCATGACCTCAAGTGATCCACCCACCTTGGCCTCCCAAAGTGCTGAGATTAGAGGCGTGAACCACCATACCCAGCCATACCCGGCTATTTTTAAAAATTATTTTTAGTAGTGACGAGGTCTCGAGGTCTCACTATGTTGCCTAGGCTTGTCTTGAACTCCTGAGCTTCAATAGTCTTCCTACCTCAGCCTCCCAAAGTGCTGGGATTACAGATGTGAGTCACTGTGCCCTGCCTGTGACACGTTTACACTGGTCATCTTCTTTCATAAAATGCCTGTTCAAACCTTCTGCAAGGCTGTGAACTGTCGGAAGCTCCTGGTGCACACTGAGTAGTTGCTTTCTGAAACTGCGGTGCACACTTGGCTGCCCCTGAGCCACCACCAGTGCTCCATAGTGTTTTTGGCACCCAGCCTTCTGGGCACACACAACCCTGAAGCAGGGTGCACAGCGCAGGCAGAGCAGTAGACAACCCGTACCACCACACCTGACAGCCCTGCCTGCCCCGACAGAGAGCCTCAGGTGGGCCAGGTGGGCCATGCTCAGAGGAGAACAGAAGGAAATAAGAGTTAGCACATTTGCTGGAGGAAAGATGACCTGGGGGACCTGCTCAGTGGCTGCAGATACCTAAAAGACTCTTTTGGTACCCAGGAATCAGCTCCTAGGAGGTCCGAGGAGCCAAAGCCGGACTGGCCAATTTTAGCTCAACACAAGCTAGGCTGTGTTCCATGAGGTCTAGGTTATTGCATAATGCCCAACATATAGTATGCACCTCATATATACCCTTTGGATGACTATTTAACAAAGCTATCCTGTAACAAAATGAGCTATGTTTGGCGTGGGTTGAGGGAGGTAGTGAGTTCCACGTAGTTTGTGGGTGTGAAAGGCCAGGTGGGAGACTGTCGTCCTTCTATGGTGGTAGAAGGGGAGTAATGCCTTGCTGAGGACCACTCTGTATGAGATCAAAGATTCTTCTAGCCCCTTGACTCTGTGCAGCTATGAATTATCCATGCTGGGGTACAGTAAAGCCAGGCTGATTTCAGTATTAGCCGAAGCGAACCCTAATTAGGAAGGCAAATTGATTTCCAAAAAAAGAATCAGATGATATGTTCCCAGGACTGTTAGAAATGGCTTTTTAATTGTCTGTTCTTTTGCATTATTCATGCAAATATACATCTTTGTGAGCTAAGTCAGTCTCCCCGTTCCCCTCCCTTTCCTCTCTCCCTCTGCCAGGGTTAGCACCTTCTCTGTTCCAGCCCCTTCAGCTAGCCTTCCTCTGGGGAGAGCTGGGGGCTGGTGGGGAAAAGAGACAGAGATGCTGGGTAGAGGCCCCAGCCAGGGGAGCCAAACAAGGAACCATGCAGAGCTAAGAGCCGGCTTTCTGCCCCCACCACTCCCCAGGTAGCCCGGTCGCAGGGGAAAGGCATCTTCCTCTTCCGCAGGCTGAAGGACATCATGGACTGGAGGAAGGTGAGCCTGCCTCTTCCCCCTTCCTCCCAGAACCCTCCTCTGGCCTCGCTGTTGGAGGGGCCCCTCCTTCCTGCTATCAAAGCTCAGAGGGCTGGCAGAGAAACTCTACCCATTGGAGTGAGGGTCTCCAGAGCCAGATTGTCCAGATTCAAATCTTGACCTTGTGAGTTACTTCACCTGTCAGTGCCTCAGTAGATTGAGATGGTAATTGATAAGCAAACACACACACACACACACACACACACACACACACCCCTCCCCCCAGCACAGTGCCTGATACTCAGTGCTTGATGAACATTCTTTTTTTTTTTTTTTTTTTTTTGAGACAGAGTCTCACTCTGTCACCCAGGGTGGAGTGCAGTGGTATGATCTCGGCTCACTGCAACCTCTGCCTCCTAGGTTCAAGCAATTCTCCTGCCTCAGCCTCCTGAATAGCTAGGATTATAAGCACGCATCACCATGCCTGGCTAATTTTTTGTATTTTTTAATAGAGACATTGTCACCATATTGGCCACGCTGGTCTTGAACTTCTGACCTCATGATCTGCCCACCTCGGTCTCCCAAAGTGCTGGGATTACAGGCGTGAGCCACAAAGTGCTGGGATTACAGGCATGAGCCACCGCGCCCAGCTGATGCACATTCTTTATCTGGGCCTCCCGCTCACGTGGCTGGGGAGAGTATGGTTGACTCTTCCTCCAGGGCCTAGACTGAGCTTTGGGGCAGCTCCCTCCCACTCCCACTCCATTCTTGTCCCAAGACACAGTGCAGTAGAAATCCTGGTTCAAATCCTGCTTCTCCCACTCAGCAGCTGTGTGGTCTTGGAAAAATGGCTGAAGCCCTCTGAAGCTGAGCGGTGATGATGGTGCAGGGTGGGTGGGAGGAGCAGGATGGCTGAAATCCTATAGGACTGGCACCTGCTGTACCAGGAGGTGCACAGCAGTGCTCAATGTCTTGACTCCTCCCATGAAACTGTCAGGGCACTGCAGGGAAGAAGCTCAGCAGCCTGGAGGCCCAGCCTGCCTGGAGGAGTACTGTCAGTCCATCTGGCAGCCACATGAGTGGAGGTGGAGCTGGGCCCAGGTCCCAGGAAGGCAAGACCTGGCTGCTTCTGTCTTGACACAGTAGAGCGGGGAGCGATGGTGGGTGGAGCAGGTCTGTCCTGAGAGCCAGTGTTGCCTGCCATTGGGCTGGTTGTGTGACCCCATCAAGTGTGTAACCCTTGTCTTTGAGCGAAGGGGACAACGGGTGGGAAAGGCATTTGTAGGCTGCGAGGTATTATGCCCATGCATGAAAGCATTGCTGTCCTCCAGAGCTGGGCTGGCAGGTAGAGGAGAAGGAGCAGTGTCTTCGGAGGCCCATAGGTGGTATAGGCAGCACTGTCCAACAGAACTTTCTAGAGGGATGGAAATGGATATCTGTGCTCTCCAATGCAGTGACCACTAGCCACAGGTGAGATGTTGAGCTGGGCACTTGCCACGTGGCTGGTGTGACTGAGGACTGGATTTTTAATTTCATATCCTTTTTTAAAATTATGGGCTGGGTACGGTGGCTCACACCTGTAATCCCAGCACTTTGGGAGCCTGAGGTGGGCAGATCACTTGAAGCAAGGAGTTTGAGACCAGCCTGGCCAGCATGGCGAAACCCCATCTCTACTAAAAATACAAAAATTAGCTGGGTGTGGTGACTCTTGTCTGTAATCCCAGGTACTCGGGAGGCTGGGGCACGGAGTTGCTTGAACCTGAGAGGTGGAGGTTGCAGTGAGCCCAGATTGTGGCACTGCAGTCCAGCCTGGGCAACAGAGTGAGACTCATTCTCAAAACAAAACAAAACAAAACAAAAACTGTGGTAAAATATAAAGTAACATGAAAGTTACATCGTAACCTCTTTTAAGTGTCTGGTTTTTGTAAGTGTATTCACATTGTTGTACAGCCACCACTACTGTCCATCTCCAGAACTTTCCATCCTCCCAAACGGAAACTGTACCTGTTCAACACCAGCTCCCCATTCCCTCCTCTCCCCAGCCCCTGGCAACCCCCGTCTACCTTCTGTCTCTATGAACTTGACTACTCTAGCCACCTCATCTCAGTGGAATCAGACCATATTTGTCCTTTTGCGTCTGGCTTATTTCACTTGGCCTGTGTTTTCTACTTTCACCCGTGTTGTAGCATGTAATTTCATTTACTTTCCGTCAAGGTAAATGTAAATGTAAATAGCCTCTTATGGCAGTGACTGCCCTACTGGGCAACACAAGTCTAGAGGTTAAACACTTAGGCTCTGGGCCCAGACCGTGTAGGTTCACATCCCAGTGACACCACTAACTGGCTGTGTGACCTTGGACAAGTTACTCTCCCTCTCTGTCCTTCAGTTTCTTGTCTGTGAAATGGGAATAACGTTAGTACTTACCTGATAGGGTTGATTTAAAGATCCAATGAGCTACCCCAAATAGTGTCTAACACAATGCCTAGTACACAGGCAATGATCCATAAATAAATGTTCAATTATTATTATTACTAGGACACAAGAAACTCTGATGACCAGAAAGATGATATTCCTGTGGAGAACTACGTGGCTCAGCGTTACATCGAAAATCCCTACCTGATAGGAGGTGAGATGGCTGTCTCTGCCCCTGCTCTTCTATTGCACGGTCATCAGTCAGTCAGTCAACAAGCCTTGACCAGCAGCCTGCCAAGGGCCCAGCCTGACACTAGGCGTGAAGGGACGCATGGAAAGAGATCAGTTCTGCAGTCTCCCACCCCTAGCCATTGCCCATACAGTTCCCTCTGCCTGGCATGCCCTTTCCATTCCCTTCTTGGTTCAGGAAAATTTTCCTCTTTTTAAAACCAACTTACTTATTCGTGCATTTATCCAACAAATATTTTAAAGTGCCTATTTGGTGCCAGCGCTGCCCTGAATGCTGCCCCCCACCCTGTTCCTCTGGAGTTTACACCCTCAATGAGCAGGCTGCAGTAAACCAGAAAACACACCACGGGACAGTCCCATGCAGTGCTGGTGTAATGAAGTCAGTCAAGCAGGACAATGGGACAGACAATGATGTGGGGGCCAGGAGGTGACATGTGAGCTGAGACCTGAGTGGCAGCTAGGAGTCACTGTGGGTAGATCTGGAGGGAGAGGAATGCAGGGAGGAGGAATTGCAGGGCAGAGGCCCTGAGGTGGAACCCAGCCTCCTCCCTGCAACCTTGGTGGGCTTCCCCAGGTGTGCCCGGCATCTGCTCTTCTTACTTGGGCTCTGGGAACTACAGGACATCAGGCATGGGTGACATCATTGCAAGTGTTAATGCCAGTTCCCATGTCTTCTGGCAGTTACCTTCCCCAGGGGGCAGCCCCTGGGTCTCTTCTCCTCTCTTCCCCATAGTGACCCTGTTCTGTCTGTGACTTAAACACCACCCAAAGGCTAGTGACTCCCAGCTTTCTGTCCCCAGCCAGGACCTTGCCCCTGAACTTCAGATCCTGATGTCCAGCAGCCTGTGACATCCCTCTTGGGCATCTGCCAGCCGCTCAAACCCAACATACCCCAAGTTCTGCCCTCCCATTCCCTCACCATCTCTCAGTTTCTCCATCGGGGACACAGCCAGAAGCCAGGAGCCATTCTGGGTATGTCCCCTTCCTCCCCCAACATCTGGTTCTCGCCAGGCTCCCGCAAGCTCTTGAATCTGTCTGGCTGCTCCTCTCACCTCTGCCCGGGTCCCAGCCACCATCCCCTCCCTCCTGGACAACCACACTCTCCTCCTCATTGGTGCCTACGGCTGCTCTGCCCACTTCACTCCACCCCAACATAGCAGCCAGAGGGAGGAGATATCCTTCCGTGGCTTCCCATGGTTTTTGGGACAGAACCCCAAAAGTGCACAGGGCCTGACTTCTGCCAGCCTAGCCGACCTCATCTCCTTCCTCTCTGCCCTTGGCCCAAGCTCTTTGCCCCTTCAGGCTTCTGTTCTTGCAGTTTCTCCCACCCAAGGTCCTGCACCACTCTGGGCTAGGCAGGCACTGTGAAAGCAGTAACTTCCGTGAAGGTTACAACTCCCATGAGGGTCTTATTTGCCTACTGAGTTTCAAGCCTTTCCCCCAGGTTGACCCCCACGCACCCCTCCCCACCTCCCATTATTCTCTCTTTATACCTTGTGTAGTTTTTGTTGTGTTTTTTGAGCCCATGTCTCTGTCACCCAGACTAGAGTGCAATGTCATGGTCATAGCTCACTGCAGCCTCCATCTCCTGGTCTCAAGCGATCCTCCTGCCTCAATCTCCAGAGTAGCTGAGACTACAGGTGGGCACCACCATGGGAGGCTAATTTTTTGTAGACACAGCGTCTCACTATGCTGCTCAGGCTGGTCTTGGATTCCTGGCCTGAAGTGATCCTCCTGCCTCAGCCTCCCAGAGTGTTGGGATCACACAGGCATGAGGCACTGTGCCTGGCCCCTTGTGTAGTTTCAGCAGGAGCTTCATAAAGGCAGGGTTTCCTGTCTGTCTGTCCACCGCTATTTCCCCAAAACCTAGCACAATGTCTGATGATCAATATTTGTTGCACAAATTAATTCTTTCCTTGTCTGACAGGCCGCAAGTTTGACCTGCGTGTCTACGTGCTGGTGATGTCGGTGAGTAACGAAGCGGGGGGCCCTCCTCCAGCAGGGGTTAAACGGTGGCTGGACTCTGGAGATGGGGAAAATGGCCTGTGGGTACCTTGTGTGAGCTTGTCTGGTTTTATCTCTGCCTGAGAGAGCCTGGGGGGACATCTAGGGATGGGGTGGGAGCAGGGAGACGTACCCAAAGTTTACCATCTTAGCTGCCCCCAAATCTAGATTTGCTCTCTCTTTGCCCTTCTTTATTCATTTGGTCATCCACAGCAGACATTTACTGAGCACCTACTAAGTACTAGGCCCCGGCACTTAGCAGGTTTTATCACATTCAGGCCTCCTAACAACCCAGGGAGGTAGGTTCTATTATTATCCTCCCTTTACAATGAGGGGACAGATATGGAGAGGTTGTGTACCTTGCCCAAGGTCACACAGTTGGTGAGCAGCAGAGCTGGGACTCAAATCCAGGCAGCCTGGCCTCAGAGAGCCTCTCAATCAGGGAGCTGCTATATTCCCTCCACCCATTCATTCATCCCTTCAGCCAACCTTCAAAATTTTATGCTGGGCACAGGCTACAGGGGTGTCTGAGACAGACTCTGCCCCTGTCTTCCTGGACCTCACCTTCATTTGGTTTCCTTCTATATCTCCTTTCCCCGCTGGGGAAAGGAGGGGATAAAATCAAAGAAGCCTGCTGTGAGAGCAGGTGTCTGATTTGGGAAAGACAGAAGGGGACTCTGGGGGGAGGAAATGGTAGGTGCAAGAGCTAGATGGTGGGAGAGTGCCTGTACGTATACGCGCTCTCTTCTCTCTCTCTTTCCACCTCTGCCTCAGTATATCCCGCTGCGGGCCTGGCTCTACCGGGATGGCTTTGCCCGATTCTCCAACACCCGCTTCACACTGAACAGCATAGACGACCAGTGTATCCTGGGATCCTGCCTAACCACCCCCAACACACCTACCCTTCCTACACTCTGGCCAGTCCCAAGTGAGCTCTTTTGTCCCACAGGTGTTTGCTGAGTGCCTGCTGTGGTCTGGGCACAGGAGACAGTTTACAAGACCGGTCTGGTCCCTTCCCACTGGGAGCTTCCAGTCTTGTAGGGGTGATTCCACAGGAGAGGCCAACTCTGCTCAGAGCAGCACACCACAAACTGCCAGTTTTGGTGCTATGCCTAATATTCCTAGGGTCAGACAGTTTTAACCTCTTTGGAGAACATTTGCATCCTTTTTTTTTTTTTTTTTTTGAGACACAGTCTCACTCTTGTTGCTCAGGCTGGAGTGCAATGGCATAATCTCGGCTCACTGCAACCTCTGCCTCCCAGGTTCCAGCAATTCTTCTGCCTCAGCCTCCCAAGTAGCTGGGATTACAGGCATGTGCCACCATGCCCAGCTAATTTTTTTTTTTTTTTTTTTTTA
>NW_022436973.1:11077094-11288473 GCF_009761245.1 Sapajus apella | reverse complement strand
TGGGGTTTCTCCATGTTGGTCAGGCTGGTCTTGAACTCTTGACCTCAGGTAATCCACCTGCCTCAGCTTCCCAAAGTGCTGGGATTACAGGTGTGAACCACCGCACCCGACCCATTTGCATCCTTTTATGTGCCTCTTCTTCAGTGCCTAGTCATTGGCCCACTCATTCATTCAAGTACAATGCTATTTTCACTAATCCGATTGGCAGAGACCAAAAGTTTGATAACATGCTGTCTTGGTGAGGCTGGGAGAATACATATGTTGCTGGTGGGACTGTACACTGATTGGTGTGACTCCTTTGAAGACAGTCTAGCAAAGATCTGTTAAAAGACAAATGCACACAACCCTGTGACCCAGCAATTCCCCTTCTGGGATTTTATCATCTTACAAGTACATTTGCAGTGTAGAACAAGACAGGCTTCAAGGTTATTCACTGCACAGCCTTGTTTGTGAGAGCAAAAAATAGGGAACAATGAAATGAATGGCTCCTTTATACAGTGGAATACTATGCAGCTCTTAAAAAGGAATGGGGAAAGTGCTTTATGTACTGATATGAAATAATTGCCAAGATGTATTGTTAATTGGGAAAAAAAATTATGTCTAGAACAGTGTGAAAATATGTTCTTGTTCCTGTTAAAAATCATATCTGGCCAGATGTGGTGGCTCACACCTGTAATCCTAGCACTTTGGAGGCTGAGGCAGAAGGATCACTTGAGGTCAGGAGTTCAAGACCAGCCTGGGCAACATAGTGAGATCCTGTCTCTATGAAAAAAATAAAAGTGATATTGCCAGATGCGATATCACGTGCCTGTAGTCCCAGCTACTCAGGAGGCTGAGGTGGGAGGATCGCTTGAACCCAAGAATTTGAGGCTGCAATGAGCTGTGATTTTGCCCCTGCATGCCAACTTGGGTGACAGAGCAAGACCCTGTCTCAAAAAAAAAATTATATCTCTCTCTCTATATATGTTTGCTTCTCTGTACATAGACATCTCTGGAAGGACAGACAAGAAGCTGGGTGTGGTAGTTCACACCTGTAATCCTAGCAGTTTGGGAGGCCAAGGCAGGTGGATCACCTGAGGTCAGGAGTTTGCCTGACCAACATAGTGAAACCCCATTTCTACTAAAAATACAAAATTAACCAGGCATGGTGGCACATTGCCTGTAATCCCAGCTACTTGGGAGACTGAGCATGAGAATCCCCTGAACTCTAGAGGCGGAGGTTGCAGTGAGCCGAGATCATGCCATTGCTCTCCAGCCTGGGCAACAGAGCAAGACCCTGTCTCAAAAAAACAAAACAAAACAAAAAACCTGGAAATAGATGTTGCCTTTGGGAAGAGAAATGTGAGTGGAGACAGAGGTAGAAAGATGTTTCCTTACATACATTTGTGCATTTTAATTTTTGAGCCATGTGAATGTATTATCTGGTCAAAATAGACATATCAAAGAAAGTTTTTAAGATCTTTAGTCCTGAGCCTGAGAAGAAAAGAGGTAGAAAAGAGCAATATTTAGGAGGCAAATGGGCAGGACCAGATGACCTGCACATGGGAAAGATGGAAATGGGGGTGATGCTGCCCTGCTTGGGGCATGGGCAACCAAGCCAGTGCTTTTAGGTCATTTGCATCTGTCTGCGTTAATTTCCTCATTCAGTTGAGTGCGTGTCCAGGGTGATGCATTTGCATGTGCATCTGGGATTAGACCTTTCTGAGTATTTTTTGCAACTTGTTTTTTTCTATTTTGCCAACGTCAGCACTTCCATTACATTTATTTTATTTTGTAAATCTAACAAGCATTTATCATCTGCAAGTCACTGAGTTTAGTTTAATTGCCACCTAGTTGTTTACTAAAGTTAAATAATATATGTAAAGCACTTAGAACAGTGGCTGGCCCAGAGTGACCTCTCAGAAAATATTAGTGGTCCTCCTCTCCCACCTAAAAATGTTTGCACTGCTCTGGGCATCATGGGGACTTTTTAAGCAAACAAAGCCCTCTCCTGGGGCTAGTTTCTAGTTAATGAGGCTTTACTGTTTTCACAGTGAGTAAATACACATCATTTTCCACCTCTTCTTTTATATTGTTTAAAATTTTTAATCTTGAAATATTAATAAAAATAATTTTCTATAAATAGAAAACTGCAGGAAAGACTATAACAACCCATGCAGTCACCATCCAGATTTAACAGATTAATATTTTCTCATGTTCAC
Organism: Sapajus apella; assembly: GCF_009761245.1. NCBI lineage: Eukaryota > Metazoa > Chordata > Mammalia > Primates > Cebidae > Sapajus > Sapajus apella. Next base: position 11,286,272 of record NW_022436973.1, on the reverse strand, counting down.
TTTAGATATCACATACTAACTTTTTTTTTTTTTTTTTTTGAGACGGAGTTTCACTCATGTTACCCAGGCTGGAGTGCAATGGCGCGATCTCGGCTCACCGCAACCTCCGCCTCCTGGGTTCAGGCAATTCTCCTGCCTCAGCCTCCTGAGTAGCTGGGATTACAGGCACGCGCCACCATGCTCAGCTAATTTTTTTATTTTTAGTAGAGACAGAGTTTCACCATGTTGACCAGGATGGTCTTGATCTCTTGACCTCGTGATCCACCCGCCTTGGCCTCCCAAAGTGCTGGGATTACAGGCTTGAGCCACCGCGCCCGGCCCACATACTAACTTTTAAAATAATTTTGGATCACAAAATAAAAACATTTTAAATTTGACTTTATTATATATAATATATATAGTTTATACATAATTATTCAAATATATGTTTACATATAGTATGTCTATTCATACAGTAAATATAGAAATAGTCATTGAAACACTGTATATAATAGTGAACAATCATTACCCTTGATCCCTTAAATCTCCCTTGAGAGATGGTGAAATGAATTATAAGGCATCTATGTGATCTTATACATCTGTTAAAAGCAATGAGATACATCGAGAAGCCATGACATAGATGATTACGATGAAAAGTGAAAAACAAAATGTGAGCTGGAGAATTGATATATTCCCGTTCCCACTTTTGCCTTTAAGGAAGTACGTTTCTGTTTAGGAAGAAGTATGAAAGAATGTTCATGATTCACTAATCTATCTGACTGACTGATTGACAGCTTCCCTCTCTGTTGCCCCTGCTAAAGTACGATGGTGGGATCACAGCTCTTTGCAGCCTTGAACTCCTGGGCTCAAGTGATCCTCCCACCTCAGCCTCCTGAGTAGCTGGGACCACAGGCACACACCACTATGTCTGGCTAAGTTATTTTTTGTAGCAATGAGTTCTCACTATGCTGCCCAGGCTGGGCTCAAACTCCTCACCTCAAGAGTGTGACACCTCGATTCAACAGTTTGAATCCTCCCACCTTTATCTTCCAAAGTGCTGGGATTATAGGCATGAGCCACTGGGCCCAGCCTCAGTAATGTATTAACTCTGGAAACTGCAGAGAACTAGAATCAGGTCAGGAAGCATTTATTTTCAACTTTATGCATTATCTATTACAAATTGTTTCTACAACTGATAGGCCTTACTCTAATAATAAAATAATAAAACATCTAAAGGATACATTTTTTATAATACAAGTGGTATAGCTTATTAAAATCAAATCAGAAAATTCAGAAAAGTACAAAAAGGAAACCTTCTCTAGGCACATTTTCTAGCAAAAACTACTTACTATTTTAGGGTATTTCCTTCCAGGTTTATTTGTAAAGATTTTTGTTGTCATTTACCTTTTAAAAATAAATGATCCCACTGTATAATATAATCTTTTCTTGCACTAATCATGATCACTAGTATTTTCCTTGTAGACTTTTTTTTTTTTTTTTTCCATTACAAAAATATTCCACTGAGTAGGTTTCCTGGTTTTCTAATCCCCCATGCTGCAGGCATTTGGGAAGTATTCAGCTTCTTGCTATGACATATAATGCTGCAAAGGAACATATTTCTTTTTTTTTTTTTTTTTTTTTTTGAGACGGAGTTTCGCTCTTGTTACCCAGGCTGGAGTGCAATGGCCCAATCTCAGCTCACCGCAACCTCCCTCTCCTGGGGTCAGGCAATTCTCCTGCCTCAGCCTCCTGAGTAGCTGGGATTACAGGCGCGTGCCACCATGCCCAGCTAATTTTTTGTATTTTTAGTAGAGACGGGGTTTCACCATGTTGACCAGGATGGTCTTGATCTCTTGACCTCGTGATCCACCCACCTCGGCCTCCCAAAGTGCTGAGATTACAGGCTTGAGCCACCGCGCCCGGCCGGAACATATTTCTTCATAAACCTTTTACAGTATTTAAGATTTTTCCCTTGGATGGTGTCACAGAGGTGTAAATACTGGGTCAAGCCCATCTGGCCAGGTTGCTTCCTGGAAGAGTCCTTTTATATTTTTACCATTGCTGGCGTGGTGGCTCATGCCCATAATCCTAACTCTTTGGGAGGCCGAGACAGGTGGATCACTTGAAGACAGGAGTTCGAGACCAGCCTGGCCAATATGATGAAACCCCATCTCTACTAAAAATACAAAAATTAGCCAGGTGTGGTGGTAAGCACCTATAATCCCAGCTACTTGGGAAGCTGAGGCAGGAGAGTTGCTTGAACCCGGGAGACAGAGGTTGCAGTGAGCTGAGATTGTGCCACTGTACTCCAGCCTGGGCAAAAGAGCAAGACTCCATCTCAAAAACATAATAAATAAAAATAAAATATTTTTACCCTCTATTGACACAGTCCATTTCATCCCAGCTCCCCAGTCCTGGGGACGATTGTTTTAAACAGCCATTTCTGAAACAATTGGCCACATCTAAGTGAAGCAGACAGAGGCATTCTTTCTCTTTTTTTTTTCTTTTTCTTTTTTTTTTTTTTGAGACGGCGTTTTGCTCTTGTTGCCCAGGCTGGAGTGCAGTGGCATGACCTTGGCTCACCGCAACCTCTGCCTCCCAGGTTCAAGCGTTTCTCCTGCCTCAGCCTCCCCAGTAGTTGGGACTACAGGCGTGTGCCACCACACGATAAGGACATTCTTTATATGATTCCTGCAAATACTGTGAGTTTTGAATTTTTCAAAAAGATTTTTTAAATGTCACCAACTTGATGAGGAAGCAGAGTTTTGCCTTAGAATTTGCATCTTTTCGAATTTTCATTTTCCTCCATTTGCATGCCTTTGAAATTGTGTCTCTTCTGTTACTAGGAGCTTTGAGCATTTCCCCAGATGGGGTCCTACCAGCTTTATTTTCTCTTTTATGTTTGTCCATGTCTTTTCCTTAGTAAATAAACAGTCATACTTTTTATTGTTAATTCATGTGGGATTTTCATGTGATAGAAACATCAGACTATTGCATGTGCTACACATCTTTTCTGTGGTCACTGATTCTTTTTGTCTTGACATCTGTTCATTTTTATTTTCACGTCTTACTTGTCCATTGGGAGATTTTTTTTACCATCATTTCTAAGCTAAGAAAAGTCTTTTCCTCCTAAAGGTTTCACAGTGAATCAGCTGTTTCTCTGTGGATTTATTCTGATCATATGTGTACTCTGCTACTTGACCGTTGGTCCATTGAGACCTGGTTTCAGGTTCCTCTCTAGAGACAGGAGGCTCTGAGGTTGGCTGACCCATCTCCCATCCCTTTCTTTTAGCCTTTGCTTCTCCTCTGCTCCTAAGGAGGCCTTCTGTCTCCTCTACAGCAGGTGGGAGCAGTGTGTTAAGTGTGAAGTTCTGGGAGCCATGTTTCCTTCATCCGAAGAGAGCTATTTCCACTCTTCAGCCAGTAACCCACTTTGCCCCAGCATTCTCTTTTCCTTTTTTTTTTTCTTCCCTGAGACAGAGTCTTTCTGTGTTGCCCAGGCTGGAGTGCAGTGGCATAATCACGGCTCACTGCAGCCTCCATCTCCTGGGCTGAAGTAATCCTCCCACCTCAGCCTCCCTTGTCACTGGGACCACAGGCACGCACCACCATGCCTAGCTAATTTTTTAATGTTTTTTTGAGATGGAGTGTCACTTTTCTTGCCCAGGCTGGAGTGCAACAGCATGATCTTGGCTCACTGCAATCTCCACCACCTGGGTTCAAGCGATTCTCCTGCCTCACCCTCTCTAGTAGCTGGGATTACAGGTGCCCGCCACCATACCTGGCTATTTTTTTGTATTTTTAGTAGAGATGGGGTTTCACCATGTTGGCCCGGATGGTCTTAATTTTCTGACCTCGTGATCCACCCACCTCAGTCTCCCAAAATGCTGGGATTACAGACATGAGCCACCGCAACCAGCTGAAAATTTCCTTTTTTTGAGACAAGGTCTCACTATATTGTTCAGACTCAGGGGCTCGAATGATCCTTTAACTTCAGCCTCCTCAGTAGTGGGTACCACAGGCGTAAACCACCATGCCCAGCTATTTTAGAACATTTTTATCATCTCCCTAAAGAAATTCCATACCCATTAGCCGTCATCCCTGTTCCTCCCTGGACTCCCCTCCCAGCCCTTTGCAGCCACTTCCTGTCTCTGTGGATTTGCCTATTCTCAACATGTCATAGAAATGGAATCATACACTATGCAGTCTTTGTGTCTGACTTCTTTTACTTAGCTTGTTTCTAAGGTTCTTCTATGTTGTTGCATGGATCCTTACTTCATATTTCTTTTTCCTTTTCTTTTTTTTTTTTTTTTTTGAAACAAAGTTTCACTCTTGTTGCCCAGGCTGGAGTGCAGTGGCACCATCTTGGCTCGCTTCAACCTGCACCTCCTGGGTTCAAACGATTTTCCTGCCTCAGCCTCCCGAGTAGCTGGGATTATAGGTGCCTGCCACCACACCTATTTTTTTTTTCTTTTTTTTTTTTTGGCATTTTTAGTAGAGATGGGATTTCATCATGTTGGCCAGGCTGGTCTTGAACTCTTGACCTCAGGTGATCCACCTGCCTTGGCCTCCCAAAGTGCTGGGATTACAGGCATGAGCCAGTGCACCTGCCCTTTCATATTTCTTTAAAAAAAAAAAAAAAAAAAGCTGGCGTGGTGGCACACTCCTGTAATCCCAGCTACTTGGGAGGCTGAGGCAGGAGAACTGCTTGAACCTGGGAAGCAGAGGTTACAGTGAGCCGAGATTGCACCACTGCACTCCATCCTGGGTGACAGAGTGAGACTCCATCTCAAAAAAAAAAAAAAAAAAAGAAAAGAAAGAAAAGCTCTAAAGACTTCTAGGAAAAAGATGCTAAAGAGGACACTTACCTTCCTCAGGGAGGTCGAAACCACCCTGCTCTGTTCAACACACCACAAACTGGGAGAAACATACTTTTTAGGGGAATTAGACTGGGAGTCAGGGATCTAGAGCCTCTACCTCCCCATCTGAGAAATGCCCCAAATAAGTCCTGGAGTAAGTCATGTCTTATGGCCATTTCATGAGGTTTGGTGTTGGGTGTGGTGGCCGACACCTGTCATTCCCAGACTCTGGGAGGCCAAGGCGGGTGATCACTTGAAGTCAGGAGTTCGAGACCAGCTTTGCCAACATGGTGAAACTCTGTCTCTACTAAAAATACAAAAATTAGCCAGGCTTGGTGGTGGGCACCTGTAATCCAGCTACTTGGGATGCCGAGGCAGGAGAATTGCTTGAGCAATTCTTGAGGCAGAGGTTGCAGTGAGCTGAGATTGCACCACTGCACTCCAGCCTGGGCAACAGACCAAGACTACCTCTCAAAAAAAAAAACAAAAAACAGACAGACAGACACAACGAGGTTTGTGGAAACCATCCTGCTTAGCTGTGGGGTAAGATGTTGAGGAAGCGGTATTCTGAATGGCAGTCACTTCACCTCTCTAAGCCTCCAAGGTCTCATCTGTGAGATGGGAATAATTTGGGGAACATACGAGATAATGCAGTAAACATGCTCCGTAAGCTGAAAAGTGTTGCCGATGTCGGTGGTGGTGGTGATGATGGTGACGGTACTGAGAGGCTGAATCTCAGGGCTGGGCCTTCCAAGGCCGCCCTGACCCCATCCCAGTGCTGGATCCCTTTGCCAATATTCCTACAAAGTGGCTGCCCAGCCTGGACCCCTCTAGTGAAAGACAGCCTAGTGTGTCCTGAGATGGTTGTTCTGTATTTGGTTCCTTTACTTGTTAGAAAGTTTTCTCTCCTCTTTAAAAAAAAAAAAAATCAGCTGGGCGCAGTGGCTCACACTTGTAATCCCAGCACTTTGGGAGGCCGAGGTGGGCGGATCACTTGAGGCCAGGAGTTTAAAACCAGCCTGTCCAACATGGTGAAACTCTGTCTCTACTAAAAATACACAAATTAGATGGGTGTAATGGCATGCGCCTGTAATCCCAGCTACTCGGGAGGCTGAGGCAGAAGAATCACTTGAACCCAGGGGGCGGAGACTGCAGTGAGCACGTCATGCCACTGAACTCCAGCCTGGGAGACAGAGCGAGACTCTGTCTCTTAAAAAAAAAAAAAAAAAATCAAAACGAAAGGGTTACAAGAAAAGAAAAATCATAGTATAATATCAGCTATGCCAGGCACTGGAAGAGGTACAGTATTTAACCTTTTGAAAAGTCCTGTGAGTTCAATATGCTACTATGTATCCCCATTAAAAGCTGGGGAAACAGGCCCAGGGAAGTTAAATGGCTTTTTAGGACCCCATAGCCAGGAAAAATGCAGGCAGGATTTGAACCCAGGCCCATCTGACTCCACAGCCCACACACATGACTGTGATGCTATTTTGCTGCTTTCCCCATTGATTCCCAGGCAAGGGCTCAGTTCAGTCCTGAGGACTTCGTGGGGCAGGGCTCACCCTTTTTGTTCACACTGAGTTCAGGTATGACCTTGACCACCACCCTCTGCCAGATGTTCACCTTACCAACGTTGCTGTGCAAAAAACGTCTCCTGACTACCACCCAAAGAAGGTGAGGAAGCCAGGTTCCGCTCTGCTCAGGTGCAGCCCTCTGGGGCCAGGTGGGGGTAGGGAGGGTGGCATGGCAAGGAGCCCAGGAAGGCCTGTCTGAGCCTGAGTTGGCCAGTGAAGCAGGCCTGCCTGTCCTACTTGCAGGGCTCAGAGCAAGACTACAAATGGTGGCCCACATATCATGTATCTAAGTATCTAAAAGTTACAAATCACACTAACACACCCCTAAACAAAATATGTCCTGTCCTACCTTGACAGATATCTTCTATTGGTCAGTGGATTAATTGATTCATGTAATGTATCACACAGATATATTTTGTCTCTCTCGATGTAAAATAACCTGCAAGGCCAGGTTCAAATACAGAATTCTCAGACTTCTGAGTCAAGGGCCAGATCAAGGGGACACAGGAGAGCAGGTCCCCAGTTCACAGCTGTTCCCTTCTCTTCCCTTCCCTGGCTCTGTCCCACACGGTGAGGCCCTTGCACATATATACCCCTGAAAACAGCAGCCTGTTGGTCACTCCTTGGCCTTGGGATGCACACATGGTCAGTGTGGTCTGTCCTCAGCAAGTCAGGCTCAGGGAAGGAGCCTCTGCACATCATGTGGGCAGGGACTTCTGGAGTCCTGCATAGCTAGTCCTCTTAGACATGAATAATTTTTGCCTCTCAAAGAAGGGCACACCTGGGGTCATCCTAATTACAGGGCTCAGGGCTGGGCTCCTCTTGCCCAGGTCTAAGGAAAGCACTGAGTGCAATTGTGTAAGGGTCCTAGCAGGCCAGGTCCTGGTTAACTGAGGCTCCTCTCTTGACCTGGCTGCCCGGGACACAGGGCAGCAAGTGGATGCTGCAGCGCTTCCGGCAGTACTTGGCTTCCAAACACGGGCCCCAGGCGGTGGAAACGCTCTTCAGGGACATGGACAACATCTTCATCAAAAGCTTGCAGAGTGTGCAGAAGGTGATCATCAGTGACAAGCACTGCTTCGAGCTGTACGGCTACGACATCCTCATCGACCAGGACCTCAAACCGTAAGTGGGTCGGGGGGACAGCCAGCAGGGCATAGGTTGCATACTCTGCACCCAGACTGCCCGGGCTTGAATCCCAGCTCTGCCAATTCCTAGTTGTATAACCTTGTGCACACTTACTTTTTCTGTGCCTCAGTTTGCCCAATGGCAAAATGGGGTTGGTCATTACAGGATCCATCCATAGGTCATTATAGGATCATTATGAGGAATAAGTGAGAGACAGTCTGTAGAGCACTGGGCACCGAGCCTGGCACCAGGAGGCCTTTCCTGATCATCTGCTGAGTCAGGAATCCTCCCCTCTATCAGGCAAGAAACTTCCCCTCTGTAAGTCTTGGAGCTTTGAAGAATAATGGAACATTGTTACAGTGTTGATCTCTGCCAAGACTTTGATCCATTTCCATGGTGCCCGTTGGAGGAGATTGAGCTGATGACTAGAACAAGCCTGACCTGGCAGGGACCACCATGATGGCCTCACACGATACAACAGGACACAGAAGCCCAGCAAGGGTCAGGGAGCTTGAGGTTATGTAGCAGGTCAAGGGCAAAGCCAGGCCCAGGGTCCAAGGACCTGGGCTGAGTGGCTCCCCACCAGCACTGCTGGCTCCAGGACCCAACCCCCTATTCAGGGTCACCATATGAGTGTTGAGGGGCCTTCTAAGCCAGGAGGAGGGGCCCTCGCTCAAGGGAAACAGGGTCCGGGCACCAGCAGGTCTCTCTCCTTTGCCCCTGCAGCAGGATGTGACTGCTGGCATTAAGGTGGACCTGGTGGGGAATAAGCTCCGCCCATGCTTGGACACCAGCGACTATGGGAAGAGCTAGAGCACCCACTCGCCCTGGGGCCTGGGTAGTCAAGTTGCGGGAGGGACCTCAGTTAATCGTGACCTGGCCTGCTGAGACCCCTACACAATTGCCCTCAGCGCTGTCCTTAGGCCTGGACAAGAGGGGTCCAGCCCTGAGTGTTGTGGTAAGATGACTCTGGGTGTACCCCTCCATGTGGGCAAAAATTCTACATGTCCAAGAGGACTGGCTGTGCAGGACCCCAGGTGGGTATGTCACCTCTCTGAGCCTTGGTTTTTTCATTTGCAAAATGGGAAACACCATGTCTACCTCTCCAAGTTGTTAAGAGTAATTTACCAAGATAATTTGCTGTATAGTGGAAAGGGGCTTGGTCTCCCACTGACCTGCGGGCTGAGCTCTTCCCTCTCTGGGCCCCAGCTTCCTGTCTGGAGAAGGATGGGGTTGAACAAGACAAGAGGTGGCTAGCTGGAGGTCTTTGGGCTGCTTTGGCCTGCAGATACTTTGAATTTGGCCTTTAGACTGTTTTTGTTTTTAATTTATTGAAAGGCTCTAAAATTTGGAAGATGTTTACATAAAAATCAGAATTACCAAGTACAGTGGCTCAAGCCCCTGTAATGATAATGCCAACTACTCAGGAGGCCGAGGCAGGAGGATGACTTGAGGCCAGGAGTTCAAGGCTGCAGAGGGCTTAGATTGCACCACTGCTCTCTAGCCTGAGTGAGCCAGATACTGACTCCTTAAAAAAAAAAAAAAAAAAAAAAAAAAAAAAATCACTGTTTTTGGCTTTTCTGGAAAAATCAGATGATCTTGAAATTCTGGGCTCACATTCCCACAGGACAACACTCTCCTGGAGCTGGCCACGGCCACCACTTTAGACGTGGAGTGCCCGGGCCAGCTCCACACAGTCCCCACCCCTCCCCACGCTTCCCAGCCCCTGACAGCAGGGTGCTTGCCACCTACAGTGCGCAAATTTTCACCAAGAAAGGAAAGTTTTCCTTGTATTCACATCTGTATTGGAAGAAGGGAAAACCATAACCCCACGAAGGCACCATAGTCTTCCCATGCCAGCTTTCTACTTTTGAGTTACCTTTCCTCAAAGTGGAAAGGTGGCCAGCACGGTGACTCTTGCTTGTAATCCCAGCACTTTGGGAGGCCGAGGTGGGCAGATCACCTGAGGTCAGGAGTTTGAGACCAGCCTGGCCAATATGGTAAAACCCTGTCTCTACTAAAAATACAAAAAAATTAGCTGGGCATGGTGGTGGGCACTTGTAATCCCAGCTATCAGGAGTCTGAGGCAGGAGAATCACTTGAACCTCAGAGGTGGAGGTTGCAGTGAGCCAAGATTGTGCCATTGCACTCCAGCCTGGGCGATAAGAGCAAAACTCTGTCTAAAAAAAAAAAAAAGAAGGGGAAAGGGTGGTTGGGGAGGGGGCGGGGCACAGTGGCTCCCATCTGTAATCCCAGCACTTTGGGAGGCTGAAGCAGGAGGATCACTTGAGGCCAGGAGTTTGAGACTAGCTGAGAAACCTAGCAAGACCCTATCTCTATAAAAATAATTTGAAGGCCGGGCGCGGTGGCTCAAGCCTGTAATCCCAGCACTTTGGGAGGCCGAGGCGGGTGGATCACGAGGTCAAGAGATCGAGACCATCCTGGTCAATATGGTGAAACCCCGTCTCTATTAAAACTACAAAAAATTAGCTGGGCATGGTGGCGCGTGCCTGTAATCCCAGCTACTCAGGAGGCTGAGACAGGAGAATTGCCTGAACCCAGGAGGCGGAGGTTGCGGTGAGCCGAGATCGCGCCATTGGACTCCAGCCTGGGTAACAAGAGCGAAACTCCGTCTCCAAAAAAAAAAAAAAAAAAAAAATTTGAAAAATAGAAAGGTAGAGGGAGCAGCATGGACTGAACTGAGGGTGGGGTCCATGCATCCATCTAGCCACTTAGTGAAATCCTAGGGGCTCCAGGGACCAAGTAACCCTAAGGCTCTCCACTCCTCTCCCTCCCCAGGTGGCTCCTAGAGGTCAATGCATCCCCATCACTGACAGCCAGCAGCCAGGAAGACTATGAACTCAAGACCTGTCTCCTGGAAGACACCCTGCATGTCGTGGACATGGAAGCAAGGTGAGGGAGGGTAGCCTTGATCACATGTCCTTGTACATGACAACTGGGGCTCCCACCAAGGAAGAGGTGGAGCTTAGAACATTGGGGCCTGAGTGGCCTTCAGTGATGGCTCTGGCCTGCCTCATCACTTTATAGATGGAGAAGCTGAGATGTCCATGGAGGGCCAGGTCCTGCCATGGACTTGGCCTCTCCAGGGCAGAGCAGGGCCAACTATAGCTTTCTGAGACAGTCCAGCAGGATTTCCTCGAATCCTCCTGACTGTGAGGCTCTGGACTAGTCACATCACCTTCCTGAGCCTCAGCTTCCTCATCTGTAAAATAGGAAATACCTCTGAGTTGTTAATTTACAAAGATAATTTACTATCTAGTGCCTAGCTCATAGTAAGTGCTCAATACAAGACTATCATTATAACAATGTGCAATAGAAAAAAGCAAGCCCAGAGCTACTTTGAGAATGGGTGATCCAGGTGCTCAGTGGTGGCTGGTCTGTCTGTTCCTTTCTCCCTCCTCTCCCTCCCTTCTTCCTCTTTCCTATGTATTAGCTTTTCCCCAGTTTTCTCCAATTATTCCAGCAGAAGCTTGAGGGCAGCTTCTCCTTGCTGGGAACTGGGATACATGCCCATTGCTGAATCATTCATTGTGACTCTGCTTGACCAGGCATAGTTCTTGTGCCCACCTCCTAGGGAGTGGGGTCAACCCCACATGAGCCATTGGTAAAGGAGAGGTAAATGATTCTCAAAGGTACCCTTGGACTGGAAGAAGGTGAAATGGATGCTGAGCAAGCAGCAACCTCAGGTATCCACTATTCCTACCATCACCTATTCATTCAACAAATATTTGAGCCCTGCTCTGTACCAGGCCCTGTGCCATACCCTGCTGACATAGTAAGGAACATGACAGAACCAGTCCCTGCCTTTATGGAGTTTAAGGTCTGAGGAGGAAAGGAGACTAAACCAGAAATCACAAATAGAGGCACATGGCCAGACAAAGTGGCTCATGCCTGTAATTCTAGCACTTCGGGAGGCCGAGGCAGGCAGATCACTGGAGGTCAGGAGTTTGAGACCATCCTGGCCAACATGGTGAAACCCTGTCTCTATTAAAAATACAAAATTATCATTGTGAAGCAGAATTCACCAGAGAAAAAAAGAAAAAAAAAAATTAGCTGGGTGTGGTGGTGTGCACCTGTAGTCCCAGCTACTTGGGAGGCTGAGACAGGAGAATCACTTGAACCTGGGAAGCAGAAGTTGCAGGGAGCCGAGATCATGCTATTGCACTCCAGCCTGGGCAACAGAGAGAGACTCCGTCAGAAAACAAAAAAACAGGGACAAGTTACCAAGAGCAAGTAGGAGGAGCCTTGGGGGAAAAATGGGAACAAGCCCCTCGGAGATTTACATAGGTGCCTGGGAAACAGCCAATGAATGATTGGGAAAAAGGACTTCTGATGGGAGGGACATCAATGAGGCTCAGGGAGGGATCAGGGACCCCACTTGGGTCTTAGGGCCTCCGCTAGGTGCACCTTCATTAATCCCATGTGCCTCCTTCCTGTCCAGGCTCACGGGAAGGGAGAAGCGAGTCGGGGGCTTTGACCTCATGTGGAATGATGGCCCGGTTAGCAGAGACGAGGGGCCTCCTGACCTGTCGGGAATGGGAAACTTTGTGACCAACACACACCTCGGTATGTAGGGTGAGGTGGGGATTGGGCACAAGGGATGGGTCATGGGAGGTACCAGGTACTCTAGGAGGCAGCTTGGCATAGTGGTTAGATTGTTTGAATTCAATCTGCAACTTACCAGCTGTGTCACCTTGGGCAAGGGTGACACAGCTGTTCCTCATTTGTAAAGTTGGTTTCTTAAAAAGTGAAAACTCTTCCTGATTATAAAAAAAGTATTCTCACTCATTGTAGAATATTTGAAAACTAAAGAAAGAAATTAAAAAAACATCCAGACATAACCATCTTTAACAATCTGGTGTATTTCCTTCCAGTTCTTAAAAAATACATATATTCATACTTTTTTTTTACAAAATTGGCATTGGGCTAGAGTTTCGAATCCCACTTTCCCACGTGGCATTTTTCATTCAAGCATATTAATAAGAGCCTCCATCTTGAATGCACTTTTTGGTCCAGTGCAGATGAAATCTTTTATGTACATTATCTCATTTTATCTTTAAGCAGCTTTCACTGTAATTTTACAGATGAGGAAATGATCTCCAGGTGCTGTGTAACTTGCTGAATGAAGGTCTTGGTCAGAAGCAGCGAGCCACGCTGCAAACTCCCATCTGCCTGGCTCCAAAACCTGAGTGCTTGACCGCTAGACTCTCCTGCCTCTTGGCAGAGTTAAAAAAAAATTACCATATGGCTGCAAAATATTTCAGTTTGTGCATATTCTAAAATTTACTAAACCAATTTCTTATGATTGGACATTTAGCACAATTGCATGTTTTTTATAACTAATACCATGATGAACACCCTTTCACATTAAGCTCGGCTGAAATTCTGGCCATTTCCTAAGGACAGATTCCTAGAAGTAGAATTATTGGGCCAAAGGGATGGGCTTATTTCAACCAAATCGCTGTCCAGAAAGAGTATATGAATTTGCCAGATTTGAATTTTTAGAAAAAAATCTGTGCCAACTGGCAAGGCAAAACATACTGACTCGTTGTTGTTTTATGTGCATTCCATTGATTACTGGTGAGGTTTCCATTTTTTTGTATTTGCATTTCTTCTTTTGTCCATACTTTTTCCATTTTTCTATGGGCTGTTTAGTTTTCTAAATGTATAAGGCTTCGAATGACTAAATAACACTCTTCAAGCTTATTTAATGTGCATACAATCACCTGGAAACCTTGTTAAAACAGATTGTGACTCTGTAGTTCTAGGGTGGGGCCTATGTGGTATTTCTAAGTTCCTGTGTGATGCTCTATTGATTAACCATTGCTGTGTAACAAGCCCTCCCAAACCTAGCAGCTTAAAACAACTACTTTATTTGCTGGTGCTTCTTCAGGTCTCTACTGGGGTCACTTATAGGGCTGCAGGCACCTGGCAGATTTACTGAGACTTGATGGCCTACCACAGCCTCATTCATAGGTGTGGGGAGTTGATACTGGTTGTCAGCTGGGCCTCTCTTTCCTCGTGGCCAGTCATCTTCCAACAGTCTAGCCCTGGCTTCACGTGGTAGACTCGAGGTTCTAAGGCGAGAAAACACTGCAAAGCCTTTTGCGTCCCAGACTCAGAAGGTCCCATAAGTCATTCTGCTACAGTCAAAGCAACTTTCTGGTCTAGCCCAGTCACTAGGTAAGAAAATAGACTCCACCTGTTGATGAGAGGAGCAGCCAAGTCACGTTGCACAGAGATGTGCATATAGGAATGGAATTTTTGCAGCCATCTTTGCTAACAGTGCATCTCAGATATCAATGCACGTTAGTTCCTGGACCCCCCATTTGAGTAGCAAAGATGGAGAGCGGCGGTTCTCTACCATGGCCACATATTGGAATCACTTGGGAGCTTTAAAGACTACTGATGCCTGCCAGATAAAGTTATGGTTGGTGTGGGCATCAGTAGCTTTTAAAGCTTCCAGGTGATTCCAATATGCAGCCCAAGTTGAGAGCCACTGTTTATTTTTTTAGAGACAGCGTCTTGCTGTGTCACCCTGGATGGAGTGCAGTATGCGATCATAGCTCACTGCAACTAACCTCAAACTCCCAGGCTCAAGCAATCTTCCTGCCTCAGCCTCCCAAGTAGCTAGGCCTACAGGCACACACCACACCTGGCTAATTTTGTGTGTGGGTGTTTTTCCCATAGAGACAAAGTCTCGCTATGTTGACCGGGCTAGGACAGCCAGTGATTTTACAAGTCTCTAGAACTATTTGTTTCAGGTGTTTGGGTCTATGGTGATAAACACAAGGGTAGCTGGCTAGGAAGAGTACTGATGAATTGAGTTAGGGAAGGGTTCAGGGACATCCAGGGAAAAGGGTCAGCAGATAACTCAGAGATGAGCCTAGAACTCCAAGAAGTTTGCACAGGATGAAAATTGGGAGTTATGAATGAGCGAAATACAGTTTAAGTTAGGGCTGCATGGAATTCACTCTGGAAAATCACCAGGATGTGCACAGTAAGGTCTCAGCTCAGTGAATGGCTGAGTGCGTGCCTGGGAAGCAGGGACAAGTTTTGGGAGGATGTGAAACAGTCCCAGGTCAGTAGTAGTGGCCACAGAGATTCAGTCATTCAAGCAGCATTTCTGAGTGCCATCAATGTACCTGGCATGAGATTAAATGACCACAGAGTCACCTCAAGGATCAGCTGAGAGCAAACAGCCAACATGTAGCACCATGAATGTCCTGGGAGAACGTCTCAGCAGCTCATGGCAGCTTCAGCACGGACTGCCTGGGACATACTTCCATGAGGTTGTGGGCCACATGTGGGGAAAACTCATCTCTTAGCCCGCTGTGCCTGGTACGTGGGTTGGGTAAGGGAAGAAAGCTGACAATACTGGGCAGCTCTGAGGTACCAGGCACTGTGCTAGCTTTAAATGCATTTTCACTGAGCAAAGCCAGGAGGAGCGGCAGTGTGGGGTAGTGGTTAAGAGTGTGGCTCTGGCACCAGGTAGCCTGGGTTCAAATGATTTAACCTCTCCGAGCCCGTTTTCTCTTCTACACATCATTCCCATGAGGGCAAAACAAATCCATCCACATTCAGCATCTGGAGCAGTCCCTGGCTTGAGGTAAGCTCCTAGTCCTCATGTTCACTCCATAAGGTGAGCAGTAGTATCCTGGTTTACAGATGAGAAGACTGAGGCTGAAAAGGGTAAATGATCTGCTTGAGGGCCACGTCAGTTCAGGAATGGAGCCAGAGTATAAAACACAGGCTGTGGGTGATTGCCCAATTCCTGCTGTCCCCTCTTGCCAGCAGGGAGTGGGGGCACTCCATTTCTCCCAAGCACAGGTCATTCCAGTCAACACCCCACTTCCTTTCCAGGCTGCGTCAACGATCGGAAAAAACAGCTGAGGCAGCTCTTCTGCTCCCTTCAAGTCCAGAAGAAAGCTTCCAATTGATCCCCAGCTGCCAGAAGGAAATCAGCCTTGGCAGGTACCACCCAGGCCTCCCCCCGACTCCCAGATCCCAGCACCTCACAGCACTCGCCTCCCTACCTCCAGCCTGGCACCAGCTTTGCTGGCTTAGCAGCTGCAGCTTCCTACTTGAATTAGGCCCCTTGGATACCTCCAGCCCGTCCCCAGGCATCTTTGCACCACGAGACAGCCAATCCCTGGGACTGGAGGGGTTTTAACCTTGACAGACTGACTCGGCAACTGGGCCTGAAGAGAACAAATACAGCAGTTCTGCTACCCCTGAGAGATCATATCTAATAAATAAGCACAAGCCATACTTGGAGTCACTGGGCCCCAGGCCTGGCTCTGGGGATACTGTTGGCTGGAGCCAAGTCCTCCTGGCTTTGACATTTGGATGCCTCTCAAGTCAATGTTGAAAAGGTCCTTTAGGAGCTAGAGTTTGGAGGTTAAGGAACTTGTCTTTAAGCTGTGCTTGCAAAGCGAGCAGTAGATGATGTATTTATTGGGGATCTGGGGAAGTACTGAGCCCTAAACACAGCCTCTCCTTGCAATACCCTGACCATCATCTGAAAAACAGTGGGCCAGAATATCCCCATTTCTCGGACAAGACAGACCAGGAAGGCAGAGCTTAGCAAGAGTGTCTGCAAAGGCGCATTTATCTAAGTCAGAGGAGTGACTTAAGTGCTTCTCTTCACCTTGTTTGAGATTGGGAGCTGAGCCAGAAACCAGAAGACCTTGGGCTCATGGGCAATACAGCCTGGGAGATGACAGTGAGTAAAAACCTCTGCATTTTCACATCCTACATTCCTAAGCCTCCTCTTGGCTTAAGAGGGTTGCAACGAGTTGGGGCTGAACTGCTCCGGGGGGATTCACTCACTCCCTCTACCACTCACCCTGCTTCAGAGTAGTTTCTCTGGCTGCACATGGTGGAATGCAACTGCCTTGGGTAAGCCAAAAGGGAAGATTTTTGGAAAAAAAAATACTGGCAAATCCAAGAAATGAACCAGCCGACTTTAGGAAGGCCAAAAGCCAGGCTACTCTGGACCTTCTGCCTTCAGAGCATGAGGATTTCTCCCATCCATCCTTGTGACTGAGGCAAACCCAGGCAGGCCCAGGCATGGGCTCCAGGTTCCCTACTTCCAGGAGAAGGAATGCGATTGGCTCTCTTTGGCCCAGCACCCACCCTGCCAGGCAGGAAGGGGCAATTTTCCAATGGTGAAATTATGAACCAGGCAGTCACATTGGAGAACATCTAGCAAGGTGAATTCTGCAACTCCCTACTTTTACATTTTAAAATAAGCATTATATTCATATGGTTTAAAATGCAAAATTTACAAAAGAGTTTAGGGTGACATCTCCCCTCCCACCTCTGTGCCCCAACCCTGCAGGTGCTGTTCTGAGGGAATCACATTGCGTTTGCACACACATTATTAGCTTCTTTTTTTTCTTTTTGAGACGGAGTTTCGCTCTTGTTACCCAGGCTGGAGTGCAATGGCGCGATCTCGGCTCACCGCAACCTCCGCCTCCCGGGTTCAGGCAATTCTCCTGCCTCAGCCTCCTGAGTAGCTGGGACTAGAGGCGTGCGCCACCATGCCCAGCTAATTTTTTTATTTTTAGTAGAGACGGGGTTTCACCATGTTGACCGAGATGGTCTCGATCTCTTGACCTCGTGATCCACCCGCCTCGGCCTCCCAAAGTGCTGGGATTACAGGCTTGAGCCACCGCGCCCGGCCACATTATTAGCTTCTAAGACGCCTACCTTCCCCTTGCTCTTCTCACTTGATGTGTCTTGCAGCTTGTTCCTTATTCTTGATTGTAGTTGTATGGTACTCCCCTACCTGGAGCTACTGATTCCTTTAACTAGTCCCCTGTGGATGGATGTAGTTGGTTTCCAATTCCACCCGCCTACTTCTTAAAGAGATTACAGGGAAAACACACAGTAATTTCTAATCAACTTCACAACCTGAATGTCTAGCTTCTTTTGAAAAAAATGTAAGAACTAGCCATGACAGCCTGTTTCTACGTAACCATGAGCCCAAGCAAAGGAGCGAGGGGACCAGGAGAGGTGTGCCCCTGCCATGCTGCCATTTGTTGTCACCTGCCTGTTAAACCACAGGTTCATTTCAAGGTAAGAACCGAAGGTAAGAACCACATTCATAGGTGGTATTCTAAATGGAGCAGCGTGCCCTTAGTGAAGGACTAGATGAGGCAAATAAAGACTAGTTGCTGTTATTTATTCATTCAGCCAACCTTTATTGAGCCCTTAATGAACACACGAGTTCTGACTTCACGGCAATTCATACCACTGAAGGCAGACAGTACTAAGCAGCACTGGCCAGGCCCCACTTTCAGAGGGGGTGGAGGGGCACTCTTGACATGTGACACAAGGCAGGAGGAGTACCTACTCACGCAGGCCTGGTGCAGGACTCTGCAGGGCCCTCCTGATGAAAGAGTGGCCACAAAGGGCTGCTAGGCAGCACCTACTCTTGGAATCAAGCAGGGAAAAAGGGCAGAAATGGAGCTGGCAGCCATCTGTGGGGCAGACACACAGGTGGCTGTGGTAAGCCACAAAGCATCAAGATTCTGTTCTTCATTCAGCATCCACCCAAAAGCCTCCTGCTTTATTCCCATCTCATGGCACCTGCCTGAAAACCTCTCTCCCTTCTGAGATGAATGCTGGAATGAAGCTCCACTCTTCCCTCTCCCTCCCTCCTTCCCTGCTCAGGGTCCTTACAGCAGGCCATTGTTGAGAAGTGCCTGCTGCAGTCATTCACACACCCCCACAGCCATGGCTCCACACACCCACTGGTGGCTGCCAGGGCCCATCAATAGGTCTTGTGTGCACTGTGCCCTGGTGTACAGGTCTAGCAGCCAGACAGGCTGAGGGTTCCCTCCTGTCACAGAGCAGCCAAGCACTACACAACGAGGTTTTCATGGCCAGATTCCTGATGTCTGTCCCCTTACAGGGCAGATCCTGTCCTTACAGGTATCAAGGTTGAAGGGTCCTCCATGACCCTGTGGGGGTTGCTGGTCACTGGTCCCCCATCTTGGTTCTTGAGTCTCATCCTTTCAAGATGACCTTGAGAGCTTTAAGCTCATCTTGGTTGAGGGGGTTCAAGTTAAAACCCTTCAGCTCTGGTTTGCCTAGGAGAGAAGATGATCCATCAGCATGTCGGGCCTCCTGCTGGCTCTGGAGCCAGGCCCAGGAAAGGGGCTGACACTGCACTAACGCTGCCAAACTCGGCCTGGAGGTCTGGCAGGGATGGGCCTCCAATTCTGCAACATACTGGATGAGGCATCACCACCACTCCTGTGTCACCAAGAGCCTGCAAAGTCATGACTCTGCTGCCCAAAGAGATCCAGGTTTTTCCAAGACCTGGGACAAATCTGGAGTGCCTGGGTTTATCAGGAATTTCAGCTCTGACCTCAATCACCTCACTGGACTTCTGAATTTCCTCAGTCAGAGCTATCTGATCCCCATGCCATGCCCTGACATATAACGTGAGATCACCCTAAGCGGTTCCTGGGACCTGGAAAGGAAGCTGTGACAGGAGCAGGACTCTCTTTAAATCCCCTGTCCATTCTGTCCCCTGGCAGCTATAACCAACCACTGCACACACCTCCAGGGCCACTCACAGGCTGCCTCGGCCAATGCCCACCTCTGAGGGTCGGGCTTCTCATCCCTGCCCTTCAAAGTCCATGCTGATGACTCTCTCCCCTCCTAGTCTCCAGTCCCTGCTAAGCCAATACCTTGGGCTTCAAAAAGGCGGTTGACCTTCACTTTAAGTTGTTTCCGGAGTTTTTCTATTTCTTTATCCAGATGATCTTGATCTGAAAAAAAGAGGGAGGCAAGCATAAGATAAGATCGTACCAGACAGACTGGACCCAAGAGTAGAGCTGCCAGCCTCTCCCCAGCAAAGTGTATAGCTTTCAGGAAGGAAAACGGGTATCAGAGACCAACTGAGGAAGGATAAAGGCTAGAAGGGCCATGACCTGCTCAGGACCACTCAAGAGAGCCCAGGACGCAGCAGTCCTGACTCTCACACTGCCCTGTTTTGCATTATGCAAAGTACCTTGGGGTGGCCAGTAGATAGAGAAGGCAACATGAAGATTTTGGCCACCCTCCCACAATGACGTTATGTACAATTCAAATGCATAAACAAAATAAAGCATCTCTAGATCCAGCCCACCCTAGATGGCTGCAAAATGGATGCCTAAGGAATTTTACAAACCCAAGTCCATCAAGGTGAGGGGGTTTTAGAAAAACATGATTGTGTAAACACGTGACGTAAACAATCGACATGCAAGCCTAATGGTCAAGCTTAATTAGCCACTGTGAAGAGAAAAGCGTCTCCTAGTGCCATGGACTGCCCTGAGAAGAGTCAGTGTGATGACAGGCGGCTATCAAAGCTTGACTGACCAATTGACTGAAGTCACCCAGCCAATTCCACCTGCTCACCAGTGACACTCTGGCTAGTCTGTCTTCCCCATAGACTCCTTCTGGGGGGAGAAATGCTGAATGGCCAAGCCTTATAACCTGGTTCTGTTTCTCATTGTCAATGAGTAACCCCAGTGTCCATGAGCTTGTTTAGCCTATGCTGATCCCCAAGAAACCTGATGATGTCCCAGAACTCCTCTAGGTACAGTGAAAAGATCACATTTGGGGACCAAAAGAGTCAACAAGATCCTGAACCCAGGCAAGGGACCCCTCTCAAAGCTACTCTCCAGCTCACCATCAAAGGCAGTTTCATTTTCTAACTATAATATTAGTGTATTTTTTCAACACAACAGCTGGAAACTTCTCCAGCTTCCTCTGTTAGCAGTTTTATGTCATTGGCTGGGAACAGGCATGTAATCCCAGCACTTTGGGAGGCCAAAGTGGGTGGATCACCCGATTAGAGACCAGCTTGGCCAACATAGTGAAATTCCATCTTTACTAAAAAAACAAAAATTAGCCAGGCATGGTGGCATGTGCCTGTAATTCTAGCTAATCAGGAGGATGAGACAAGAGAATTGCTTGTGCCTGGGAGGTGGAGTTTGCAGTGAGCCAACAAAGCGCCATGGCACTCCAGCCTGGGCAACAGAGCAAGACTGTCTCAAGGAGAAAAAAAAATTTTATTTCATGAGGTATGAAGACGCCCTATCTTAAGGGACTGAGGCAACCTTGCTTGTCTTTTTGGCCATTTTCAAGGTTATAGAAGAAAAAGTATGTGTAGCCTGTTCTTTTTCTAGCCAAGAATCCATTTGTAGCCTGACTCTTGCTTTTAAGATGCTTTTCCAAAGAGCTTCCAGATTATGGTTGTGGAAATTGAGTACACTAAGTGCCCAGGCTACGGCAGACCCTAGAGGTTCCATTTTCAACCCAGTCTATATTGCAGGGCACATGAAAAAGAAAAGCTCACTCTCCCAGGCTCCCTTGCAGCTATGGGTGACCATGTGACCTAGTTCTAGCCAATGAATCTTGGCAGAAGTCCCTGAGGAGATGGTCTTACTTCCAAAATAGAAGGCAAAGCTATATGTGTGAAAGCCTTCTCTCTTTCCTCCAGCCTGGCACGAGGACATGAGGCTTGCAACAATCAACCACCAGGAGAATATGCTAAGGTGCCACTGCTGGGCAGCTATGCCAGGACTGGACTACATACCTCTGGACAATTTCTTTCACAAGAGTAAAAGAAGTGTATCTCCTTGAGCCTCTATTTGTTGGGTTTTGTTATTTGCGGCCCAACTGATTCCTCACTAATAAGCATGCACTATGCTAGGCACACATATTGTTTTATCTCAACTTCACAACTATGCCACAGATGCATCCCCATCTTAGAGATGAGGAAGTGACCCACAGCAGTCTGAACCCTGTAACAGAGCAGCCTCTCCTCAAGAGGAGAAGCCTGAAGCCTGACTCCCTGTTCTGGGTTAAGACCAAAGCTGGTGTGAGAGGCAGCACACCCCTGACCCATCCCCAGGAGGCCTTACCTTTTTCAATCATTTCCTTTGTTTCAGGATGAGGCATCTTGATAAACATGCTCCCGAAGCAAACCATCACATCTTCTGAAAGAGCAAATGGTAATTCCTTCAGCAATTTGTTTTTCAGTACCTATTATCGGCCAGGCATTGTTTTAGATGCAGAGAACACAGCAGAGCAAGACAAAGTTCCTGCCCTCTTGGAGCTTGTTATAGTGGAGGAGAGAGAAGAAACAGATACGGTTTGTCAGACCTTGATTAAGGGCTGTAGAGAAAACTAAAGCAGGCTAAGATGGCTAGGGAATGCCAGAGTAGGGGAGGAACTTGTTACTCATACCAGGTAGTCCAAGAAGGCCTTTCTAAGATTATGTGATATCTACATAGAGACTCAAGGAAAGTGAGAATGTGAGCCCTGCAGACATCTGGGGAAAAGAGTGAGCCAAACAAAGGAAACAGGAACAGCAAAGATCAGTAGTGTGCTTAGGGTGTTCGGAACAGCAAGGGGGGGGTACAGTGGCTCACGCCTGTAATCCAGCACTTTGGGAGGCGAAGGCAGGCGATCACTTGAGGACAGGCGTTCAAGACTGGCCTGGCCAACATGGCAAAACCCTGCATCTATTAAAAATACAAAAATTAGCTGGGTGTGGTGGCACACGCCTGTAATCCCAGCTACTCAGGAGGCTGAGGCATGAGAATCACTTGAACCCTGGAAACAGAGGTTGCAGTGAGCCAGGGTCATGCCACTACACCCCAGCCTGGGTGACAGAGCAAGACTCTGTCTCCAAAAAAACCACCAAAGAGACCCGTGTGAAGTCATAAATGAGGGGGAGAGTAGAGATGATATTGACACACTCATGGACTCATGGGGGCTGGATTACTCAGTCTTGTAGAACCTCTGGATTTTACTCGGGTGAGATGAGAAGCAACTGGAAGATTCTGCATATTCCAGTGCACTTTCAACAAAATGTAAACTTCCTCCCTCAGCCCCTAAGGCCTTTCATTATGGCCTGGTCTCTGCCTCTCTCTCCAGCCATACTTACCCTCCCCATTTGCTTCCTCTGCCACAGCCACTTGGCCTCATCTAAAGGGTCCGATTCTTCTGGATATATATTCTCAATACCCACCCCAAGTCCAATTCCGTCTTTGGCTTTCTTACAATTTTCAATAATGCATTTTATGTTGTTTTCCTCATCTGTAAAGCACAAGCCCAGGAACCATCACTTTTTTACACCCTCAGCACTCTCTCAGTGTCTGCCATTGTCGATGAGCCAGGAGCCAACGACCTGTCACTGAGCAGCCGAAATCCTGAACCACAGTCTGTGCCAGAACTGCAAAACTTGCTCCCCCATCTCCACAGACTGTTTCAATTTTCCACAAGGCTGTTACACAGCTGTGGCCTCCTGCCTGATCTCTATCACGGCAAAGTAAAGGCCTTAAAGGAAAACAGAAGAGGCCTCCAGGGCTGCATTGAGAAAATTTCAACTTACCAGAGAGGCTGAGATCCTTCTGCAGGGCCCTCAAGCCCTCTCGATTCTGATTCCTTTTAGTGTCCAGGTCCACAATCTGAAAACCACGGGGACAGGAGGGAACTGTTATCTCTTGCCCCAAGCTGTCACTTCAGACAAGGGCTGCAGAGACAATGCATTATTCCCGAGTTATTTCCAATGTCCTACCTAAAATGGATTGATGTGTGAATGTATTTCTTCTCTCACTCAGCTTCCTGGTCCTTAAAGACAATGCTTTGTGCAATTGCCCTCTCCCCAGAGAAGATGCTAGGAATCCATGTGCTAATAGGGAAATTCTGTACTACTGATTCAAACCTTAGGGCCTATGAGAATCACCAGGGGAGTGGAAACCCTTCACCTACAC
This sequence comes from Sapajus apella, assembly GCF_009761245.1. Classification (NCBI taxonomy): domain Eukaryota; kingdom Metazoa; phylum Chordata; class Mammalia; order Primates; family Cebidae; genus Sapajus; species Sapajus apella. The sequence goes on along the minus strand of NW_022436973.1, from coordinate 11,262,929 downwards.
ACTGATTAAGCAGGCCTGATGTCTATTTTTGGACAAACTTCTCCAGCTGGTTCTGACCTAGTAATATGAGAAACCCAACAATACTAGATTGGAACAGCAGAAGTGGGGGCACTGAGACAGTGGTACCACCACAACAGTTACTAAGGAAGTGAGGCAGTAGTACAGTATGCTGCACGAGAGTGCTAGTTCTGGAGCTGGAATACCCAGGTTCGAATCCTGCTGTCTGCTTCAAGCTGTGTAATGTCACCTTCTATTTACTCCTCGGCAAAATGGAGCTACCAACAGTACCTACCTCACAGGTTATTGAGCTCGCAATTGAGTGACTTAATACAGTACCTGGCACATACTAAGCAGCTGATAATCGTTAACTGCTCTCATTAGTCTCATCCAGCACACCCGGATCCAGCCTTTAATTTGACAGGCTCTTGCCCAAGTTTTCCCCTTCTCAGTAAATACCTGAGCTTTCTAACTAGGGATGAGAGGGAGTCATGACTCCCCCGGCTCCCTCACCCCTTTACACAGCCGCTATCACGGCCTACTGAGTCTGTCTCCAAAATACATTTCTGACCCATTTACTTCTCTCCACCACCACTACCTAGTCCAAATCCATCTCTGGTCTGGACCATAGCAATGACCCTTCACCCATCTCCCTGCCTCCACCCTTGTCCGCCTATATTGTGTATTCCACCCGGCAACCAGAGGGATCCATTTAAAACGTAAATCCAATGACGTCACCCTCCTTCCCCCAGGAACTCCCTTCAAAAACCTGGCACTTAAATTAGACCCTGACCCAAACTCCCCACAAGGCACCCCATAAACAGGGCACCACCTTAACCGACGTCCCCATCCCTGGCCGGTCACAAGGCTCCCCCAGGCCTCTTTTCGGTTCCTCCTCTCCCCTAAGAGACTCAGGGGGCCGGGAAGTGCATTTTGAAACAGGTGCTCAGGGAAACGGCCCAGAGAGCGATGGGTCGGGATCCGGAGAGCACGGTAAGAGGCAGAGAGAGGATGAAGGAAGAGGAATACCCAGCACTGCGCAGGTGCTCACTTAGTAGCGGCCGAAAATTTCTTGGGCCACATCTGTTGCCTCGGGATAGTTAACCGCCTGTCCCGGTTAACTCCCCGCAACCCCGCGCGCTTTCCGACGGCGCCAGCCGCCGGGCCCCAGAGCCGCGGACGGGCCTCTCACCTGCCGCTTGTCCGCCAGCACCTCTTCGGCGAGCTCCTCAACCTCTACCAAGTATCGCAGTACTCGCTCAGCCTCGGGTGACAGCATAGCGCCCACCAACTCCACCTACGACTCTCGCGCGACCCTTCTCTCACTCCACTGGGGTGCCGCGTCGGCCTCCGCTGCGCATGCGCCGCTCTCACGGGATTTCCGGAGCGCCTGCGCATTTAAAAGAACGGTGGCGCGCAGGCTCTAACGCACGTGCGTCAGCGGCCGTGAGAGGCGGGGTCTAGCTTTAGGGGGCGGGGCTGGAGCGCCCTCTGCAGGCTCGGAGAGCTCAGTCGGCGGGCTGCTTTTGACCCCTTCCTCCCTCGGTTCATGTTTCTTGAGCACTTACTATGCGCCAAGCAGTTTTAGGGACTTGGGATGCAGCAGTGAACACAGCAAAATCCCTGCCCTCATGGAACTTCATCCTAGTGGTAAACACCGACAATTAATGGCAAAACAGTTATATACCATGGCACGTCGTGATTAGGACCTAGGAAATATCATTCTTCCCCTAAGAAACACCAAGAAGGCCCATGTGGCAGTGTGATTAATGTTTAATCTCTGACACTTTCAGTTTCTAATTTATAAAAAGGGTGTGAATAAAAATCCTCCTCAGTGTCTCTTCACAGGATGGGAAGGAAGCAGGAATCGGCTGGGCGCAGTGGCTCACACCTGTAATCCCAGCACTTTGGAAGGCCAAGGCAGGGTTCACTTAAGCCCAGGAGTTAGAGACCAGCTTGGGTAACACGGTAAAATACCGTTTCTACTAAAAATACAAAGAAAAAAAAAATTAGCTGGGCGCAGTGGGGCATGCCTGTTGGTCCCAGCTATTCAGGAGGCTGAGGTGGGAGGAGCACCTGAGCCTGGGGAGTGGAGGCTGCAGTGTACTATGATGACTGCGCTTTTGAAAACTATGGGCAGTAAGCAATGAAATGCTAGTTCAGAAAAGCAAATGGGCATGGGTCGTAGGATTGGGAGGACTTCCCAGAGGAGGCAGGCAGACGGAAAATGGTTGCCATCAGAACTGGAAGGTTCCCACGAGGTCTTCACCCCCAAACTCCTCATTGTATAGCTGGAAAAAACAAGCCTCAGAGAGAGGCAAGGACTTTGAAAAGAAGATGAGGAGTGAGCCATGCGGATGTCTAGGAGAAGAGTGTTCCGGGCAGAGGGAACAGCCAGTGTGTGTGGAACAGAATGGGTGGGGCAAGCAGGCAGGAGGTCAGAGGGGAAAGAGGCATAGGCAGGAGGTCAGAGGGGAAAGAGGCATTGAGCACACAGGGCTGTAAAAGGCGCTGGGAAAGGACAATGAAAAGTCTGAAGAGCAGGACTGATGCTAGCACTCTGATCTCTTGCCCCCTCCCCCCCCCCCCCCCCCCCCCCCCCCCCCCCCGCATTCCAGCTTTTTACTCTCTCCTTTCAACCTCTTGTAACCAAGCCCCTTCACACCCCTTGCCTTACTTGTCCAAGCAGCCTTTGTATGCATGGAATTAGTACTGCCCCATTTCACAGCTGCAGACTGAGGCCAGGAGAAGGGCAGTGCCTCCTCACACAGCGAGCCAGGAGTGCCCGGTGTCCATGCTATTTCTGAACGCTGAAATTGTGGCCCCAGAAGCCCCAGCAGCAGCTCTGCGTTGCCTAGGCTTTGGCTGCCTTCAACTACCAGAGGCAGAGCTAATTTTTCCTGCCGCCACCTGGTGTGGGAAGGAGGGAGATTCATTAAGGATTCCTCACTGAGGGTGAATTTGTCGCCAAACCCAGGATGTTTTGTATAAACACCTTCTGGTTCAGAAATGCAGACACAGGCCCTGAGAAGGAAAGGCGGATGTTTGCCAAAGGAGAAATGGGGCTCACCAGGCATCCCTCGGCCTGGACCCCAGCACTGGGTCTTCTCTACCTTGGGACCCACAGAGGCCTGGACCAGGTTGACCCTTGACCTCTACCAGATGGGCCTGGATGGCGAGGGGCTGAGGGAGGTGCCCACATTAGCAGCTTTTTGGCGGTGACTGGCCCTTAGAGGCCAGCCCTGGCCACTGGAAATGTTGGGGAGGGGAATCAGTCATTTCCAAGATTTTGAACTGGTCAGACCCAGAAAGACTCTTGGAGAGAACTTCAGTTTCAGGACCATTTATTTCACAAATATTTATCAACTTCCCAGGCCCTGTGATAGCCTATGATGAGCAAAACTGGACATGGTCCCTGCCCTCAGGAATCTCCCAGTCTGGTGAGAGAAACAGTCGACATACAAACAAGTAAATATATCATATGTCAGGTGGTGAAAAGTGCTACAAAAGATAAAAATAGCAGCCTGAAGTGGCGGCTCACACCTGTAATCCCAGCACTTTGGGAGGCCAAAGCGGAGAATCACTTGAACTCAGGAGTTCGAGACTAGCCTGGGCAACATAGCAAGACCCCCTTCCTCACCAAAAAATAAAAATAAAACTAGCCAGATGTGGTGGCATGCGGCCGTTGTCTCAGTTACTCAGGAGGCTGAAGTGGGAGGATCACTTGAGCCCAGGAGTTCAAGGCTGCAGTGAGCTACAATCATGCCACTGTATCCCAACCCGGATGACAGAGTCTTTTCTTTCTCTAAAAAAGAAAAGGAAGAGGGAGAAAGAAAAATAAAGAAAAAGGAAGGAAGGAAGGGAGGGAGGGAGAGAGGGAGGGGAAGGGAAGGGAAAGGAGAAAAACGAAAAGCAAAGCTAGCACAGGACAAGGTGATAATGGAGAGGCTATTTGAGATAAGATGGTCAGAGAGGGTGTCTCTGAGGAGACGGCATTTGAACGGCAGTGTGGAGGAGATGAGGGGGTGAGCCACGTGGATATCTAGGGGAAGAGCCTTCCAGGCAGAGGGAACAGCCAGAGTATTTGAATAAATTGAGCCGGAGGGAGAGGGTAGGACAGAGGGAAGGAGGCACTGAGCACGCAGGGCTGTAGAAGGTGCTGGCAGTGCCCCATCCAAAACCCATGAGGGCGTCCCCCGAGGTCTCCTGCAGACACTGCTGCACATGCCCGTGGCCTCCTGCTTCTCTCTGCCCATGGATGCAGTCTGAGAGGGGCAGGCAGTGAGTTAATATCCATGAGTGTGAACTCCTACCAAGAAAAGAGAGGCGTTAGTCACTGCACACTCCAGCTTCTTTACCCCTCTATGGGAGACCCAAGAGGAGGCTGCTATAATCATCCAGGTAGGAGAGGGTGGCCACCACAGCAGGGGACAGCAGTGGGGAGGGTGACTAGTGGTGGGATTCTCACGGCCTTGCACACACTCCCTCATCAGTCTGGAGTAATTTTCTCCCATGCCTTTATTCCATATTTCCCACTCCTCAGCTTGGGGTTACCTCCTCTCAAGAGTCCTTTCTGGGCCCCCAGTTTTTAGACTTCCCTCGTCTCTGCCCTTCCCACACCACCTTTGTTCTCTAAACACCTCGCTCTGTAGTGATGATCTCCTCAGGGCAGACACCTTGTCTGTCTTGTTCACTGGAAAAGTGTCCCCCTGTCTGGGTCATCACCCACCTTCCTGCCACTGCTCAAACAAGCCAGGCATGGTCCTGCCTCAGGGCCTTTGCACTGGCTACTGCCTCAGCCTGCACTTTTCCCTGACATCTACATGGTTCCTTCCCTCACCTCCTCCCAGTCTTTTCTTTTTTCTTTTTTGAGATGGAGTCGTACTCTGTTACCCAGGCTGGAGTGCAGTGGCACGATCTTGGCTTACTGCAACCTCCGCCTCTCAGGTTCAAGTGATTCTCCTGCCTCAGCCTCTTGAGTAGCTGGGACTACAGGCGTGCACCACCATGCCCAGCTAATTGTTGTAATATTTTTAGTAAAGATGGGGGTCCCACCATGTTGGCCAGGCTGGTCTCAAACTCCTGACTTCAGGTGATCCACCTGCCTCAGCCTCCCAAAGTGCTGGGATTACAGGTGTGGATCACCACGCCTGGCCCAGTCTTTTCTTAAGTGGCACCTTCTTAATGGAGCCTGCCCTGACCACATGTTTAAAAATGCAACTCCTGCCCCTGCCCCTCCCACTACTCCTGATCCACTTCCTCTGCTCTAGTTTTTCTTCTTTCTATCATCACTTTTGTCACCTCCCAGCATGCCATATGATTTACTTATGATTATCGTTAATCTCCCTCTGCTAGAAGGGAGGCTCCTTGAGGGCAGGAATCTTTCATTCATTTCTTCACTGATGTCTCCCAAATGTCTAGAACAGCACCTGGCCCACAGTAGGTGCTTGCTAAACAATTTTGAATGAATGAATGAGGAGAAGGGTCAGAATTCAACGTAAGGCAGATTCTGAGGCCAGGCTCTTAATGGTGAGGGCTGGGATAATGCCTTATCCACTAAAGTAAGGGGACTGGGTTTTGTTCTCAGATCCTGGGAAGCTGCTGGAGGGTGCTGAGCAGGCACAGATATGATTGGGTTTACCTTGTGCAAGCCCCCTGTGGCTCTGGTGATAGGATGGGTGAAGAGGGGCAAGTGCAGTACAGTCCCCTGAGATATGTGTGTGTGTTGAGGGTGGGAGGCGAAAATGGGAACTTGGGGAGGCGACAGGGCTGGAGCTGCACTGAGAGCAGTGAGAGAACCCCTTTAATGTCTGGATTCTCCAAGCTGCCTGGGTGGCTGCCCTATCAGCTCTGGCTGGGCCTCTCAGCTGCTGACAACATGCTCCTGTCCTGCAGATGGGCTGTGTGCTCGCCTGGGTGGTCCCCAGCTCCTCCCTCCACTTCCTTTGCACCCTTGTGGGCTTGGCGGGTGGAAGAGAGGCTCCCACCCTGTCTCCTCCCCTGATGTAGAGAATAATCCCTTGCATTCATGTGATTCTCCTCCTGCCCTCATTCATCCTCCCACATCCCGGGGTAACAAAAAATCTGAATCCCATTGGGCAGATGAGGACATTGAGGTCAGGAAAGGGGATGGGACCCTCCCAAGGTCATGCAGCCAGATGGGGACACCAGGTGGGGACATGTCTCCCAAATCCCCACGCCACCATTTTCACTAGGCAACAGATGGTCCATGGCTTGACTTGAAAAATCTTAAGCGATCCCAAAGAGAGTGCAAGCCCAGAACATTCCATCCCTCCTTGAGCTGTTTTTTACTACTACCTTTTAATACAAAATACATCCACTTTGAATTCCATAAATGGATTCTTCTTATGGAAACTGAAAACATTACAGAGACTAAACTCTTTTTTGAACCCTCTCCTCCTCTTCTCAGTTCCGTCTAGCATCCCAGTTTGGGTGTGTCTTTTCAGAGATGCATTTAAAGACATAGCTATGAACCCAGAGAAAACCCACAGGACTATTGTGAGATAGTAGGACAGGAAGGCAGGTGGAGGACATTGCACACAAACCTAGTGCTTTGCAGCATTGCTCTTGGACAGCTTTGACTGACATTTAGATCTTTTTCCTATTTTCTAATAGCTGCAAAATATTCTATTGTGAGGCCAGTGCAGCGGCTCATGCCTAGAATCCCAGCACATTGCGGGGAAGAGGCGGGCATATCACTTGAGCTCAGGAATTCGAAACCAGCCTGGGAAACATGGCAAAACCCTGTCACTACAAAAAATACAAAAAGTAGCCAGGCATGATGGTGCATGCCTGTAGTCCCAGCTACTCAGGAGGCTGAGGCAGAGGTTGCAGTGAACCAAGATCGCAGCACTGCACTCAAGCCTGGGCAACAGAGCAAGACCTTGCCTCAAATATACAAATATTCTGCAATATATACACATATTCTGTAGTATATTAGCAATACATTCCATTCGTTTATCTCATTTTCTTTTCTTTTTTTTTTTTTTCGTGAGACCAAGTCTCACTCTGTCACTCAGGCTGGAGTGCAGTGGCGCAATTTCGGCTCGCTGCAACCTCCATCTCCCGGGTTCAAGCGATTCTCCTGCCTCAGCCTCCCAAGTAGCTGGGACTACTGGTGTGTACCACCACGCCTGGCTAACTTTTGTATTTTTAATAGGGACGGCGTTTCACCATATTGGCCAGGCTGGTCTCAAACTCCTGACCTTGTGATCCGCCAGTGTCGGCCTCCCAAAGTGCTGGGATTACAGGTGTGAGCCACCACGCCCGGCCTGTTTATCTCATTTTCTACATTAAAGTTAACATTTAGTTTTCATGCACTGAAGTACAGTGGGTTGAGTTAATCCTACCTCTCAGTTCTTAGCACGTGGTCATGATTTCGTCTGCAAGGACCTTTCTTGTTCATATTATTTTTCTCCCACCTTCACTCACTTTTGACCTCACTGAAACCCTCTCTACTGTGTTTGGAGTGACATTAAATACTCAGAACTTCTTGCAAAATGCACCATGTTGTTTTATGTGTTTCTATGTTTTAAAAATTATCAGGACCGGGCTTGGTGACTCATACCTGTAACCCCAGCACTTTGGGAGGCTGAGGTAGGCAGATCACCTGAGGTCGGGAGTTCAAGACCACCCTGGCCAACATGGAGAAACCTCATCTCTACTAAAAATATAAAAATTAGCCTGATGTGGAGGCAGGCACCTGTAGTTCCAGCTACTCGGGAGGCTGAGGCAAAATACCTTGAACGTGGGAGGCAGTGGTTGTAGTGAGCCAAGATCATGCCACTGCACTCCAGCCTGGGCAACAGAGGGAGACTCCGTCTAAAAACAAACAAAAATATCCTATAACGAAACCACATACCCGGTTTATTAGTATCAACTAAAACGGAGCATACCTAGCAATTCCACTCGTATCGTTGCATGTAATTCCACACAATAGAAACACATTCCTACTTGCACCCAAAGACACACACAATGTCCTCAGCTCACTGCAGCATCTGCCTCCAGGGTTCAAGTGCTTCTTGTGCCTCAACCTCCAAAGTAGCTGGGACAACAGGCATGCACCACCACACCCGGCTAATGTTTGTATTTTTGGCAGAGATGACATTTCGCTAGCTTGGCCTGGCTGGTCTCAAGCTCCTGGCCTCAAGTGATCCTCCCACCTCGGCCTCCCAAAGTGTTGGGATTATAGGCGTGAACCACCACACCTGGCCCCGGGTGTGTGTTTTGAATCCACATAAATATTGAGCTGTGAGTCATGTTCCTCTCCTCCTTTTTCTTTGTCTCTCCCTATGTTTCTCAGATCTCTGCCTGCGCTCCAGCACTCTAGGTACCTCTAGCTCCTTATTCCTCCAGCTCCAGAGAACTCCAGAGGCGCTTCTACCTTATTTCACTTGTCCACTCTCTTGATTATGGACACATGAGTGCTTTCTGCCCCTATCAATGCACACAGGACATCCTATGTAGTATTGCCTTGTCATAGGGCACACACACACTTCTCCCTTCCCTTCCCTCCCCTCCCCTCCCCTCCCTTCCCCTTCCCTTCTTCTCTTCTTTTTCTTTTTTGAGACAGGGTCTCACTTTGTTGCCCAGGCTGAGTGCAGTAGCTTTATCATAGCCTGCTGCAGCCTTGAACTCTCAGGCTTAAGTGATCCTCCTGCCTTGGCCTCCCAAGTAGCCAGGATTACAGGCACGCACCCCACCATACCCGGCTAATTTTAAAAAATTTTTAGTAGAGACGAGGTCTCACCCTGTTGCCCAGGCTGGTTTCAAACTCCCGAACTGAAGCGATCTCCTCAACTTGGACTCCTAAAGTGCTGGAATTACAGGCGTGAGCCACTGCGCCCAGCCTTCTTTTTCCTAAATATTGCCACGTCCCTCTCCAGGATGGCTGTCCTCATTTTCACGCCTACTGGCGATGCACATTCTAGCCACCTTTGGGCATTTCCACCTCTCTATGGCTTGCTGGTGTGGTGGCTGTAAGTAACATATTTACTCAGCCAGTATCTTGTGGGTGGACATTTAAGTGGTTTCCACCTTTGCAGATGATACAAACTGCTGCAATCATCCTTCAGGGACGTGCCGCCTTGTACTTTCCACTGAGTTCAATTTCTTTTCTGCTTCATCTTCCTCTACTCTTCTTGAACGCCAGTTCCTAAACACACCCTAACTTTCTCACCTCTTTCCCTGTGCTCAGGCTGTGCCCTCTGCTAGGAATATCTTTTGTTGAGTGTTTACTTGTCCCTTAGGGACCCTCCTCCTAGAAGGCCCTGCCCTACCCCGGCCACCAGGAGGGCTCCCGCAGGTCTCCCAGAGGAACTTCATTCTCCTTTCCTCCTGGCATCAGACACTTTCCTGTTTTGGACCAGACCATTTTTTTTTCTCATGGTTTTGGCTTTTCACCAACCTGAGCACCATTGAGGCCAGGAGTTCCATGAGCTTCCTAGAAGGTGCCCAGGACCCTCAGACGGGGCTCAGGAGAGGTCTGTTGAATGACTGAATGAGGCCATGACCTAATCGTGGGAATTAAGGATCCATTCTCCGTTTCTTTCTCTTTCTTCCTCTTCTCTGCTCTTTCCTCCCTCTCCCCACTCTGCCCCTTAACCAACTAGAACCTTTGAGAAGTAGCTCATTCCACTGGAAAGAGGATGGAACATTCAGTCAAGACTCCCCCTCTCCTGGGTGGGCACAGGCGGCTCCACCCATCTGGAAAGTTGATGTGGGCCTTACTCATTCCCTTGAAGCAATGGCTATTGAGTACTTGCATTCGGCCAGGCCCTGGGATCCACTGGTACATAGGACAGGCCCAATCCTGGACCTCACAGGCTTTCAGCCACAGGGACAGAATGACACCATGCATGCACCCTCCTAATTGTGATAAGGCTTGAACGAAAAGCTCATTGTCCAGTGAAATTATATAGAGGGTGGTCCTACCTTAAATCAGGGACTGGAGGTGGAGGAGGCTTTCTTGAGAAAGTGACATTGAAGCTGAGATTTAAGGATGAGTAGAAATAAACTAAGCAAATGGAGAGGCTATGGGTGGTGGGGAATTGGGGTGGAGATAGAGAATGTCTGTCTGCTAGAGGGAAGCGCAAGTGCAAAAGCACTGTGGCAGGAGGGAGCCTGGGGAGGCCAGTGTGTCTGGAGTCCAAAGAGAAGGGGAGCAAAGGGAAGAGAGGCTGTAAGGACAGACAGAAAGACCTGGTCAGCAGAGTAAAACTGAAAAGTAGACTCATTCACTCAATAAGTAATTATTGAATGCCCACTATTAGCCAGAAGCTGTGCTAGAACAGTGAACAAGACAGACAAAGTCCCTGTTCCCAGTGAGCTCCCTGGGGGCAGAGGAAGAATAGCTAACCCATAGAGGCCCTACTATGTGCCAGGAACCATGCTGAGCACTTTGCATGCACTATTTCATTTCATCCTCACCACTATCCTATGAAACAGGATACCCATTTTATTGAAGAGGAAACTGAGGCTTAGCAAAGTGGAGTTATTTACCCACCTGTAAGAGTCTTGAGGACTTATTGCAGGCCACTTAAAAAGGCCTTTTACAAGCACCCTCACCCAATACTGGTGGATGGAGGATATATTAGTACAGCCCCTGTAGAAGGCATCTATCAAAATTATAAAACACACACTGTTTTATCAGCAAGCCTATCACTAGAAATTTATTCTACAGGTATCCAAAAGGGCATGTCCAAAAAGTCATTCATTGAAGAATTGTTTTAACAGGCTGGAGAAAATCTAGCTGCCCATGATTTAAGGGACTGATGGCATGGATCGTGGTGTATGCATGCAGTGGAATATTGCCGTACCATGAAAGAATGAGGGACCCTCTATGCACTGATATGAAGCAGGCTCCAAAAATGTTGTTATATGGGGAAAACAAGGTACGGGACTGTATATAATTAAGCTATCATTTGTTTTAAAATGATGGTAGTGGGTATACAGATAGGAAGATGAGAGGGAGGCTCAAGAAACTTACAGCATTGATTGCCACTGGGAAGGGGAGCTGGTGGCTGGAGGACAGGGTAGGAGAGACACTTTTCAATGTGTCCCTTTTGTATCTTTGAGTTTTGAACCATGTGAATATATTAACCATTCACTAAATAAATATAATTGGCCAGGCATAGTGGCTTATACCTGTAATCCTAGCACTTTGGGAAGCCGAGGTGGGTGGATCACCTGAGGTCAGGATTTCAAGACCAGCCTGACTAACATGGTGAAAGCCTGTCTCTACTAAAAATACAAAAATTAGTTGGGCTTGGTGGCGGGCACCCATAGTCCCAGCTACTCGAGAGGCTGAGGCAGGAGAATCACTTGAATCCAGGAGGTGGAGTTTGCGGTGAGCCAAGATGGCCTCATTGCACTCCAGCTTGGGCAACAAGAGCGAAACTCCGTCTCAAAAAAAACAAAATTTTGTTTATTGAAAGGACTTTCTGACTCTATGGGGAAGAAAGAGGCATTGGAATGAAGAAGACATCCTAGGATTGTTGAGTTGAAGAGGTCTTAGTGATTCCCTTTTTTTCTGAATGAGGAAACTGAGGCCTACAGAGGTGAGGTGACTTGCTCAAGGTGACCTATGCAGGTAATGGCAGAACCAGCCCTGGCTATCACCTGAATTGTAGAGCTGTGCCCTTTTCTGTCATGCTGAGCATCTGCTATATGCTGAGCTCCACTAAGCGCTGAGGATACAGTGATGAACAAGATAGGCACAACTGCTGCCTTCATGGAACTTACATTCTAGGCAAGAAACAAATAAATATGTATTATAATATCAGGTAGTGGTCAATGCTATGAATAAAAAATAAGGCAGGTGAAGGGATAGAGAGCATCAGGGAGTAGGAGAAATGATGGAGAAAAATCCCTCTAAAGAGGCAACATTTTAGAGAGGAGAAAGATGGAGCCTTGTGAATAACTGGGAGCACAGCAGGAACAAAAGCCCCATGGAAGGCAGAAGATTGACTTGTTAAAGGAGCCAGTGTGGCTGGAACAGAGTGACCAAGTGAAAGACAGTGGGAGATGAGGTCAGAGGTGGCCAGGAGAGAGAAGGTACGCAGGGCTGAGGACTCTGGTTCAAAGTGAGGCAGGAAGCAGTTGGAGGTTCTAAGCAGATATGGGACCTGATGCGATGTCCCTTTTTAAAAGGCCTGTCTGGCTGAAGGTGGATATTGAACATGAGGAGAGGAAAGAGGGGCTGCAGGGAACCCAGTGAGGAGTCAGGGACAGTCCAGTTGTCCTGGAAAGAGGTAACAAGCCTGGGGCAGTGTTGTGGGGAGAAGAGATTGGTGTCCCCATCTGTCCAATACGGGAATTGAACAAGATGTTCCTTTAGAGCCTTTGCAGCTTTAGGATTTGGTAATTTGGTGAATGACCTCAGAACATATCAACTAGGTGAGCCAGCCACACTGTTTTTCTTTTCTCGTAATCCCCAGGTTTCTCCCTTGGGTTCTGGGTCTGAACAGAACTGGTGATCTGAGGCTCAGATCGGGGACTCCTGCCCACCCCCTCCCTGCCAGCCCACTCCTGTCCCCACCTCTCAGGGACAGATGGGTGGGTAGCAGGAGCAGCTGGGCCTTGATGCCTGCAGGGCCCTCAGGGAGGGAATTATCTAAGAGTTTGTAACCCTGCTCTGCCTTCCAGATCTTGAGTTAAAAGCCCCACATGTCACAGCTCCAAGGGGCAGGGGTTGGAGGGTGGCAAAAGATGGGCAGGGCAAGGCGCTTTTCAGTCCTGTAGCTGCCCACAGGGGGACATTAACTTGAGGTGCTAAGGACTCCCGGAAGCTATTAGGGCTGAGGCTGAAAGCTGGTAACCCTCAGGCTGAGCCTAACCTGCTAACTTTTTTATTTGGCCTGAAAAGTGTTTGAGAAAAGTTGGAGCCAATGCTTAAAAATCAAGAAACTTTATAGTAAAATCCAGATTTCTGGCTTCTCTTGAATAATTAAAAAATCTGACCAGACTGACCACCCATTCCCAATTACAACACCCAGCAGGAGCTGAGTAGCAGCTGTCCCTATTGTTATTTTATTTTATTAACGAGTAAATACAAGCACATGATTCCAAAAAGAAATCATAAATTGGCATATATCATGAAGCCTCCCTTTCCTCCTTGCCTGCCCTTCTCCCCAGATCCCCCTTCAGTCATCTCTTTATTTTCTTATGGAAATTTCCATTTTCTTTATGCATATATAAACACATAAAACTATAGATTATTTTTCCCCCTTTCACCTAGCTTCATCCCCTGTTCTCTCCCTTGCTTTTCCCCAAGGAGGCCTTTCTGTATCAGAAACATAGAGAGCTTGCTGCTACACGCCATCCCATTGTCAGAAGTCTCATGATTTATTTAGCTGCTCTCCCACTGATGGGCATTTGGGTCATTCCCACTATTTGCTTTTATAAACAATGCTGTATCACTGTTTTCATGCATAGTTTGCACAGGTGCAAATGTTTTAGTTGAAGCTAAAGGAAAATTATTAGGAGGTGATTCAAGCAGAGGGTGCAGTAGGCAAGAGCTGAGCCCTCAGCAGGATCCCGAAGCAAGGCTAAGCAAGGAAACATGATGAGGGGTGTTTGTAAAAGTGATTCCCAGCCAGGCACAGTGGTTCATGCCTGTAATCCTAGCACTTTGGGAGGCTGAGGCAGGAGGATTGCTTGAGCTCAGGAGTTTGAGACCAGATGGGGCAACAAAGTGAAATTCGTCTTTACAAAAATGTTAAAGACCAGCTGGACATGGAATGTGTGCCTGTAGTCCCAGCTACTCAGGAGGCTGAGGTGGGAGAATCCAAGAGTTTGAGGGTTACAGTGAGCTATGGTCACACCACTGCACTCCAGCCTGGGCAACAATAGTGATTCCCAACAAAGTTCAGAGATCTGGGGGACTAGGGAAAGGCTCCCAGATTGGCTCCTGCCACTTGCTAAATATGGGACTTCTTTCTGGGCCTCAGAGTCCCTGCCTATAAAATGAGAGAGGGACTTGGACAGTTGGATGAAATCCCAAAGGACCTTTCCAGTTCTGACCAGCTGTGGCCGCCTTCTCCCACCACACCAGACAGACTCAGCCTCTTTTCAGCCCTTGAACTTGCCTCACTCCATCCTATTGCAGAGCCCTTGCCCAAGCTGATCCCACCCTGGCCCCCACCACTGGAACATCACCTCTGTGTACCCCTATTGGTTTTAGTCTGAATCTCTGAACTGGTGGGCCATTTGGAACACACCAGTCCTAACTCCTTCAGGGTACAGTCCTCTATACAATACCCCTGACAGTCCACACTTCAAATCCTTCTCCTTGTCACTCCCTCCAGTTGCCTGAACTTTTAGCATAGAGTTCTTGAATGCCAACTCTGCTACTTCCCAACAAATGGCCTTGTGACAGTACCTCCCTGAATTTCAGTTTCTACCTGAAAAAATGGCTGGTTTGAGGATAATATGTGATGATATTAGTTATGTTTTTAGCACATCTCCTGACACTCAGAAGGGCTTAATAATTCCATAAGTCACCAGGCACAGTGTCTCATGCCTATAATCCCAGCTCTTCGGGAGGCTGAGGTGGGCGGATCACAAGGTCAAGAGATGGAGACCATCCTGGCCAACATGGTAAAACCCTGTCTTTACTAAAAATACAAAAATTAGCTGGGCGTGGTGGCACACGCCTGTAGTCCCAGCTACTCGGGAGGCTGAGGCAGGAGAATCACTTGAACCCAGGAGGCGGAGGTTGCAGTGAGCCAAGATCATGCCACTGCACTCCAGCCTGGTGACAGAGCGAGACTCTGTCTAAAAGAAATAAAAAATTAATAAGTCACTGCTCTTGTCTGAATAAGTTACCTTGTTTATAAAATAGGGATATCTATTCCTTTTTTTTTTTCTTTTTTTAGATGATGTCTCACTCTGTCACTCAGACTGGAGTGCACAGACATGATCATGGCTCACTATAGCCTCAACTTCATGGGCTTCAGTGATCCTCCCATTTCAGCCTCCCAGGTAGCTGGGACTACAGGTGCATGCCATCACACTTGGCTAATTTTTGTATTTTTTGTAGAAATGGGGTCATGTTACCCAGGCTTGTCTCAAACTCCTGGGCTTGAGCAATCCATCCACCTCCGCTTCCTAAAGTGCTGGGCTACAGGCATGAGCCACCATGCTCAGCCTTAGAATCTATTTATAGGGATGATCACTCACTCACTTATTCATTCATTCATTCATTCACTTAATGATTTTTGTAGAATACCTATTGAGTGGCCAGCATAGCACTGGGCACTAGAAGATTTGGTGGTGAAGAAAATAGATGATGGGGCCCAAAAGTGGGATTCTAACTTTGCCATACCCTACCCAGACACCAGTGTAAAGGAAGAAATCCAGACACATACAAGAACTGACTGAAGACTCTCAGGGTGGCGGGGGCCAGAGTTTCTCCTCTCCCGCCACCATCCAGCGCTCTGTGCACTTCATTATCCCTGCCTAGGGTTGTTGGAGAGAAAGAAAAAGCAGAGATATTCCTTTCTAAATTACACTGGGATTCAGACCGTCCAGCCCGACCCACAAACACTCTTGCTCACTAAACAAGCCTGTCAATAGGGGACTATCAGCCTTGAATCCATCCTGCAAAACTCCCTTAATGCTTAACTCTTTCCCTTCTGTTTTCAACCTTGGGCAACAGCTGGTACCCCAACCTCCTAAGCTTTGCTGAGACCAAAACAGTCCCTGGGCATGAAAAGGATGCCAGGCTGCAGGACTGCAGATGGCTGCTTCTGCCTGACCCAGGGCAGCTGTCTCCCTTCATCCTCTCTTCGCTGCCACTCTGAGGCAGGTTGTTCCTCCCACTTCCCTTCCTCAGCTCCTCCTTCTTCACCCCCTACCCTTTGCCCCTTCTTTCTTCCTCCCCTTGAAGGGTAGCAAAGCCTATTCTGGAGTCAGATAATGGGCATGAATTTGGCTCTAGCTTCTACTAGCTGACCCTGAACAAATTAATTAATTTTTCTGTTACAGTTTCCGCATCTGTAAAACGGGAGGAAAAAAGGGAGCTAGCTCACAAATTGCGAGGGTAAAATGAGTTAGTAATTGTAGTGTTTTGGACAGTGCCAGGCAAAGAGACACTACTTCATGAGTGTATAGTAAATGCCTAGGTCGATCCAATCTGATCAAAGGTGGAGGTGGGAGATGAGCTGGGGGTAGCCAGGATGTGTGGGAACCCCATCCCCTCTCATAGATTACTGCTCTAATCTCCTGGTTTCACCGGCCCCAGCCTGCTTCCCTGTGATCATTCTCTACTCTAGCAGCTGAGTCTTCTTTCTAAATCCTGATGTGACCATATAACTCCCCTGCTCAAATTCTGCAGTCGTTCCCATTGCCTGCTGGATAAAGGCCACCTTCTGGCCCCTTAGCATCTCATCCTCAGAACTCTCCAGCCCCATCTTCCCCATCTCTCTACTCCCCAGGATCTGAGATCCAGACTTGCTTGAAGACATGCCCTCCAATCTCGGGCTTCCAGGCCTTTGCACTTGCTCTTTCGTCCACCCGGTGTTTCCTCCCATCCATTTCCTCTCATGTTGGTTGTTGTCCCCTTCCCTCCCGCTGCTACTCTACTAGGGCTGTAGCCAGATGAAGGCAGTCCCGGAGGGAGGCAAAAGAGAGAGTAAGGAAGAGACAGTAACTCAGAGCTGCAGCCTTCTCAGCTTCAAAATAAGAAAAGGGGACCTCTAAAGATCAAAGGAGGGGGGATGGAACAATATGTGAAGACTCAGGAAACTGGAAAGGAGCATTAGCATGGAATGACTGCTAAAGGGTTACTGGGGGGCCCGCCCAAGTCCCCCAGGTCCTTTATTCCAAGTCCCCCACCCACTCACACCCACCCCCCATCAGACCCAGGCCACTGGAGGTGAACACAGGAGAAAAACGAAGTGGAGAGGATGGGAAGGGGGAGGCAATAAGGAAAAAAGAAGGAAGTGCAGCCCGGGGTGAGATGAGAGACAGAAAGCATGGGGTTGGAGCCCCGAGCCTCCGAGGAAGGAGGGAAAGGGTGACCTGAGATGCGCTCCTCCTCCCCTGTGCCCCCATTCCCGGGGGCTGCCCCTGTCCGGCCGCAGCTCAGGCGGGTGGGGGCGGGGCGGGGCGGCGCCGAAGAGAATGAATAATTGAATTGGAGGGGAGGAGGAAGAAGAGGAGAAGGAGGAAGAGGAGCCGCCCGCGCAGGGTCCTCCCTACGCCGCACCCCCTCCGCCGCCCGGAAGTCGCTCCCCGCCTCCCGCTCCGCCAACATGGCCGCGAAGTCGGATGGAGCGGCGGCCTCGGCCGGCCCGGGCCCGGAGGGGGCGGCCGGCGGAGCCCGGGGCAGTACTGGCGGCCGCGGGGAGGCGGCGGTGCCGGCCGGGACGCCGGGGGGGCGTCGGGGCGGGCGGTCCAGGGCCGCGCTACGAACTGCGGGACTGCTGCTGGGTGCTGTGCGCGCTGCTCGTGTTCTTCTCCGACGGCGCCACCGACCTGTGGCTGGCGGCCTCCTACTACCTGCAGGGTCAACGCACCTTCTTCAGCCTCACCTTGCTGTTCGTGCTCCTGCCCTCGCTGGTCGTGCAGCTGCTGAGCTTCCGCTGGTTCGTCTACGACTACTCGGAGCCCGCTGGGGCCCCGGGACCCGCCGTCAGCACCAAGGACAGCGTCGCCGGCGGAGCCGCCATCAGCACCAAGGACAGCGCCAGCGCCCTCAGGACCAAAGAAGACAGCCCCGAGCCGAGTCCCCAGCCTGCTCCCTCCTCCGCCAGCGACTACCGCCGCCGCTGCTGCCGCCTCTGCGTCTGGCTGCTGCAGACCCTCGTCCACCTTCTGCAGCTCGGCCAGGTCTGGAGGTAGGAGAAGCGCAGGTGGAGGGAGCTGAGCCCGAGGGGTGGGGGTGACCAGGGGCTACCTGCCATCCCAGCCCTGATCTGACCTTTCCAGGCTACCCTCCTGTCCTGACCTTCGCCACGCCCCACCCCATTGCAGCTCTAATTTCCTGTCAGTGGGCTTCTCCTGACCTCTGCCCCCAAGCCCTGCCCAACCCCAGTGCCATCCCCTTTGACTTGGACTTTGAGAGGGGAGAGGATGGGGTAAGAAAGGAGAGAAAGAGATCCTTAGGGGTGTGTGTGAGTGGGGAGGACCTGGGGCTCATGAGGATAAGTGTGAAACTTGAAACAGAACCACAGGGCCCCCTCCTGCCCTAACCCACCACACTCTGTCTGAGTGCCAAGCCCGGGCTCAGGAAAGAGCTCAGAAGTCCTTTCCTGATCTCAAAGATCCTCTGTTCAGAATGGCAGCTCATTCACAACCTCCAAAGAGAGTCACAGAATTTGAGACAGCTAACTGAATATCCCGCCTAAACTTCTTGGACTTTTTGGAAAAAGATATGCTGGACCCAACTGGGGAGCCCTCAGGCTCCTTGTACTTCCTTTGGCCCCCTCTACCCCCACTAAGAGTCCTCCCCTTCCAACAGGGCCAAGGGTATTTGGAATATTGAATCTGAGATTAGATGGCCACTGGCTGCCCTTTAATTCCAAAATGGTAAGGCAAAACTGAGGCTTTGTTCAAGCTGCCCACTTTCAGTCTTCTTCCTCTGCCAGGACTAAGGGTGCCTGCTGTGCTGAGTTAACTGGAAAGAGGGGGAATTCTAAGCCTAGGGCTCCTCTTGAATCTGAATTGCTATTTAGTAGCTTAGGCCCTTCTGTGCTCTGACAGAATGAACTTGCTTACTATATGATCCTAGGCAAGCCGCTCTCCTCCTTTCAAGCCTCAGTTTCCTTGTCTGTGAAATAAGGGAGAATCCCTACTGCTCTTATCTCATTGTCTTATCATTGCATTATTCTTACCTGTTGGGATGGTCAGGTGAGAGGTCTGTAT
This sequence comes from Sapajus apella, assembly GCF_009761245.1. NCBI lineage: Eukaryota > Metazoa > Chordata > Mammalia > Primates > Cebidae > Sapajus > Sapajus apella. The sequence goes on along the minus strand of NW_022436973.1, from coordinate 11,244,044 downwards.
GAGGGCCCTGCAGACTGTAACATTTTAAGAGTGTGGGGAAAGCATGGAAAAAGTCACTCTAGTGATATAAAGGGTGATTATTACTGTGGTTATATTTATTCTGCTACTTGTTAACACATTCTGCCTAACTCAGAAGATCCAGTTTGGGGCTGAGGGTTGAAAACAGGACTCCCAGGGTTTGTCCCAGCTGCTTACTTGCTGTGTCACTCTTGTTGTGTTGTCAAATCTCTCTGCCTTTGTTTCCCTATCTATTCCTGCCAAGATGGTGTGTATATTCCTCTTAGCTTACCCTGGGGGACAAGGGGGGGCGGAGCTCTATCCTCACAAGGTGGTGTTATTATTATTAGTGTGACACATAAAAATATTCATGTCTACATCCAGGAACTAATCTGCATTTATCATTCTGTGCCCGAGTGGACAGATGGTGAAAGATATTTTTAGATTCTGAAATGGTAACTTCCTATTCTTGGTAGCCAAGCTTCATCCCCCCTTTTCCTTCAGCCCAAAGTGGGCCAGATGCCCCTCGACCACTGGCTATTCCCCCATTCAGAATCCACTTACAAGAAACTAATATTTCTCCTCTTTGTTAAGAGTAAACTGAGTTTCCCTCAAATAGGGCAAAAACGGCCACGGGTATGGGGCTTCAGGGGAGTAGCTAGAATTGCTAAGGATCCCCTCAGGTCTGAGGTTTCTTGGATATGGATAAAAGGGCTAGCTATTTCTACTATCCCCCGTTTGCAAAATGAGGGAGCTGGGATCAGATGAGTTTGTAGGGATAACAATCTAATAGCTCTTGGGTTGAATGTGGCTTATGGAAGTGTTTTGTGTGGCTTGTATAGTATTTTAAAAAAAACCAGAGTTGTTGCTTCCCTTTAAAAAAACTGGATCTAGCAGTATCAAGCCTGTAATAATTTAGAAAGAGTCTATGTGCTCTAATTTATTCATCCTTTCCTTTGATCGTATCTGTACTATTTCACTTAGACATGAAAGCCCTAATTTACAGTTCTATAACAATTATTTTATTAAATACTCACTTTGTGCCAAGCCTACTGGTTGCCTTTTTACCTGCTTTATCTCCTGTACCCCTTCTAATCATCCTGTCATGTGGTTAGCATTATAATTTCTACTTGACAGATGAGGGAATGGAGGCTCAGAGAGGGGGCATCCTTGTCCAAGGTCACACAGCTAGTATCTCAAAAAGCTGAGACTCTAGGCTCTCTGCCTTCAAAGCCTGAGTTCAGTTTATCCACCTTGCAATTCTGCCACTAAAGTGACCCTCAAGCTTAAAGAAGTATGAATTTGAGATTCCAAGATTCCAGGATGATAGAAAGTCAGGGCTTCTGTTGCACTGAGATAGGAATGTGAAAAGAGGGGCAGAGAGTTGAACTGTGTGGATGAGGATGGGAACAGTGCGTATTCTCGGGAAGGGGCTGAACTGGGGGGTGGTCTGGTCAGGAGGCTGACATCTTTATCCTGGTTTGTAACTACAGTTTGCTAGGTGACCTTGGGCAAGGCTCTTTCCACCTTTGGGTCTCAGTTTCTCTGTATGTGAAATGAGATTTGATGTGATGACCGTAAGAGCTTCCCATTCCTGAAATTCTGACTCTGGATCTATTGTCAAAGCAAAAGCCTCAGGACCCTTGCCCCAAAAGCTTTGGATTCTAAAATGGCTGAGGGCCTGGATAAATGGGAGGAAAATCCAGAGAAGGTATAGAGAAGCTGCAGGGGCTGGCATTCCTAGAAATTAAGCAATGTTGGCCCAGCATGTTTGCTTACCACGTGAGATGTTCCCACAGATGTTCTAAGTGGTGGGGCCTGGGGTAATGAGGGAGATGTGTGATTGAGCCTTCCAGAATCACACCTAGGAGGCTAGGCAATCATTCGTCTCCTAATCCCATTCCCTCAACTCTGAATAAAATAATTATAATCATGAAGATATTTTTCAACTTCTTAGGCTTGTAAAATGCTGAATTAAAAATTCAAATGCTTTGAGGATCCAGGCAGGTAACATACCATAGGTATGAGGGGTGTCAGGCAAGAGGACATTTGAGGGCAAGTAGTGTCTGAGGCAAAGGGAAGCTCCAGCTGAACATGCCATTAGAAATCGTGGACCTAGTCTTGATTTCTCAAGAGAAATGGGAAATTGGGATTTTTCAGTGAACACTCCAAAATTCAGCTACTAATTAAGATTTTTAAAAATAGTGTCAACCAAAGGAAACACATTTATTAGCCTGTCTTTTTTGTAACCTCTGGTTTAGCTCTTCAAATTGATATGGCCTTTTCACACTGAAGATTTTATTATTATTTTAAACATAAAATGAAGCTCTGAAGAGAGTGAGGAGGAGAAAGTGTTCACAGACACTGCACACCTACCATGTCCCCGCAGGCCCCATGTAAGTGTTTCAGGCATGTGATCTCATGTTACTCTGAAACGTTCTGCCTGGTGATTATTGATATACCCATTTATCAGATAAGTGAGACTCAGAGAAGTCAAGTAACTTTGTCCAAAAATCACCCACTGAGGAAGTGAGGAAAAGTGATCAGTCCCAAACCAGCTCTGTCTTTTATATCACACAATGGCTACTCTGGGATATCCCAAAACAATGTCTTTGTGTACACATAGATTGAACCTCTGAGAGAACAGCAAACAGATCCTTTGGTGGGGCACCAAGTTGGCTGTGGCCTGGACACCAACCTGAGTCTTCATCCCTCCTCGCCCTTTCAACTCCCTGAGCTGTTAAACTGCCCAGGGCTCTTAAGCCAATTAAAGTCCTAACCCTGCCCCCTCCAACCCTGTAGGCAGCAGAGCAGTAAGCCATGGATCCTGCTTTTCCTAATCTTGAACTCATTGGGCCCCAGCTTTGCCCAGATAAGCATGGTTTGCTAAGCCAATTAGTGGGAGATGATCTGACATGGGATTCCTGCCAGGCTCTCAGGATCTGGGAACCCCAAATGGGGAAAAAATTAGGCAATTGGGATTTGGGGGCCCTCCCTCTAATGCCCTCTCTATGCCTAGGCCCTGACACTGCACTCTGTGTCACCTAAGAAGCCCTGCACAACAGAGAAGTTCTGGAATGAGTTAGTGACCTACTGGAAGTGAACGTCAGCCTCTGGATCTCCCCTCCGGGAAACTATATTCTTGGCATAATGGTTGAGAGCACGGACTTTAGATTCAAATGTCCTCAGTTTAAATCCAGACTCTACTACTTCTTATATGTGACCTTGACAAGCCAAATAATCTTTCACCCGTTGTAAACTAGGAGCCATAATTGTAACCACCTGCCTCTTGGGTTGTTTCAAGGTTTAATGAGATAACGTGTAAGGGTTCAGCAAGGGGCTTGTTCCATCGTTAAATGCTCAGAAACTGCTGGTAATGATTAGTACCATCGGCCTGGGCTTTGCTCCCTGTGGAACAAAGATTTGTTCACTGAGCACGTGGCAGGACAGCAAGGGGGCCCAGAAGTCCCTTGAAGCCATATTTACATGGCAGCCATTCATTTAATCTGCAGTCATTCATTCAGCAGACATGTATGAAGCACCTGCTGTATACTAGGCACTGTTCTAAGTGCTGGGAATCGAGTAGTGAACGAGACAAAGTCCTTGCCCTCTTGGAGCTCAATAGCCTAAAGGAGGAGCCAATAAACAAATAAACTACAATATATGTTATATGTGATATATAACACCTGGGTCAGATGGCGATAAGTGCTATGGGGAAAAAAATGAAGCAGGGCAGGGAGCTATTGGAATGCCAGGGAGGAGGTGTGGCTCTTTTAGATAGGGTGGTTGGGGTGGGCCTCTCCAAGGAGGTGGAATATGGGCTGAGGGCTGCATGAGGTGAGGATGAGCTGTGTAGAGGTCTTGGGAAGGGTTTTGCAGGCAAAGGGAAGAGGATGGGCAAAGAGAAGGCCTGTGTGGCAGAAACAGAGCGAGGGGAGCATGTTTGGAGATGCTGGTGGACAGACTGGCAGGGGCGAGGTCATGCAGGGCTTCAGAGGCCATGGTGAGGACTAGGGCTTGTACTCTTCATGACATGGGGAGCCCAGGAGAATTTGGCCAGAGAAGGAACAGGATCTTGACTTACATTTTGCAATGTCCACTCTGGCTGCTGGGTGGAGAATAGACTGGAGGGAGGCAGAGCAAGCCTGGAGATCCATGAGGAGGCTGCTACAAAGATGCAGGGGGAAGACAATGAAAACCGGATCAAGCTAATAGCAACAGGGGTGGGGTCTGCTTCAGGCTGAGCTAATAGGACCTCTTTCCTTCTTTGATCTTCAGTCTCTCCACTGGGGACAGAGTTAGCGGTTTGGAACCCACTCTCTGGAATCAGCCATATCCTGCATCTGCCACTTACTGTGATTTGGGACAAGTGGCATGACTTGTCTGTGCCTTGATTTTCTCATCTGCAAAATGGACACTCTAATAATAGTACCTATCTCATGGAGCTTGGGGTAGTAGAAAATTAAATAATGTTTAGTGTTCAGCACAATGCCTGGAACATATGAAGTGCCCAACAATTATCATTAGCTGTTGTCAGGTCAGGGGTTGGATTCCATAGTTTTCAAACTGTGTTTTACAGCCCTGTCTCCATCATTTTAACCCAGTATCCCTGAATGTCTCTTTTATAATGTGTTGGTTACATGTCTAAGATGTTGTTTTGAATAATCAGTTCTACAGCTGAAGCTTGTTTACAGTTGCCTGAACTCAGTGACCATCGATGAGGTTCCTCCCTGGTCTGCCTTTGTAGGGTTGTTCCAGTTTGGGCCTCACCACCCACCTCCTGGGAGACCCCTCTCCAGGAGACTCTTCACCCCTAACCCTGCCTCCTTCTCTTGCCCATCCAGCTGCTGTGGGCCATTAGAGCTACTTCTAACAGACACAGCGGCGGCGGTTGGGCCCCGCGTCCCCTGTTTGATCTATAAAGACCACACAGGAGAAGCTCTGGGGAGTGGGAGGGCGGAGGGCTGCCAGGAAATGGCTTTGAACCCAGCAGCTGGGGCGCAGGTCCCTGGGGAGAGGAGGGAGGATGGTTGGGATCTTCTCTGGCCTCTCTGTTCACCACCCTGCCTTTGTTAGGGCATCCAAATTCCTCCCCTGGGAAATCCAGTCAGCCTCCGGTTGTCACCCCCAACCCCCAATCCCGCCTCCACCTGCAGGCAGAGCGATGGTTCCTCTCTGTCCCTAGAGCAAGTCCCTCTGCTTTAGCCTGACTTTGAGGCCCTTTGACCCCTGACCTTTTGTCTTTCCTCCCTGCTCTACACTTGACAACCTGCTCCCCGCCCCCTTGCTCTCCACTGCCTGCAGTCCTTCCTCCAGCAACACCCAACACCAGTTTCCGTTCTCCTCCCAGTGAAGTTCTGCACATCCTTGCAGGCTGAGCTCAAATGCCACCTCTTCTAAGAAGCTTTCTCTGAACAAATCCCACACATGCTACCCTCCGCCCCTCAGACCCCACCTCCCACTCCCTGAGCCTGGCAAAAGTCATTGTTTTTGTTCTGAAGTGGAAAATGTTTGGCTGTTTTGTCTGTTGATCAAAAAGCTATACATTCTTGTTGAAACCTCAGGCAACATAGAAAAGGCATAAAAATATAATGCTCATTGTCTCTTGGGGTAGAAGAGGTGGGGTCAGGGGAGACTTCTACTTACTAAATAGATATTTCTTGCATTACTTGAAGATTTTACCTCTGGCTTTTAATTAGCTAAAAAAAAAAAAGCATGTATACATTCACCTGTTTTTAAAAACTCCGGTGTTCTTGCAAATTAGTATACTTACTGTTTATTGGGACTTAGATTTGATCATTTCTCATGACAATCCTGCCAGGTAGGGAGTGCGAGGATGAAGAAGAAGAGCTGTAGAGCCAAAGCCCTGTCTGTGTGGCTTTGAGCAAGGCATTTAACCTTTCTGGACCTCAGTTTTCTCATCTGTGAAATGGGGATAGTAACAATCCCTACTCAGATCTCCACTGTGAAGGCTGATTCTATTAATATATATGTGCTCTGCAAAGTACTCAGCACATAGTGGTGCTCAGTTCGTGTTTGCTAGCATTATTGGCCCCATTTTACAGATGTTGAAATTGAGGGACAGAGAAGAGTGGCCTTCCAATTCATAAGGAGCAAAACTAGGGTTTGAAGCCTTGAGGTTAGGCTCCCAAACCCACATGTGGAACCACCAATACTGCCTTCTGCTAGTTAAGTGTATTCTTACAATCAAGCATGTATTGTTTAGAGAAGCAGAAGAAACAATATCAGAAAAGTATTTTTATTTTTACTTTCTTGAGACACAGTCTCACTCTGTTGTCCAGGCTGGAGTGCAGTGGCTTGATCTCGGCTCACTACAACCTCTGCCTCCCTGGTTTAAACGATTCTCATGCCCCAGCCTCCTGAGTAGCTACAGGCGCCCGCCCCCACGCCCAGCTAATTGTTGTATTTTGTATTTTTAGTAGAAACAGGATTTTGCCATATTGGCCAGGCTGGTCTCAAACTCCTGACCTCAGGTGATCTGCCTGCCTTAGGCTCCCAAAGTGCTGGGATTATACGCGTGAGCCACCGTGCCCAGCCAGAAAAGTATTTTTAAATGTGTATTTTAATATAAAGTCCCCACTGTTAACATTCTAGGTTCTTCCTCTCAGACTTCCTCCCCAGGTGCAATTACTCATTCCTCTTTACCCCACAGCACCGATCACATTTTGTTGTGATCACCTGCCCACCTGGCTGGCTTTCCCACTGGATCACAAACAGCTGGGGAGTCGAGGCCTTGTCCCTTTTTCTTTTTCTCTCCCATGGTGACTAGTCCAGAGTAGACCCTCTCTTACTGTTGGTGGTCTTGCACCCAGCCAGCTCTGGTGAGGTCCATGGTGTGTTCTTGCAACATGAAGCCAGCTGAAGCGGGTTTTGGGTCTGTGGGTGAAGTGCAGGGCGCTGAGTGTGGGAGCTTTCTGCAGTTGTGGACATAGAACTGAGGTCTGTTAGGCCTATGTCCGCAGCCTTTAAAACTGTCAACAGCCAGCCAAAGAAACCTCAGCACTTTGGGAGGCCGAGGCAGGTGGATCATGAAGTCAGGAGTTTGAGACCAGCTTGGCCAACATGGTGAAACCCCGTCTCTACTAAAACTACAAAAATTAGTCGGGCATGGTGGTGGGCACCTGTAATCCCCGCTACTCAGAAGGCTGAGGCAGGAGAATCGTTTGAACCTGGGAGGTGGAGGTTGCAGTGAGCTGAGATTGCGCCATTGCACTCCAGCCTGGGTGACAGAGCAAGACTCCATCTCAAAAAAACAAAAAAATTGTCAATAGCCTAAGGCTAAGGAAAGAGGAAGTAGTAAGAACAACCCGGGGTTGGGTTCCCAGAATGAGGCTGACTTAGAAGATGGTGGAAGTCAAATTCCTTGTATGCAGTAGGTATTCCATAAATGTTGGTGTGAAGTGGATTGAACCTTTGAGATCAGAATCTTGGACAAGTCACTCCACTACCTAGGGTTCAGTTACTCCATCTGTAAAGTAACCAGAATTCTGGTTGAGTTTTCCTGGGACTCGGACAAGAGAGCAGAGTAGCTGAGAGCTTGGGGCCTCGGTGCAGACCACGGCGCCGTGACATCCTAGTTGGGTAACCCTGGGGAAGTTGCTCCACCAGCCACAGCTCCCATCTCGCTGTGAAATGGGGATAGTGATCGTATCTACATCTTAAGGTTCTTATAAGGATGTCTTGAGATAATGTAAATGCACAGGGCTTGGCACGTAGCATATGTCCAGAAAACATCCGCTAGGATGACCATTATTATTGGCCCAAGTACCAGCCCATCCTACTTGTTTAGTAACAAGATGGGGTTAGGACATGGGCATAAGGGCTCCTAACTCTCACCCACTGACCCCCTATCGAGGAAGGAGAGTTGTTCTACGGCTCCAGAGATAGTGTGAGAACAGATGCGAACTCAAAGTAAAGGGAGGCACAGTCTTTGGAATAGAAGCAAGAACACACTGTCAATCAGGCTATTCCTGAGGGTGTGAACTCCACATCACCAGAAGTATCCAGATGGAAGTGGCTAACTTTGGCAGGGAAGCCGTAGCAGGGACTCCTGCTTCAGTTTGGAGGATAAACTAGATGATCTCTAAAGCCCCTTAGTTCTAAGCATCTGTAGCTCTAACCTTGGGACTTTATGATGCTCGCTTCCCCAGTGTTTAGCCAGCAGGCTACAGGTTGCAAATCAGTGTCCTACGGGCAAGTCCAGCCTCAAGAGTGTTGGTTTGGTCCACAAAGGATTTTTTTCTCCAACTTTTTTTTCTTTTTGAGATGGTCACACTCTGTTGCCCAGGCTGAAGTGCAGTGGCATTTCAGCTCACCGTAGCCTCTGCCTCCTAGGTTCAAGTGTTCTCCTGCCTTAGCCTCCCAAGTAGCTAGGATTACAGGTGCACACCGCCATGCCCAGCTAATTTTTTAAAAAAAATTTGTAGAGACAGGGTCTTACTATATTGCCCAGGTTAGTCTTGAACTCCTGGACTCAAGGGATCCTCCCACCTTGGCCTCCCAAAGTGCTGGGATTGCAAGTGTGTGCCAGTTCTTCTCCTACTTTTTATTAAAACCTTTTATTAGAGAAAAATTTAAACACACACAAAAGTTGGGGGAATAGGATAATGATCCCCCATCATCCCTCTTCAACAATTATTGACTCCTGACCAACCTTGTTTTATCTAGGGCAGCACCATCCGATAGAACTTTCTGTAGTCACGAAAATGTCCTATATCTGCACTATCCAATGTAGTAGCCACTGGCCACACACAGCTATACAGCACTTGGCATGTGGCCAGTATGACTGAGGAACTAAATTTTAAACTCCATTTACTTTTAATTAATCTAAATCTAAATAACCACACATGGCACGTGTTGAACATCTAGGTGTTGGAGAGCATAGTTGCAGGCCCCACCCCATTTCCTTCCCTTCTGTGTAATTTTCAAGCAAATCTCGGGCAACTCTAAAAAGGTAGACTTCAAAAACATCGCTAAATGGTCGGGCGTGGTGGCTCATGCCTATAATCCCAGCACTTTGGGAGGCTGAGGTGGGCAGATCACTTGAGGTCAGGAGTTCAAGATCAGCCTGGCCAACATGGTGAAACCCCAATTCTACTAAAAATACAAAACTTAGCATGGCATGGGGGCGCTTGCCAGTAGTCCCAGCTACTCAGGAGGTTGAGGCAAGAGAATTGCTTGAACCTGGCAGGCGGAGGTTGCGGTGAGACAAGATCACACCACTGCACTCCAGTCTGGGCAACAGAGCGAGATTCTGTCTCAAAGAAAAAGAAAATTTTTTCGTTAAAATATGTAATACTGCTATCACACCTACAACAAGGAATTATAATTTCTTTTTTTAGAGAGAGAGAGAGACAGGGTTTCACTCTGCCACCCAGGCAAGAGTGCAGTGGCACGATCGTGGCTCACCGAAGCCCTGAACTCTTGGGCTCAAGGGATCCTCCCACCTCAGCCTCCCAAAGTGCTGGGATCACAGGCATGAGCCACCACACCCACCTAATTTCTTAAAAATTCATATGGTATTTCTTTAATTTGTTGTGAACATTTCCAAATTGACATTTTTCCCTTTTCTTATTGAATAAATATCCTAATATCCACCTATTCTTGAAAAATTGAAACTCCAGCCATGCTGGGCTCATATTCTCCCAGGGCATCAACTGGCTGGAACTGACAGGCAGCTGCCTCTGTAGACAGGCCACAGAGTTTCCCAGTCCCTCATAATGATAGCATCTGAACCCCTTTGAGCATTGGCGTTTGAGACCCTGACTACCATGTAGAATCTCACACCCAGACTAGGGGCAGATAGAAGGGATGCTTTCTCCCTGCCTTGGTCCTGTGATAGCTTTAGATGCCATCAGGAGACTGGAATCTAACACCCTTCACCATTGGCTTATGACATGTCAACTCCACACGAGGACATCAAGCAAAGAGTGAAAGGGGAACAAAGGGTCTGGGCCTAGAGTATGGGGTCCTGAGTCTTAGTCTCTGCTCTGCACCCATTTCACCAACCCATTTCTTTCTTTAGTGCAGTGGCGCAATCTCAGCTCACTGCGACCTCTGCCTCCTAGGTTCAAGCAATTCTCCTGCCTCAGCCTCCCAAGTAACTGAGACTACAGTTGAGTGCCACCATGCTCAGGTAATTTTTGTATTTTTAGTGGAGATGGGGTTTCACCACGTTGGCCAGGATGGTCTCAATCTGTTGACCTTGTGATCTGCCCGCATCGGGCTCCCAAAGGGCTGGGATTACAAGTGTGAGCCGTGTCTGGCATCATCAACCCATTTCACAGATGGGGAAACTGAGATCCAGAGAGTGAAGGAGAGCTGGCTACACTCATACAGTGAGGGATGTGAAAGGCCAGAGCCTAGTCCCAAAGCTTTGCTAGAGAGGGGCTGCCCATTCTTCTGCTGGGCAAAAAGAGGGATGCTGGCTGGGAGCTGATGAGGGTGAGTGGGATGGGAGAGGGTCTCAGCTTCTCAGTTAGGGCCTAAAATTAGTGGCTGGGAAATGTTTGGCTTTAGCCCAGGAAAAAAAAAAAAAGAGGTGCTGTGACTCTGTAGGGTGCTGCTAAGGAGGAGGGAGACAGCCCAGTTCCAGCACCCAGCACCACATGAAATGGGAGGCAAACGTGTAAAATCACATTCTTTACTGACATTTATGACTCATTTGGCTGACAACCCCAGGAAGGTCCTATTTTGTATTCTTGCAGGGTAATTCTTACCCCAACATTAAGGGGTAAGTATATGGGGAGGGGGGCCTCAGGGCCATCCCCTCCCCCATCCCCACCCCCCGCAAAAGCTTCTGGGGCTTCATTGCAGGTGAGGAGGCTGTATAGCTGGGAACCCAATGTCACCTGGAGAACTCATAGAGAAGATTTGGGTTCCCAGGGCCTGGCTCAGATGGATCCATGCCCCATGGTGAAATGAGGGAGTCAGCCAGCCCTGGTTTGGGATGCAACTCTGATGCTTTCTGGCTGTGTGACCTTGGGCAAGTCATTTCTCTAATGGCTCTGGAATCTATTCCCTTTTGTCTGGGCCATCCTTACCTCTCACCTGGCAACTGGTCTCCTGTCTTCACCCTTGTCCTCCTGTAATCTGTTCCCCACAGCCAGAATGCTTCCTGCTTCCTTTAACATGCAGACATGGTATCTAATCCTGTCATTTCCCTGTTTAAAACCTTCCTGTGGCTCTCCATCACTCTTAAGATAAAGACCAGGCTGGGTGTGGTGGTTCACACCTGTAATGTCAGCACTTTGGGAGGCAGAGGGGGAGAACTGCCTGAGCTTGGGAATTTCAGACCAGCCTGGGCAACATAGACCCCATCTCTACTAAAAATTTTAAAGATGTTCCTGGCATGGTGGCATATGCCTAGGGTCCCAGCTACTCGGGGGGCTGAGGTTGGAGGATTGCTTGAGCCCAGAAGGTCGAGGCTGCAGCGAGCTATGCTTGCATCACTGCACTCCAGCCTGGGCTATAGAGCAAGATCCTGTCAAAAAAAAAAAAAAAAAAAAAAAAGGCCGGGCATGGTGGCTCATCCCTGTAATCTCAGTACTTTGGACGACTGAGGCAGGTATATCACTTGAGGTCAGGCGTTTGAGACCAGCCCGGTCAACATGTTGAAACCCTGTCCCTACAAAAAAATACAAAAATCAGCTGGATGTGGTTGCCTACGCCTGTAGTCCCAGCTACTTGGGATGCCCCTGAGGCAGGAGAACCACTTGAACCCGCGGGTTAGGGGACAGAGGTTGCAGTGAGCTGAGATGGCGCCACTGCACTTCAACCTGGGTAACACAGCAAGACCTTGTCTCAAAACAACAACAAAAAAATAAAGACCAGCTGGGCGCAGTGGCTCATGCCAGTAATCCCAGCACTTTGGGAGGCTGAGGCGGATGGATCACCAGAGGTCAGGAGTTCAAGACCAGCCTGGCCAACATGGCAAAACCCCATCTCTACTAAAAATATAAAAATTAGCCAGGTATGGTGCTGCATGACTGTAATCCCAGCTCCTTGGGGGGCTGAGGCAGGAGGATCACTTGAACCTGGGAGGTGGAGGTTGCAATGAGCTGAGATCATGCCACTGTACTCCAGCCTAGGTGACAGAGCAAGACTTTTCTCAAAAAAAAAAAAAAAAAAAAAGATAAAGATCAAATGCTTCACCATGGTTCATGTCTCCACTTCATCTTGTGCTTTCTTTCCCTTCTTCTCTGACAGCAGTCATTCTGGCCACTTACCGCTCCCTCCCATCTCAGGACTTTGCCTATGTTGTTTCCTCGGCTGGAGATTCCCTTCCCCCACTCCTTTACCTGGTTAACTCCTATGTCTGCTTCAGATCATGGCTCAGTAGTCACTTTCTCTAGAAAGCCTTCCCTGACTGCCACACCCTTTCCAAGCTGGACCCAGCCATTCCCCCATAGCACTGCCATTCTCAGTGCTGAAGCATGGACCCCAGCTGGGAGCATGTCGGGAGCCCATGGAACATGCTTGTCATTATATGTTTACATAATGATTTAGTTAATCTTCAGGTCCTCTTTAGACTGAGTTCCACTGTTGGGCTAGGTCTTGTCTTGCACACCATTACGTCCACCAGCCATTATAGCACAGCTTTGGGTACACAGCAGGTACTCAAAAGTGCTTGATGGGCTGGGCACGGTGGCTCACACCTGTAATCCCAGCACTTTGGGAGGCTGAGGTGGGCAGATCACCTGAGGTTAGGAATTCAAGACCAGCCTACTAAAAATACAAAAATTAGCCGTGCGTAGGGGCACACGCCTGTGATGCCAGCTACTCGGGAGGCTGAGGCAGGAGAATCACTTGAATCGGGAGGCGGATGTTGCAGTGAGCCAGATTGAGCGAGCCACTACACTCCAGCCCAGGCAACAGAGAGAGACTTTAAAAAAAAAAAATTGCTCGGTGAATAAATGTTAAATGAACCTTTCCTTTTCTGGCACTAAGTTTCCTCATCTGGCAAATGGGGATTATATCCACGAACCTCACAGGGCTGCAGTGAGGATTTTAGCAAAGTACATATAAAAGGCATTTGATGAAGTGGTAGTTATTTTCTAGGGAGCAGGCAGAGACCCCAAAGAATACTTGCCCTGTCCCAAAGAACCTGTCCCAAAAGTGCTTTTCTGACCCAGTGTCCCCTGGGGACAGATTCAACGAGCACCAGGGGGAAAGCCAACCTAGCAGTGTGTCTCAGCTGTGCCAGAAACCAGACTTCCTTCTTACTGATGCAGCCTCTTATTCAAAAAGCTCCTTGAAACCTTCCATTGATGCAGTGCCCAGCACTGAGCTGGGAGTTTTAGACACATTACTACTTTCTGATTTCACAGCTACCCTGTAAACAGGTATTGGGCTGATGGGTCCAGAGAGGGGAGGCAACTTGCCTGGGGCTACACAGTCAGTGAGAGATGGAGCTAGGATCTGAGCCCAGGCCTCCCTGACTCTCTCACCTGGGTTCTTTCCCTTTGTTCTTGGCCACTTTTACTTAAGGAGTTTACAAAGCAGAGTTTATAAAGTATATTCACTCTGGGTAGGGTGCAGTGGCTCATGCCTGTAATCCCAGCACTTTGGGAGGCCAAGGTGGGTGGATCACCTGAGGTCAGGAGTTTGAGACCAGCCTGACCAACATGGTGAAACCCAATCTCTACTAAAAATACAAAATTAGCTGGGTGTGGTAGTACATGCCTATAATTCCAGCTACTTGGGAGGCTGAGGCAGGAGAATCGCTTGAACCCAGGAGGTGGAGGTTGCAAGGAAACAAGATCATGCCATTGCACTCCATCCTGGGCAATAGTGAAACTCCACTTAAAAAAAAAAAAGTATACTCACTCTCTTCATTCATCCACTCACTCCACAAATGACTGTGCATTAACGATGTGCCAGGCACTGGGCATGTAGCAAAGGACACGACGGATGTGGTTCCCACGCTCATGGAGCCTGCAGTGCTGGGGGAAAGACAGGCACAAATATGTAAACAAGTAAATGAGATGGTTTCAGGTTGTGATATGTGTTACCTAAAAATCAGGGTAACATGACAGAAAGTGACCAGAGGGGCTGCAGAAGTGCTTTGTGGGGTTGCAGGCAGTGGTGAGGGGGGCAGCTGGGAAAGCTCTCTGAGGAAGTGACACTGAGCTGAGATGGGAGAATTAGAGTTTGACAGGTATTAGTGAGGACCTTTCCAGGCAGAGGCTCTGGGCTTGGAGTGAGCTTGGTGTGTTCAGGAACAAGAGCTGAGGGAGAGGAGGAGGGTGGCAGGAGAGGGTCCTTGAGAGGGACAAAGGCTGTGTCCTCCTGGGTTTCAAAGGTCATGGTGAGGAGTTTATTTTAAAAGTAGTGGGGGGCAGGTGTGGTAGCTCATGCACTTTGGGAGGCTGAGGTAGACGGACCACCTGAGGTTAGGAGTTTGAGACCAGCCTTGCCAACATGGTGAAACCCCGTTTCTACTAAAAATACAAAATTTAGATGGGCATGGTGGTGCACACCTGTAATCCCAACTACTCAGGAGGCTGAGGCACGAGAATTGCCTGAAGCTGGGAGGTGGAAGTTGCAGTGAGCCGAGATCATGCCACTGCACTCCAGCCTGGGTGACAGAGTGAGACTCCATTTCAAAAAAACAAGTAGTAGGGAGTGGCCTGAGCTGACCTGGGAGTTTACAAGATCCCCCTGTTGTTGTGTGAAGACCAGACTTGAAGAGGGCAAGGATGGGAGCGAGCATCCCAGGGAGGCTGCTGGAATGGGGTGGCTTGGCCCAGGGTGGTGACACTGTGGTAGAGAAAAGGACTTGGGTTCAGGACATAGCTGTGGAGCGCTAATGTTATCAGATTTGGATGGGTGGGGAGGAGCTTGATGAACATTCCTTGGTATGATAAGAATCAGTTACTTAGGCCTATTTTATAGAGGAAGATTGAGGCCAGCTGAGGAGGTGGGCTTTCCCGGAATCACCTGGGAAAATCTCCACTTACTATTTTGCCCCTCTCCCAGTTTTCTGTAAACCCACATAATCTCAAGTGAAGCCTGGGGTCCATCATGTCTTACTGGGGTCTTACCAAGGTCCTCCCGGGTGGCCGTACTGCACACCCTCCATGTGAAGGAAGCTGTCACCGTAGGCAGCCGAGGCGGCAGGGGAATGTCATGGAATGAGACATGTCCTTCCTCAT
This sequence comes from Sapajus apella, assembly GCF_009761245.1. Taxonomy (NCBI): domain Eukaryota; kingdom Metazoa; phylum Chordata; class Mammalia; order Primates; family Cebidae; genus Sapajus; species Sapajus apella. Next base: position 11,228,871 of record NW_022436973.1, on the reverse strand, counting down.
CCCACTCTGGCTCAGGAGGCCATGAAGAGCCGGGGCCGAGTCTGAGATCTGGCACTAACTTACTGTGTGACTTTGGACAAGTTCTGGTCCCTTTCTAGGTCTGTTTCTCATCCATGAAATAAGGATAATGGCAGTACCCACTTCAAAGATTTGTTAAGAGGGATGGACATGTTCATATGTATAAAAGTCTCAGCACAACCTGTCATCCAGTTGGGACTCAGTAAATGTGAGCTGTTATCCTGATTAGTAACCCCTGCACACTGTCCCCCTGCAGACCTACACACTAGCTGTGGGCTCAGCTGGGGGGGATGTCCTGCCCCTGTATATCAGCCCTGCCTTTCATGTCTGCCTCCCAACTCTGTCCTGTTCACTCTGAAGGGGTCTGCAGACCCTGGCCTGCATCACATTGAGACCAGGGAGCTAGCCAGCATGAGGGTGGTTCCTGGATAGAGAGGCAGCGGGGGAGCCGCTGGAAGCTGCTGTGTGTTTGGCCCAGAGCTGTGAGGGGGAGTGGGGAGGGGCGAGAACACACACTCGGAAATGCAGAGACCGACAGATGGAGGAGCTGAGGATGTGAGAGACACAGACAGACAGAGAGAGACCCAGAGTCAGGGAGAGGAGGAGCAGGAAGGGGAGGGCGGCCGGAAAACTGGAAGTCACGCCAAGCCACAGGCTGAGCAGCAAATCAGCAGATGGACCAAGCAGCTGAGGGACTGAAAGACACAGACAGACAGACCACCAAACAGACCACAGACAGACAAGACACAGACAGACCACCAGACTACAGACAGACCACCAAGCAGATCCAGCATCCAAGACACAGACAGGCAGACCACCAAGCAGACCACAGGTAGACAGACCACCAAGCAGACCCAAGACACAGACAGACCACCAAGCAGATCCAGCATCCAAGACACAGACAGACCACCAAACAGATCCAACATCCAAGACACAGAGACAGACCACCAAACAGATCCAGTATCCAAGACACAGAGAGACCACCAAACAGATCCAGCATCCAAGACACAGACAGACAGACCACCAAACAGATCCAGTATCCAAGACACAGACAGACAGACCACCAAACAGATCCAGTATCCAAGACACAGACAGACAGACCACCAAACAGATCCAACATCCAAGACACAGACAGACCACCAAACAGATCCAGCATCCAAGACACAGACAGACCACCAAACAGATCCAGCATCCAAGAGACAGACAGACAGGCCACCAAACAGATCCAGCATCCACGACACAGACAGACAGACAACCAAACAGACCCAGCATCCAAGAGACAGACAGACAGACCACCAAACAGATCCAGCATCCAAGACACAGACAGACAGACCACCAAACAGATCCAGCATCCAAGACACAGACAGACAGACCACCAAACAGATTCAGCATCCAAGACACAGACAGACAGACCGCCAAACAGACCCAGTATCAAGAGACAGACGATCAAGTCAACCCAGCGTCTAAGACACAGACAGACAGACAGATCACCAAGCTGACCCAGCATCCAAGACACAGACAGACTTCCAAGAATATCCAGCATCCAAGACACAGACAGCAAAACAGACCTCGTATTCACAGGACAGACAGGGTGTCTGGCATCCAGGGCACAGAGACTGGAGCTCCTGGCCTCTAAGTTCAAACAGACAGGCTGACCCAGGATCACAGGGTCAGACCAACAGGACATAGTATCTGAGAGCCTATGTGACCCACAGTCCAAGGGACAGGATTCCAGGATTCTGGAACTGAGCCAGGGACTGAGCCAGGATCCCAGGGTGAGACTGACTGACTGACAGATTCTGGACAGAAATACAGGAATGATAAATAGGCTGGCCCTGCACTCAAGGGACAGACACAGTAGCCTGATCTGAGCCACAGACAGAGACAATGACTCAGGATCTGAGGTCAAAGTGATGGGTCCAGGCTTGGACCCAGGTTTGACTGTCTGAATGTACTGAGGCGCAGGCCAGGAACTCTAACCTAGAATCAGAGACTTGGGGTGACTCAGGAGCAAAGAACTGGAGAGAGATGGGGTGACACAGATGCTGCCAGAAGCTTGCTGGCTTCTCAAGAACATGGGATCCCTTTGCCCTTTTCCCTTCCTGCCCATTAGAGAGCAGCCCCCAAACTCTGGGGGGACTAGGGGACAGTGGAAAGTTCCTGTGGGGAGGGTTGGATGGGCCTGGAGAGAAGAGAATGAGCCCCTATTCATTTCTCAACCCTGCTACCTGTTCAAGGAGGTAGTGGGGTTCAGAAGAGACAGGTTTTTGGGTCCTCTACCTCTGCTCTCCTCGACAGGCGTAGCTTTTTTGCTCCCACTCCCACCCCCAGCAATTTACACTCATCTGCTCTGCCCGTTTCTTCCTGGACAAGCTGCTTCTCTGAGCACAAGACTGGGGATCAGTAAATTAGATCCCAAACAGACTGAGGGCCTCTGTTTCCTCATCTATAAAATGGGGACAGCAGAAGTTGCCTGTTAGGTTAACAGCACTGACTGCGGTGTCTGACCCACTCCAGGCCTCATGCAGTTCAAGTCTGAGAGCTGTTAGAGAAAGCGAGGCCTAACTGGGCTAGAGGGGCATCAGGGAGGGCTCCCTGCTGGAAGAAGGACAAGAATGAGTCATCAAGGGCAGAAGGAGCCTGTGGGGTGTCCTAGCTCTTTGCAAAATCAAGCAGAGAAACCCCAGAGCCCTGTAAGGTCAGGAGGGAGATACACACATATACTCACATTTATTCATTCAGCAAATAGTCAATGCCCCCTCTATAATGCATCAGTGCCTATTCTACAGGCACTGATGCTGGGGACACGGGGTGACCAAGACAGACAAGGTCCCTGTCCTCATGGATTCACAGTGGGAGAATGGAAAATAATAAATAAATGGTTTTCATAGTGTAGGTTAAGAAGCAGATAAGACGGGGGGTGTGGTAGATAGCGTGAGTTGGCAACGGTGGCCGGGGAGGCCTCTCTGAGAAGGTGTGAGCTGACGAGGAGCCAGCCACGGGAGGATCTGGGAAAGGGGTGTTCCAGGGAGAGCAAGAGCAGACGTCCCGAGCCAGGGACAAGTCTGGCTGGGTTTTAGGAACCCCCAGCGCATCTGGAGTGTCAGGAACAAGTGGGACAGTGGTTTGAGATGAGGTGAGAGAAACAGGCAGGGCCAGATGGTTTAGGGCCTGCACGCCAAGGGGAGAAGCGTGGGTTTTATTCCAAGTGTGATGGGAGGCCCTTGGAAGGCTTTGCGAAGGGGAATGACATGATCTGACAGGTTTTAAAAATACCCCGCTGGTTGCCATGTGGAGAATGGACTGTAGGGAGGCAGGAGTGCATGCGGGCAGCCCACACAGAAGGCTGACGTGGTCACCCAGGCAAGATGACTGTGGCCTGCACAGGTGGTAGCAGAGGAGACATGGACAGACTGGGGACTTCATTGTTATTTTTTAGAGACAGGGTCTCACTCTGTCATCCAGCCTGGAGTGCAGTGGTGCAGTCATGGCTGACTGCAGCCTCGAACTCCTGGAATCAAGTGATCCTCCTGCCTCAGCTTCCTGAGTAGCTAGGACTACAGGCACGCACCACCAAACTTGGCCAATTTTTAATTTTTTTGTAGAGATGGGGTTTTCTCTATGATGCCAAGGCTCGTCTTGAACCCCTGGGCTCAAGTGATCCTCCTGCCTTGGCCTCCCAAAATGTTTGGGATTCCAGGCATGGGCCACCACACCTGCCCTGGGGATACATTTTGGAGAAGATCTGATGTACACCACCCCCAATCCCCCAATCTGGATTCCATTCCCTGAGATGGGGTGTTCTTCTCTTGGGTGAAGATCGGCTTCTTTCAACTTCATTTCAAATAGAGTGGGATGTGAGATAGGGTGGACTTCCTGGAGGAGTTTTCAAGAGAGGTTGCTTGGTAGTGAGGAGGAGCCAGAGGACTCTACCCAGTGTATGCTACCCTCTCTGTGAACACCCTTTAGAGCTTATAAACTATTTTTAAATTCATTGCCTCTGTGTGTCTGTGTGCGTGTGTGTGTGTGTACAGGGATTCACTATGTTGCCCAGGCTGGTCTCAAACTCCTGGATTCAAGAGATCCACCCACCTAGGCCTCTCAAACTGCTGAGATTACAGGTGTGAGCCACCGCACCCTGCACCATCACTCATTTAATGCTCACAACAAGGAGGAAAACAAGGCTCAAAGAAGCGGAGAGACTGCCCAAGGTCACACAGCACGTCAGGGACAGGGCTGGGAATCAAAGGCACACGCCAGCCATTGCTACCTTTCCTCCCTCATCCTTACCTCAGTGGCTCTGTCGTAGGCAGAATGGCAAGTGCCAGCCCCATTTTAGAGAAGGGGAAACTGAGGGCCAGGGAAATGAGGTTGCATGTCCTGGGCAGGACTGTTTTAAGACCTTTGTGGGCCCCTCATCTATGAAGCATATTAAAATGCAGCTACATCAAACATCTCATGTAAATTATATATGACCAGATAAAAGCCAAATTGTAGTTGACTGGCTGACATCATGTTCTGTTTTGCAGACATTTAATTAAACATTTATTAATTTTGATTCTGTAGTTTTTCCCTGTGTTTTGGAGCCAATTTCTTTTTTCAGGCTTCAAACATTTTCCTAGGCCCATGAAAATCTCACAGGCCCTTGGCAGTGAGCTTTTCACGCCGGCTGGAAAGAACGGCCACAGTTTTGGTCCTGTTGCCAAAAGGGGCAGAGTGAGGCAGGACCCAGGCCTTTTATCCCCAGACGACAGCGTGCTCTTTCCACAGTCCCCGCTGACCCCACGTTCCTGGGACTCAGAGGCCTCCTCTCTTCTCTTCCCCCATCCCTGCTCCTGCCCACAGTGGCCCTGGGCTATGTGAGCCCTTTGTCTGTGGTTAGCTGGGAGCTGGCAGAGGAGGGGCAGGAGTGGGCAGGGAGGTGGGTAGGCCACCCGTCAGGTGGTGATGGATGCTGGCTGGGGGCCAGGGCCTCTCTCATGCTGACCCGGGCCCGGAAACAGATGGTCTTCCAGCCTGAGAGAAACTTCCAGGGTGTCACCCTCCCCCAACTCCCCAGGCCCCTTCACATTGGACCAGCTGGTCTCTCCTTCCTAGTCAAAGCCAGAGCCCCAGGAAGGGGAAGGGAATGTGATGGCAGGGGGGATGGCAGCTAGGAAAGACAGCCTGTGTTCTAGGCCCTCAGAAGTTCTAGGGGTCATCTTGGTTTTTCCCCCAGCCCCCACCTCTGGCCACCTCCAGATCTCTCTCTGCCCCTCCTCTCTCCCCTGCCTTAGCTCAGCCCTGTAATCCTGGCTTTCCTCCAAGCCAGCCTCCACAGCAAGCTCTCTAAGTCACTGTGCCAAGCACATCACCCCTGATTCTGGGATGGCATTCAGATACAGAATAAAATCGGAACTTTTCAGTCCGGAATTTGATGACCTTCACAATTCTAGTCTTCTTATGCCCCTGCCCATTAAACCACCTCCCCCCCCCCCCGGCCCCCGTCCAGGCCCACCAAACCTCTGGCCATTCCCTTAAAAGGCCAAATTCTTTCAGGCCTTTAAGCCTTTGCTTCCGCTGATTCTTCCACCTGGAATGCCTTTCCATCTCTGTGTGCCTTCAAATGCCAATCCATGCTTTAAAACTGAGATCAAATGTTTCTTCGCTCCAAGGCATGTTGTAGCATTATTTCACCTCCTATCTTGTCTGTCTTCCATGGGACTGGGAGATACATACGGGCACACAGCCTGGCACAGAGCAGGTGGTCAAAATCCACCTGCTACATGAATGAATCATTCTGGCTGCAGGGATCCTTATGTGTGGGGTAAGCAGGAGTCCAGAAAATGGAAGATACGGGGAGACAAATTTCTGCTCATCAGAAGAAACACAAGCCAGCCCTGGAGCTGCTCAGAAGCTGAGGTCCCTGTCCTGGGAAGTGTGTGAGCCATGGTATAGATGCTCCAGTCTGGAAATGGCTGAAGGAATTCCAACATGGCATAGGACAGTTGGAGAGAGGGGACTTTGCATTTCCTGAGTCGGCTCCTGAGGGAGCAGCCCCCTTCCCATCCTGGCTGCCAGTCCTGTCATTTGTTATGTTGACGGTGTGTTTACACCATAGACACGCCAGGATGACCCAGGGATGGGGAAGAGGGTCCTAAACAGGATGTTTCTGGCCACATTTTGCAGAGATAGTTCCAGAATATTCACTCTGAAAAAATCTTCAGAGTTATCAAATCCATCCCTTTCATTGGCAGAGGGAGAAACTGAGGCCCAGAGAGGGCCACACAGCTGGTAAGACCAGTATACTCATTTGAGGAAACTGGGTATCAGCTGGCCCCACATCCAGGGAGCACTGTGATTTCCTCCCTTGGGCTGTGAATAGAGTGAGTCCCATGGCTCCCAAACAACATCCTGGAAGTACCAGCACTTCACCCTGGGAATAGACCCCAAATCCCTGGCTCCCCAGTTTCAGATCCAGGAAGTGGGGTCACAGATTCTATGTAAAGGTTTCCCCCTACACACACCCCACCCCCATTTCCTGGGAAGGCCACTTTTGGAGGAGCCCTCTGGTTTGCAGCAAAGGGTGTGTTTGGCCCGGCATGGTGACTCACGCCTGTAATCTCAGCACTTTGGGAGGCCAAGGCGGGCGGATCATGAGGTCCGGAGTTCAAGACCAGCCTGGCCAGTATGGTGAAACCACATCTCTACTAAAAATACAAAAATTAGCTGGGCATGGTGGTGCACACCTGTAGTCCCAGCTACTTGGGAAGCTGAGGCAGGAGAATTGCTTGAACCTGGGAGGCAGAGGCAGAGATCCCTGGGATCTCAGAGTGAGCCAAGACCGCGCCACTGTACTCCAGCCTGGGTGACAGAGCAAGACTCCATCTCAAAAAAAAAAAAAGGGCGTGCCTGCCCCTGTGAATCAGAGAGTTTGGGGATCTGGGGAGGGCACTAGGAAGGTGGCAGGGTCTGTGGCTGCATGAATGGAGCTTCTGGGCAAGGAAACAGGGCAGAAGGATAAATCAGACCCAGAGATCTGTGTGGATAGGTCCCCTCTCACCCTACACGGGCACTGAACTTTATAGCGTGCAGTTTCTTTTCATTCATTTGATCCTCATCGCCACTTTGGGAGGTAATATTAACTAGGGCTCAGAGAGGGTCTTGCTCAAGATAACACAGTAAATTAGAAGCCAAGTCAGGGATTGATCTCAGGACTTCAGAGTCCCTTCTATACCCTCTATAGGGTTACTAGAGTTCCATTCAGTTCAACAAGCCTGCAGTCATGCACACTTTCATTCATTCAGCCCACATGGATTAAGCACCTACTGTGTGCTAAGAACTGAGGACCCAGCAGTTAGCAAGCCAACCTAGTCATTCTCCAGGTACTCACAGCATGGGGGAGAGGCGCACATAACCAGGCAGTTACAACCCACTGTGACAAGTGCTAGCTAGATTAGATGGAAGCCTGGAAGAGGCCCCTACCCAAGGTGGAAGGTGGTCAGTGCAAGCTTTATGGACAAAATTGTATTTAAAAGCTGAGCCTTGGAAGAAAAGCAAGAGTCCTGGTTTGGGGCCGGGATGGGGTTAGGGGACAGGTCAGGGTGTTTCAGGGAGAGAAAACAATAGGTACAAAACCTCAGCGAGGAGGGAGAACACTGTGAGCTCTGGCATCTGTGACCGGTGCAGAGTGGCCATGAAGAGACATGTTGTTTGTTGGGGAAAGTGGCATGAGAGGAAGCCGCAGTTTCAAATGCCAAGGAAAAGCGTCTGTGAGCACCTTCCCTACACCCTGGGGCGAGAGCTGGGCACCAAGAGGTGAGGTTGGGGAACAGGCCAGGGAGCCGCCGGTGGCAACAGAACTGGAGCTGGCAACAGGCAGTAGGGACTGTTCCCGAAAGGAACCTATGTGAGCAAAACTTTTTATGGTTTGCAGTCGGAGGCAGTGTTGCCTAATGGTTAGAGTGCTGGCCCTGAAGCCAGAATGACTGGGTTTGAATCCTGGTTCTACTGCTTCCTAGCTGTGTGACCTTGGATAAATGACATCTCTCTCTGGGTCTCAGTTTGCTCATCTACAAAATGGGGATTGTGCGTCGTGTGTGGTGGCTCATGCCTATAATCCCACCACCCTGGGAGGCCGAGGCAGGATGATCGCTTGAGGCGAGGCCAGGAGTTCCAGACCAGCGTGGGCAATATAGCCAGAAAATAATTTAAAAATTAGCTTGGTGTAGTGGTACATGCCTATACAGCTACTCAGGAGGCTGAGTCGGGAAGATTCCTTGAGCCCAGGAGTTTGAAGTTGCAATGAGCTAAGATCACACTACTGCCTTCCAGCCTGGGTGACTGGAATTTAGAATGACCCCATTTCTAAAATAAAACAAAATAAAGGACGGGTAACATGGCTATTGTAAGCTCAGGGCACTTTAAGGTGTCAGTAACCCTGCAAAGAAAGCACGCTCCAACCCGTTATAGGAACAATGGTGATGCTGCTGCTGCGTTAAAGGCTTGACTTAGTGCCAGTCCTCTCTCTCTAAGCTAATGAGTCCTCCATTCAGTGCTCCTCAACGGCAGCCCCATAAAGGGATCCTTTCGAAATGCCCATTTCACAGCTGAGGAAACAGGCTCAGCGGAGGGAGTGACTTGCCCCCCTGCGCCTGCGGGCGGCTCGGGCGGGTGGGACGGAGCGAGCGGAACCAGCGCGCGGGAGCCTGAGCACCGCGTCCTTCCCGCAGGTACCTGCGCGCCCTGTACCTGGGGCTGCAGAGCCGCTGGCGCGGGGAGCAGCTGCGGCGCCACTTCTACTGGCGGATGCTGTTCGAGAGCGCCGACGTGAGCATGCTGCGCCTGCTGGAGACCTTCCTGCGCAGCGCGCCGCAGCTCGTGCTGCAGCTCAGCCTGCTCGTGCAACGCGGGGGCGCGCCCGACCTGCTGCCGGGTGAGCCCGCCCCTTCACCCTCCGCGCCTGGGACCGCCCCACCGGGCCTTTCTTCCTGCTTCAGGCTCCCTGGGGATGTTCTGTGCGCTTCCCCACCCAGCTCAGGGCTCAGTCAGGATTTAGGGAGGCCCGCCCCTTCTACCCTCACCACCCTCCAGGCCTCTGGAGACCCCTGCATCCCCTTCGACGGCCCACTTACCCTCGGAGTGAGGAGGGACACGGCCCCTCCACTCCCTCGCCACCCATCGGCCCCCCTGGGTGCTCCCGCCCTTGTCCCTTTCTCGTTGCCAGAGCTAACCAAACCCCATTTCCCATCCAAACACCTCAGACCCTCTGGGGAATCCTCTGCCCCCTTCATTCCCCAACGTGATCCCAGCCTGCATCAACTGGAGGACCCCGCCTGCCTCACAGACCTGACCTTCACCATCAGTTTCCAGAGAGTCGACCTCTTCACTGGGGGGCCCCAGAGGGCCCTCCCAGGCCTACTCCTGGCACCCATCCCCTTCTCCTCCCTACAGGTCCTGTTAATTTCCCACCCTGCCCCTTCCATGACAGACCAGGCCAAGCCCCTCAATGTCAGAGAAAAACCACATCCCTCTGTCTCCCCGAAGCACCCTATGTTCTTCCCACCCAGTCCCTGCCCAACCCATCCTCAGTGTCCCAAAAGACTATCACCACCCCTCAGGGCTCTGGGTATCCCTTGCCCAGATACTGGGTCCCAATCATAGCGCTTCTCCCCTTGGGTCTCTGCAACCCCGCCCCTCAGCTCTGCTCAGCTCTAGGTATTCCTCTACATGCCCGGCCTCCTCCTGATGGCCCATGACGTCTAATGGCCCCTCCTGGCTGCTCCACACCCTAAGCATGACCTCCTCTTCACTCCCCCCTTCCACTCCCAGAATCCTGGACCCTCATTTTCCACCATCCCACCAAGCCCCTGAACCCTGACAGCCCCACACCAGAATCCTAGATGGAGACCAATCCCCCATCTTCACCCCCTTTATGCTCCCACCCTGAAGTACCCAGTCCTGTGCACCCTCACCACACCTCATCATTGCTCTTGAAGCTCCCCACCTCCCAGACCTTCCCCACTCTCCTGCTGATCCACAGACCCTTCCCTGACCCAGACCCCTCCCCCCGTCCCCAGACCCCTCCCTCCCTCCCTAGACCCCCAACCTGAGCCCGCCCCTAACCCAGCCCACACCACCCCTGCCCTGTCTCCACAGCCCTGTCCACCTCCGCCTCCCTCGTGTCTCTGGCCTGGACGCTGGCCTCCTACCAGAAGGTGCTGCGGGACTCGCGGGATGACAAGCGGCCGCTGTCCTACAAGGGCGCCGTGGCCCAGGTGCTGTGGCACCTGTTCACCATTGCCGCCCGCAGCCTGGCCTTTGCGCTCTTCGCCAGCGTCTACAAGCTCTACTTTGGCATCTTCATCGTGGCCCACTGGTGCGTCATGACCTTCTGGGTCATCCAAGGGGAGACAGACTTCTGCATGTCCAAGTGGGAGGAGATCATCTACAACATGGTGGTGGGTATCATCTACATCTTCTGCTGGTTCAACGTCAAGGAGGGCCGCAGCCGCCGCCGCATGACCCTCTACCACTGCATCGTCCTGCTGGAGAACGCCGTGCTCACCGGCTTCTGGTACTCCAGCCGCAACTTCTCCACCGACTTCCACTCGCTCATCATGGTCTGCGTGGTGGCTTCCAGCTTTGCCCTGGGCATATTCTTCATGTGTGTCTACTACTGTCTCCTGCACCCCAACGGGCCCATGCTGGGTCCCCAGACGCCTGGCTGCATCTTCCGTGAGGCCTCCGAGCCCTGTGGCCCACCTGCTGACGCCATCACGAGTCCCCCCAGGTCCCTGCCGAGGACGACAGGTGCCGAGTGGGATGGGGCCTCCGGGGGGGAGCGTGCGGGGACCCCCACACCACCTGTCTTCCAGGTTCGGCCTGGCTTGCCTCCCACACCAGTGGCCCGCACCTTGCGGACAGAGACGCCTGTCATCCGGATTGACTTGCCTCGCAAGAAGTACCCGGCGTGGGATGCCCATTTTATTGACCGCAGGCTCCGGAAGACCATCCTGGCACTGGAGTACTCCTCGCCTACCACACCCCGGTTGCAGTATCGGAGTGTGGGGACCTCCCAGGAGCTTCTGGAGTATGAGACCACAGTGTAGGCCACAGTGTCCCTGCACAAAAGGGACAGGCTTGGCTGATCCCACATCAGCCAGTGTTGAGCCCAGAATTTCAGGGCCACCAGGCTAAGGGGGAGTGGATCGATTGGTCCAAGGGTAGAATGGCCCCACTCTTGGGTTCTTCCAGGGGAAGGGGCAGCCTTGCGGAGGCCCCAGTCCTGGGCCCCATTTTCAGCCTTGTGGCCCATTCCCTAGATTCCCCTGACCCGGGGCCCAGGGAATCATCTGGTGCTACATTTCTCGAGCTGCCCTGCTTTTGTGGGGCCTCCACACCTCTCCCCTGCCTGGCGTTGCCCATGTGTCACCCCTGCTGGACCTGCCAGACAAAGGGCACTGTCTGGGGTCCATGACCCAGACCCTGTGCTCCTCAGGGGTTGTGAGGAGTGGGCTGCCTCTGTCGTGGGAGGACACCTCGGAGAAGGATGGAGGAGGCCGTGGAAGGGATGGGGTGAGGTTGGAGCATCGTGTGGACAGGGATGGCATGGGTCCTGGAGGGTCTGAGGCCTGGAGCCAGGGCAAGAGGGAGCTGAAGGAGGGAACTGGGGTGGGGCAGGGTGTTGGGGTGGGGGGCTGGCAGTGCTAGAGATGGATAGGAGAAAGAACTGTGGGGGTCTAGGCTGGCAGAAGCATGGAGGGGTAGAAGGCTTGGGGGAGGGGAACCTGCAATCCAGAACATAGCAAATAAGAATGAACTCCTCAGGACATGTCTCTTGTTGCGGGCTCTGTGAAGGATGAGGTTCCACACACCTTGGGTGAAATGTTTCAAGGAGCCATTCTTTGTTCTAGATGAGCACCTGGAATATGGCTTCTAGATGCAGGTCTTCAACACAGCAGATAAGATGCCTGGGAAGATCCCTGGGCTCAAGTGCAGGTGAGGTTTTAGCACATTTATCAGAGGAACTGATCCAGAAGCACGCTTAGTTCTAGATTGAGTTCTAGAGTGCTAGTCTAATCAAATGTCCCAGGGAGCTGCTCTGATCTGTGTATTCTGCTGTAAGGAGGGAGGACACGAGCCCTGCTGCTCTGCTGTGGGGAATTCTAGCACCTGCCATGGTGGTGGGGGGGAAGGGTTCTAGAACCCAGTGTGAATGGAATTTTCTAGGAATGGGTGCTCCGATTCTGGACTTCTGAGGCTCATGGGAGCTCTAGGCGCCTTTACCTTGGTCCACAGCTATCTTTCTAAAAGGAAATTGTCCTCAGAACCCCTGAGACATTTCAGCTGCCAACTGGTTCCCAGCTGGAAAAAAATAGCTCTGGGACGTGACATGAATCCTGGCTCTCAGCCACCCTGCAAATGGGGCTCCCTGGGGCGGCATCTGGGAAACTGACTTGTTTTGCCTTAGATCTGATGACTCCCCAGGACCTGTGGTCTATTCCCATGGCCTGAATATCTTCAACATCCTAGGTGCCCAGGGGACTCACCCAGGGCCCCTCCTCCCACCTAGGACAGCCAGTCCTGGATTGAGGGGGCGTATGGGAGGGAGGAAGTAGGCAGTTTCATGGAGTGAGGGGACAGAGCCTCTAGCAGAGCTGGGAACCCCATCTCTCACTCACACACACACACACACACACACACACACACACACACACACACTCCCCACAGCAACTAAGGTGCATTCAGTGGGAGAGGATGGCAGGGGATGTTAAGGACAGCTGCAAACCTGATCCTGGAGTGAGGTGGACCATGAGAATCCTAACTATGCAAATTAGAGGGGTGCTTAGCCCTCCCTGGTTCAGCCTCTCTTGGGTTACAAATGGGAAACTGAGACCCACAGTGTCAGCCAATCTGTCAAGGCCCCAGACTCTGGGCTGCCCCATCCAAAGGTGATGGGCAACGATGAATTACTGGGGATGCAGGGTGACCCCAAAGGCAGAGAGGACCAGATTGCCCACATATACACAAGCACAACAACTGTGATACAAGTCACCCTCCTGCCAGCACACAGGCAGAGATGGTGTGTGCATCAGTCCTGCCAACATAGCAAGAATGCTTTTCCTTCTTTCTGCTGCTAAGCGCCCTCAGGAACCAGGCCTCAAGGGTGATGGGTGGTGGGAGAAGCCCAAGGCTGACCCAGGCACGGTCCCCTGTATTCATCCATCCTGCTTGTCCTCTGCCCAAATCCATCTTTGGAGGCTGAATTCACACAAAAAGCCTTTGTGAGACAGGAGCTTTGAGGATGCAGACCCATACTCAGAAACAGACTGTTTCTCCAGGGCCAACTTTGTGCCGGGAATTTTTACCCCATGTGGTTTCACTTACACTCTCTGCTGCTCACAACATCCCTACAAGAGAGGTATTATCAACCCATCTTACAGATGAGGAAACTGAGGCCCAGAGAGGTGGCATGAGGGTCACCCTTGGCAAGCTATTCTCCTCCCCAGTGTCCTAGAATGGCCCATCTGGCTGCTGCATTCTAGAGGAAATTCTAGAGGACCTAGCTGGGGTCTTTTACTACTCCAGGAGGCTCCCAAGGGGCAGGGATGTGCTGGCAGGGCTTGGTATGGTCTGGGGCTCGCAGGGGAGCCGCAGCCACATTTTTGGATTTCACTCCACCCCCACTCCCCACCTCTTCTCAATCCCACACACTCTTCCCTCGGGGCCTCTGTCTGCAGGGACATCTGGGCACAGAAATGGCAAAGGGATCAGGGAGAGGGCAGCAGGCACCTTCTCCTGCTTCTCACCCTCAGAAGAGTCTCAGCACTTTAGTGACTGAGTCCCCACCCAGGAGCTCAGGACCAGGCCTGAGGCCTCCTGCTCCACTGGGATAGAGGAGCCAGATGAGGGAGGGTCCATCCCCTTAGAGCTGTTGTTTTGTTTTTCTTTCTGTGACACAATCTACCTCAGCCAGTCTCTCCCCTGGCAGAACTGACCCCCTGGTCCTCTGCCTCCTGTTCCCTGTCCCCCAGCCCAGTCTGGATGCTCAGTCCTTCCCAGAATCCCTACAGGGTCCTTGCAGCCCAGAGGGTCCCTGAGGGTCCCTTAGGGTCCCTTAAACCACCTACCCTCCACATCTGTTAGACAGGAGAAAGTGAGACCCAGAGAGGACCAAGGACTCAACAAAGGTCACACAGGATGTCAGTGGCAGTTAGGATTTCCCGGGGGACGAGAGATACTTGGGTGCATCTTAATTTTGCCAGGAATAGAAGAGAACAGGATGCTCTGGGTACCAAATATGGCAGGCCCTGCCCTCAGTACCTCTAATCCCAGGAGACCAGTGTCCCCATTTCCAGGGCAGACTTCTATCTCCCTGTTTTCTTAGAACTGGCCCCCAGACTATTGTGTTCCCCAAACCTCTGCAGGCCCAACACCCCATCACGGCTCCTCCTGGCACTGATGCACCATGTGCCTTGTAACTGTCACCCCAGCTGAACAGCGCAGACCTCCCCACCCCCCCCACAGAGGGCTCCCTAACAAGGGGGCCTTGCTTGATACCCTCCTCTCATTTGCCCATTCTTGTGTCTCCCCAAATCTGCCTTACCCCCAGCCAGCTCCCTGCTACACCTGTGTCCCACAGAGGCATGTCACCCATGAGAGCTGGGGAAGGCAGAGGGCAGGGAAGGCGAAGCCTGGGGAAAGTCCAGGTCTCTGGGAAAGGCTGAGGGGTCTGGGAAGATCCAGGGAAGGTCTCGCTTGCAGCCAACACCCTCCTAAGTACTCGAATTTTGCAGGCTCTTTCCTTGGAATTCATCTGGGCCTGGAGTCCACAGAAGTTTCAAACAGTGGGAAGAAGGTTTTCTGGGACAAGGGGTACATGGGATGCAAACTCAAATGCCTCGAGATAATGAAAATAAGAGTAATGGAAACAATAGGTAATGGTGGGGACTCTGGCAAACAGGAGAGTAAGTATCTCCCCTGCCTGTAGGCACTAACATTTACATTTTTGGGAAACTGCCGCCCACTCATATTGCTGGCCCACGTGCCACCAGTTTGAGACTTATGGTTCAAAATGTTGAGAAGGTTCTGGAGCATCCTGCAGAGTCTGGAAACCCCTCAGGGGAAGTCAGGGACAGAGGTCGTGGCTCCCTCTGAGACTTTGCTACTCCACCTCTAAATCCTTACCTCCTGGCTATCTGAGAACTCAGCCCACTACCCTCTCAGCTAAAAAGGGAAGTCTCGGGGTCCACAGGGTCCCTGGTTTGGGAATCATCATCTGATAAGGGCTACAGGCCCCTCCAGTGCCTCAGGGGGTTAGGGGCTGCTGGAATCTTCTACAGCTTGGGGGCCCCTGGTTAGGAGGAACCTACATTGGGCTGCAAGGGAGTCCAGGCGCAGGATGTGGCCTGAAAGCCAGGACCCAACTGCCCCATTCTGTGCTGGCCCCTGCCACCTTTGACTCCTGCCTCCCTCCCAGTTCAAGCTGTGTTGGGGCCCGCAGTAGAGGTTGGTGAGTGAAGCTGTCAGTTTCTGTATTCAAGTGCTTTGTGATGTCACAGTGGAAGGGACAGAGTGGGTGCCAAGCACCAAGGGACAGAAGGCACCAAGTGGGTGCCATGGGTAGTAGTCGGGTAGAGGTTCGAGTCCCCCTTCCCAACCACAGAGGCTTCTGAGACCCTGGGGCTGGGGAGGAAAGGGGCTGCAATGTGCCATTCTGGTTGGGGAGAGGCTAGGACATTTCTGGGTCCTTGGCTGCTGCCGGTAGAGGCATGGGGAGGAAGAACTCTGAAGCGGGAGATGTGGGAGTAGAAAAGAAAAGCCCTGTCCAGGCCTGGCCTGGTTTCTGGAGACAGAAAACTCTCCAGGGGACAGAGAGGTTACCCCCTGTGCTTGGCTTCTGCCACCCTTCCCTTCTCTGGAGGAGGAGGCCACCCTCTCCTCAGCAACCCTAGCCTTTATTCTATGCATAGCCACGGCAAGAGCACTCCCCGGCCAGGCCGAAGGGGTGGGGGCCCAGGGGCATTTGCAATAATCTCAGAATGGGGGGTACCCTGGGACAAAGAGGGGGTACAGAAGGCGCCAGAGGGGAAAGGTGGTTCCTCCATCTCTGTCTCACCCAAATCCCTCCAGACCGAATCTGACCCTTTTCTGCCTGGTCTCCATTGGGCTAAACCACTGAACTTGGAGGGGCCTCATATAAACATAGCCCCCAGTCCCACTGGCTTTCCGAACCTGTCATGAAATAGCTGGAAGGGATCTGAACTGTTCCCAGAGCTCCCTCATTATTTTCTTCCCTGAGAATCCTGTAATTTGGGAGATTTTTCTCCCAAACCAGCCTCATTTCTTGAAGAAGAATTCATTTTCCCATATTAAATTAACTCAAGCTGAGCTTCTGATTGCAGATAAATGCCTCCAAGGCCTCAAGTCAGCTTCTAGAGCTTGAAGGTGGGGGAATATTTGTATTCTATTGGGTTGCTTAATACAAAATTCTCAAAAGCACTCTTGGGCACCCATTTCTGCCTTCACAGGCCCTCAGGGTCTGCACCCCATGTTAGGACTCAATGGTTTAGACATCCAGCATCCTATTTTACTGAAGGGGCAGGCCCAGAGACGGGAGGTGGCCAGCCCAAGGTCACACAGCGAGCTGGTGGCAAGGTGAGACCGGAATCCAGTTCCTTTGAGGGTCCCGCCAGAATACCAGAATACCCCCAGCCCTGGTCCTCCCCTCCATGTCCCTGGAACTCCAGGAATCACTAGCCATGCCTGAGGGGCTAATCTCCCTCTGTCAGCACAATTCTGAGTGATTCTTCCCCTCCCTGTCCTCTCTTCCTCCCTAATGGACCCTCACCCCTGTCCACTTCTGTTTCCTATTTCTGGTCCCACCTCCTGGTATTTACTACATCTGTGCCATCCCCCATCCCCCAGACCCCACTTGCCCTCATGCTTCCCCCAGGAGGGGGAGGGGCCCTCCAAGCTGGGGCCCCTTTGTTGAGACTCTTTTGTACACCACAAACTTTTTGTATATTTTTAATTTTGCTGCGACATGAGATATTAAAAGTCATTTCAGTACGTGCTGCTTGTGTCCCATTGTTTTGGCTGTTCTGGGCCAGGGGAAGGAGAAGAGGAAGGAGGGATGGGCAGGGTATCACCTGCCACAATCTCCGTGGCTTAAGAGAGAAAGGCCTTTGGCTGGGAGAGGGTGGGACATTATACAATGCTTCCTGTTTAATGGACAGCATCTCAATCAATCAACCAGAAAGAATCCTAAGGCCAAATGCTCTACACATTATCTCCAAACTCATTTTACAGATAAGGAAAAAAAAAAAAAGACAAAGGGTGGAGATACTTGTTAGAGATCACAGAATGAGTCTATGACAAAATCAGGACCTCAACTGAAGTTCCTAACTCCACTACAACAAATACTTACTGAGAACCTACTCTGTGACAGACAGTTCTAGGCACAGTGAACAAGAAAGATATAAAACAGGCAAGGTCCCTGCCCTCAAGGAGATTACATCCTATCCTAGCAGGTATTGCCTCTAAAATGGCCTCTCTCTCCAGGGCTTCCATCCTAATCCAGCGGTTCTCAAACTTCAAAGTGCATCAGAGTCACTTGGGGAAGACAGGGTATGTTTCCAACACATATTTCTGTCTCCATAACCAGGGAGTACATTTCCCATGCCTGGAAATCTGCATTTTTAAAGTTCTTCAGGCATGCTTAAAGAACATGCCTGGAAATCCTGCATTCTGGTGCAAGCAGGTCTGAGGACCTGACCTTGAGGACCTTTTTCTTTTTTTTTTTTCAGAGACAGAGTCTCACTCTGTCACCCAGGCTGGAGTGCAGTGATGCAATCATAGCTCACTGCAGCCTTGAACTCCCAGGCCCAAGCAATCCTTTCGCCTCAGCCTCCAGAGTAGCTGGGACTGCAGGCACACACCACCATGCCCAGCTAATTTTAAAAACATTGTTATAGAAATGAGGGTCTCCCTATGTTGCCCAGGCTGGTCTCGAACTCATAGCCTCAAGCAATCTTCCAGCCTCAGCCTCCCAAAGTGGTGGGATTACAGACATGAGCCACTGTACCCAGCCAAGGACCACTACTTTAATGTACCCTCCACAAATCTGATCATGGCATTTCCTTGCTTTAGAACATCCCGTGGCTCCCCAGTGCCTTCATGATAAAGGTCAAACTCTACTGCCAGACTCTGGCTTTTTAGAAACTGGGCCTGCAACACCTGGAGTCTCATCTCTGACGTAGCCCACCTGGCCCCCGTAGCCTCTCCAAACCACCCATCTTCCTGTTTCCATGAGACTCTCCTGATTGCCATCAACAGGCTTTCTCACCATGCTTTCATGCAGGTGAAACCCCGGTTTCCCAAGGGTCCCCCTCCAAAGTGCCCAGGGAATTTAACCCTGACCTGGCCCCAGGAGGCAAATCATGGTTGACCAAAGACAGTGGTTCCCAAACTGTGGTCTCCAGGCTAGTAGCACCAAGGAACTCATTATAAATACAGATTCTCAGGCCTCAGACTTACTAAATCAGCCACCGTGTGGATGGGGCATAGTAATTTGTTTGGCAAGCCATCTGGGTGATTCTGATGTATGCCCATGTTTGAGGACCATTGGTCTAAGATAATTCCCCTTAAAAGGAATTGATGGGGATGGGGGCATGTGGCCCAATTCTGGTAAGGTAGGGACTGCTAAGTGTCCCCCAGTATCCATGATCCTCCTTTTCTATAGAGAGTTTTTAGCTAGGCACATAGCCACTCAGAATAAAAGACTACATTTCCCAGCCTCCTTTGCAGCTAGGCTCAGCTTTGAACCAAGTTCTGGCCAAGAAGAAATTTGTACTACTTACATCACTTTAAAGAGACAGATCATGTTCTCGGCTTTGTTGACCCTGCTGGCTGGACGGCAGCTGGGTGGAGAGAGCCATCTTGCAGTTGATAGCAGAACCAGTGCTTGGTGGAGCAATAGAATAGGAGACATCAAGGTCTGGGACCCAGGGAGTTGCCATACCTGCCCTTGACTGTTATGAGAAGAGAAAAACTCTCCTGTTGAGGTCACTGTTATTCTGTCTTTGACACAGCCAAATGCATGGTGAATGCATCTGGCCCCTAGTTTTTTAAGGGAAGTCTTCTGAAGGTTTCTGGGAAAGATGTTTCTCCACAAAAAAAGACACACAAGTCGGCCGGGCGCGGTGGCTCAAGCCTGTAATCCCAGCACTTTGGGAGGCAAAGGCGGGTGGATCATGAGGTCAAGAGATCGAGACCATCCTGGTCAACATGGTGAAACCCCGTCTCTACTAAAAATACAAAAAATTAGCTGGGCATGGTGGTGCGTGCCTGTAATCCCAGCTACTCAGGAGGCTGAGGCAGGAGAATTGCCTGAACCCAGGAGGCGGAGGTTGCGGTGAGCCGAGATCGCGCCATTGCACTCCAGCCTGGGTAACATGAGTGAAACTCCGTCTCAAAAAAAAAAAAAAAAAAAAAATAGACACACAAGAAGGGGAAACACTTGGTCTTATCCTGGGATGGCATCATGTGCCACTCCCAAGGCCGCTGCAGCCATCTTGCCAGCTGTGTGAGTCTGCTCCGGCTGCCATAACAAAATACCACAGACCGGCCGGCTTAAACAAAAGAAATCTATTTCCTGACCGTTCTAGAGGCTGGAAGTCCAAGATCAAGCCATTGGCAGAGTTGATTTTGTTATACGAAAACGGTCCTGATCCAGACCCCAAGAGGGTTCTTGTATCTCACACAAGAAAAACTTCAGGGTGAGTCCATACAGTAAAGTGAAAGCAAGTTTATTAAGAAAGTAGAGGAATAAAGGACTACTCTACATACAGAGCAGCCCCGAGGGCTGCTGGTTGCCCATTTTTATGGTTATTTCTTGATGATATGCTAAACAAGGGAGGATTATTCATGCCTCCCCTTTTTAGACCATATAGGGTAGCTTCCTGATGTGGCCATGGCATTTGTAAACTGTCATGGCACTGGTGGGAGCATAGCAGTGAGGACAACAGAGGTCAGTCTCATGGCCATCTTGGTTTTGGTGGGATTTAGCTGGCTACTTTACTGCAACTGTTTTATCAGCAAGGTCTTTATGACCTGTACCTTGTGCTGACCTCCTGTCTCATCCTGTGACTTAGAATGTCTTAACTGTCTGGAAACGTAGCCCAGTAGGTCTCAGCCTGATTCTACCGAGCTTGTATTCAAGATGGAGTTGCTCTAGTTCAAATGCCTCTGACAGTTTCTCCTGAGGGCTCTCTCCATGTCCTGCAGACAGCCGTCTTCCCACCGTGTCCTCACATGGCCTTTCCCTGTGCACAAGTGACCCTGCTATTCTGTGTGTCCAAATTTCCTCTTCTTATAAGGACACCAGGGGGATTGGATTAAGGCGCATCCTAATTACCTTGTTTTAACTTCATCACTTCTTTAAAGACCCTGTCTTCAAGGCTGGCTGTGGTGGCTCATGCCTGTAATCCCAGCACTTTGGGAGACCAAGGTGGGCGGATCATAAGGTCAGGAGATCGACACCATCCTGGCTAACACGGTGAAACACTGTCTCTACTAAAAATTTAGCCAGGTGTGGTGGCATGCGCCTGTAGTCCCAGCTACTTGGGAGGCTGAGGCAGGATAATCGCTCGAACCCGGGAGATGGAGGTTGTAGTGAGCCGAGATTACATCACTGCACTCCAGCCTGGGTGACAGAGCAAGACTCTGTCTCAAAAAAAACCCATCCTATCTTCAAATACTGTTACATTCTGAGGTACTCGGGGTTAGGGCTTCAACAAATAAATTGGAGGGACACAATAACACCAGCAAAGTAGAAAATATAAAGGAATTTGATGCCAGTGCTGGGCTGCTCAAATAACCTGAAAACACTCATTATTGGACTTGTTTTAAGAGAGAATAAATTTTCCTTCTTGTCTAAGCTTTACCTTGGCAGGGTTGTCTGTTTCTTGCAGCCAGAATGCTGGCGCTATGTTTGCTCAAGCTGTTCCCTCTGCCCAGGGTAACCTTCCTTCCATTCACCCTTCAAGGTTTGGCTTGAATGCCACCAGCTCGGGGAATGGCTCCTGATTCTGCCTTCCCCAAACAAGTTGCTGGCCTGTTATCAGAGTTCTTGGCTTGTGTGTCTTTGTCTCTAACCAGATCACGGTCAGCGTGTGCACTGACCACCTGCTGCTACTTTCCCCACTCCTGCCTGTGGCAGGCATTGATAATCAATCCCTTCTTCCCACTGGGAGTAGATCCGGTTTTTATAATCCTCTATGCAGCCCTCCAGGCAGCCCCTGCCAATCGACTGGAGGTGGCTCCAAAGAGCTGAATCCTATCTGCCACAATCATTAAGTCTTTGAGAGCAGGGGCTTCGTTTTGCTCATCTCTTCTTTGATTCACAAGCTAATTTTAATAATATATTATCATTGTGCATTTCTGTTCCCATTCAATCCCTGCAGCAGCCTTCCAAGGCAGGTACCGCCATTATCCTGCTTTTGACACATGAGGGCTCTGAGGCTGTAAGAGATGAGGTCATGTGTTCAAGGTCATAGATGTCTCAACCTACGTCCACCATCTCCAACCACTTCTGCTGACCTTTACTAAGCACTTCGTCTCTTATGGCTCTGCAGGGAGCACTTCAGGGAATACAGAGACTGTTTTCTAATTTTAGTGGCATTCAAAACACTTATTGTCCTATTTGAGATTCCCAGCAGTTCAGTGATGTTTGGAGCTAGTCCAGGAATAACATAAGCTCCCATTTTATGGACAAGGAAGTTGAGGCCCAGAGAGAGGTAAAGGCTTGCAAAAGCCAGTCATGGAGATCCCAGAGCAAGAGACTTCACCTTTCATGCCCTGCTCCTGCTCCAAGGGTAGGAATTCTGGGCTGGCTCAAGGGGTTAACTTGGAGCTTTCATGTCCAGAGCAGAGTCAGGAATTGGCTAGCACGCCCTGGCCTCTTCCTGTTCGCCTGGCAGGCTGAGTGGAGATCTCACTTCCTGCTGCTGGGAGGTAACCGGCAGGATGCAGGAGAGGGAGCGGCTGTGAGAGTCAGCTCTAAGCAGCCTGGGCTATTTCCCCTCCAAGGGAGGGGGAGGAAGTGGAAGGGCTAGTGGCTAGGAGTCTCCTATAGCTTTCACACGGAGAGGCAGTGAGGAGCTCTGGCCCTCACACCAGGCTTTCAGAAAAAGCCTTTCAGTAGAATCTAATGCACTGGTACCTGTGCTTTACAGTTTCCAACTTCTCTCCCTTCCATGGCCTGTGACTTTCTGGCCACAGCTCTGACGAGCAGAGCAGGGCTTTAGGGAATTATTGTTCCCATTGGAAAGACAAGAACGCTGAGGCCAAGAGAATTTACAATAAGCAACCTGGACCAGGACATATACAGCAAATCAGTTCCAGAGCTTAGGTCTCCAGAACCCAGGTGTCATGGCAAGGTATGGATGGGCCACCTAGAACTTTTCCATCTGTCCTAAATGGGGCATGCAGAATGCATAGGTGGGGCCTACAGAATGCATTGGTCCTAGAGGTAAGGAACGCTAGGCTCAGCTCCAGGCCAGCCAGAAATTCCAGGTCCTCCTGTTGAACCAGGCTCTACACTTCAGCGTCACTTTTAAAAATCTGTATAATACCTGGGTGTGGTGGCTCACACCTGTAATTCCAGTACTTTGGGGGGCCGAGGAAGGCAGATCATCTGAGGTCAGGAGTTCGAGACCAGCCTGACCAACATGGTGAAACCCCATCTCTACTAAAAATTAGCTGGGCATGGTGGTGCACGCCTGTAATCCCAACTACTTGGGAGGCTGAGGCAGGAGAATCACTTGAACCTGGGAGGTGGAGGTTGCAGTGAGCTGAGATGTTGCCATTGCACTCCAGCCTGGGCAACAAGAGTGAAAATCCATCTCAAAGAAAAGAAAATCTGGGCCGGGCGCGGTGGCTCACGCCTATAATCCCATGACTTTGGGAGGCCGAGGCGAGTGGATCACAAGCTCAAGAGATCGAGACCATTCTGGTCAACATGGTGAAACCCCGTCTCTGCTAAAAATCCATAAATTAGCAGGGCATGGTGGTGCGTGCCGGTAGTCCCAGCTACACAGGAAGCTGAGGCAGGAGATTTGCTTGAACCCAGGAGGTGGAGGTTGCGGTGAGCCGAGATTGCGCCACTGCACTCCAGCCTGGGTAACAAGAGCAAAACTCTGTCTCAAAAAAAAAAAAAAAAAAATCTGTATAATGGGTACAATCATGGTACTCAGCACTTCAAGGAGTGAGTTAAAATATGTAAAGTGTTCAGCACAGAGCCACAAAGGGACCTTGCTTCCCTAATACACTCCCAAGAGAGTAAAACAGCTCAAGTCCCTGTGAAAGTGGTCAGAATAAAAATGGAATCACTAATGTTAGGAAAATCTTGACAAATAGAGCTGGGGAAGGCCATAGAGGGGTTTCATGCTTGTATAACAAATAAGACTGATAACAAAACAGGTAACAGAGACTGATAACAAAAAAGACTACAAAAATCACAACCTTGCACAAA
Organism: Sapajus apella; assembly: GCF_009761245.1. Lineage (NCBI taxonomy): Eukaryota > Metazoa > Chordata > Mammalia > Primates > Cebidae > Sapajus > Sapajus apella. The sequence continues at coordinate 11,205,338 of NW_022436973.1, read as the reverse complement.
GGCCATCGAAACCTTGCACAAAAAATACTTCTGCAAGGACATCTGCCCAGCAACTGCTGTCCAACTTTAGACTAACATCACTCTTGCTATTGATCTTTGTAGCCAAGGATAATTATTTCAAAAACAATAACGTAATCCTTATTTTTTTTTGCTTTAAAAATCTTTGTCTTCCTTCACCTCCCTGAGAATGCACATTGTTTACTATAGCATGTGTAATTCTCACTACAATGTTCCTAAGTGAAATATCTTTTCTTTTAGAGAGCCTCTGTTTGTTCTTTAAGTTGACAACCACTAGGCAGGTAAAAAGTTAACATTTACTGAGCACTTATTTTTTATATTTTTTGAGACAGAGTCTTGCTCTGTCACCCAGACTGTAGTGCAGTGGCGCAATCTCAGCTCACCACAATCTCCACCTCCCAGGTTCAAGTGATTCTCCTGCCTCAGCCTCCTGAAGAGCTGGGATTACAGGCATGTGCTACCATGCCCAGCTAGTTTTTGTATTTTTAGTAGAGACGGCGTTTCACCATGTTGACCAGGCTGATCTTGAACTCCTGACCTCAGGTGATCCACCTGCCTTGGCCTCCCTAAATGCTGGGATTACAGGCGTGAGCCACCATGCCTGGCCTTACTGAGTACTTAATATGTGCCAGAAGTTCTTCTAGGTGCATTTAATCCTTCCAGATTCACTATGAGGTTAAACTAGTATTATACTCATTTTAAAGATGGGAAAACTGAGGCTCTGGTGGTTAAGAGACTTCCCAAAGGTCATAACCCTAGTAAGTGCCAAAGCTAGGATTCAAACTCAAGCACCCTGTCTTCAGAGCCCAGGCATACTGCCTCACTTAATAGTAATGATTTTTTTTTTTAATCATAACTTGCTCGGCTACAGTATTCTATAGTTTATAAGGCGCTTTCCACTCACTCTTTCATTTCTCACAACAGCAGCCTAGGGAGGGAGAAAATGTTTACTCCCAATTTATAGAGGGGAGGGGGAAACCGGCTGTGAAAGGGGGAGCTGACTTGCCTTGCCAAGGTCACACAACAAGGTCAGTGGCAGAAGTAGGGCTGGAGCTTGGAATTTTCCAAATTAGGACTTCAAATTTGGGGGGCCCTTCTCCAGCCTTGGCCAGTTCCCAAGCTCCCCCAGTAACATGCCTTCTGGCTAGAGGCCTTGAGCCTCCCACCCCAGGTCAGCTGTGCCTGGACTTCCACCCTTCAGCTGCAGGGTCCCAAGGCTGTGTCCTCCATGCCACCGCCCCCCACCCCCGCCCTCCCCATCTGATGGGAGGGGCAGGAACTCCAGGGCTGGTGGAGTTTCCGACTAGGCAGGAAAAAGAACAAAGGAACTGAGGTGGGGGTTGGAGGGGATGGCCAGGAGGGTGGCAGGAGTAGAGGGGACACTTCACCATGGAATATGAAGTCAAGAAAGGGAAGAAGGTAGGTGGGAGGTTGGGAGGGACGCAGGGAAAGGAATGTCCCCAAAGCTGGGGAAGGGGGCAGACTGGGGTGGGCGAGGGATTGGTAGTGAGGGGCATAAGGGGGACCTTTCTTCTCATTTGGAGGTAACTTCATTCCCACTCTTGGGCAGCCAGAACTTCAGGCTCTAAACTCCCTATTTCTCTACTCTCAGTGGGCTCTGGCATCCCTAAAATGGACAGACAGGGACCCTCCCAGGAAACCTGGCCAGACAGACTTACTTTGGGAGATTCTCCACACCTGCTTCCCCGCTATTTCTGGTGGCTCCCTCCTGCAGCCTCTCAGACAGACACTCAGCAGATCCATTCTCCTGCTCACCACAATCCCAGACAGAAGGACCCAGCTGGGGCAATTCTGATAGGAGGTCACCTACCTAGGCTTGAGACTTCCGCCTGCTTCCCTGCTCCTCCCCACCTTTATCCAAGGGCCTATGTGTAAGGCGTCAGCCAGGAGCCATTCCCCCACCCCCAGATCCTCACCCCTTCTGACTCTGAAAAGATTTCTGGTATGGTTCCCCGGGTGTCTCACCTGGTTGTCTTTGGAGTTCAGGGAACCATTCTTATTTAAACTTCTATCTCACCCCCATTTCCACACTCCCCTCTCCCCTCTCCACCAGAAATGTGGGTCTGGGCTGTTGTGAAAGGTGCCCACATGAACCACAGAGGGCTCAGAAGGGAGTCAACACATAGGTGCATGTTTTCTCTTGGTTTGTTCTTTTAACAGATATTTATTGAGTGCCTATTATGCACCAAGCCCTTCAGTTTTTAAAAGGCAATGAACAAATTAATGGAAAATTGCATAGGAGGGCTGGATGCAGTGGCTCATGCCTGTAATCCCCGCACTTTGGGAGGCCGAGGCAGGCAGATCACCTGAAGTCAGGGGTTCGAGACCAGCCTGGCCCACATGGCCAGCTACTCAGGAGGTTGAGGCAGGAGAATCACTTGAATCCAGGAGGCAGAGGTTGCAGTGAGCTGAGATCATGCCACTGCACTCCAGCCTGGGTGACAGAATGAGACTCTGTCTCAAAATAAATAAATAAAAATTTACAGAAGGTCTATACTCAGTGCTGAAGGACAGAATATTAGGGTACCCAGCCCTAGACTGGTCAGTTTGAGTCGAGAGCTGATGGGTGGAAGGAAAGTGGGTAGGGAAGAGTGTTTGGGGCAGAGGAACAGCATATGCAAAAGCCCCACAGTGGGAAGGAATATAGCAAGCTGGAGGGACTGAAGGAGGACTGTGTAGTGGGGGCCCAGGGGACAAGAGTGAGACAAATGGGACTGGATAGGTGGGCAGAGCTGAGCCATTCAGGGCCACCGACAAAAATACCAATGCCACCCCATCCCCACCACACACACATATGCAAGACAAAGTCCCAGCTCCATAGCTGGCATTCAAGGCCTCTATGTGTTCATCTCATAATCTAGCCACTCAGGCTGACTGCACATGGCTTCTCCAGGCTTACCCTCAACCAGCCTTTGAGGCACCCAGAATTCTGCGTATGCTGTGCCCTCTGCCTGGCATGTTTTCTCCCAGATAGCTTCCTCTCATTCCTCAGTTTCTACATACCCCATCCAGGCTCTATAATATTGCTTCTAATCTAAGTTGAGCACCCATTAGAATCACCTGAGGGCTTGTTAAAACAGATCACTGGGTTTTACCCCCAGTTTCTGGGCCAATAGGTCTGGGGTGGGGTTCAAGGAATTGCATTTCTGGCCAGGCACAGTGGCTCATGCCTGTAATCACAACACTTTGGGAGGCTGAGGCAGGAGGATTGCATGAGCCTAGGAGTTCAAGACCAGACTGGGCAACAGAGTGAGACCTCATCTCTTAAAAATATGTATATTAGCTAGGTGTCGTCGTGGTGCATGCCTGTGGTCCCAGCTACTGTGAGGCAGAGGTGGGAGGATCGCCTGAGTCAGAAAGAATTTGCAATTCTAACAGGCCAACAGGTTATGCTGATGGTTATGGGGCTACGCTTTGAGAATCACCTGTTTAGATCCTGGCTACTCAAAGTGTGGCGCACAGACCAGTAACATCAGCACCAGATGGGAGTCTGGTAGAAATGCAGAGTCTCAGGCCCCAACCTAACCCTACTGAATCAAAACTCGAGGGCACATAAAGTTGGAAACTCATGAGTCTAGGTCATTTCTCACAAGCCCTAGAGGCAAGGATGGGGTCCAGGTCGCCAGTGAATCCTTAGCACCCAGCACAGAGTCCAGCCATACAGGTGTGAATAAATGTTTACTGAATGAATGAGTAAATGAACAGATGTATTTGTGGACTTGTGTTCTGTTTACCCGAACAAGAATGTGAGCTCCTTATGGGCGGGGGTGGGGAGAGGAGGGTTGACACCACACATTGACTCAGCGGTTTTCAGTTGAGCTGCCTTTTGAAATTACCTAAGGAGGCTTTAAAAAACTTAATGAATTTAAGATTAAGTCTATTAAGCCCAATGGCTCACACCTGTAATCCCAGCACTTTGGGAGCCCAAGGTAGGAGAATCATTTGAGCTCAGGAGTTCAAGACCAGCCTAGGCAACACAGTGAGACCTCATCTCTACTAAAAATTTTTAAAATTAGCAGGGCATGGTGGCACACACCTGTAGTCCCAACTACTTGGAAGGCTGAGGCAGAGGGATTGCTTGAGCCTAAGAGATTGAGGCTGCAGTGAGCTATGATTGTGCCACTGAGTGGCATAATCATTGAGCTGAGTGTTGCAATCTCAGCTCACAGCAGCCTCGACCTCCCAGGCTCAGGTGATCCTCCCACGTTAGCCTCCCAAGCAGCTGGGATTACAGGGTCGTACCACCACACCACACCTGGCTAATTTTTTTTTTTTTTTTTTTTTGAGGTGGAGTCTTGCTCTGTCTCCCAGGCTGGAGTGCAGTGGCACGATCTTGGCTGACCACAACCTCTGCCTCGCAGGTTCAAGCGACTGTCCTGCCTCAGCCTCCTGAGTAGCTGACATTACAGGCATACGCCACCACACCCAGCTAATCTTTATATTTCTAGTAGAGACAGGGTTTCGGCATGTTGGTCAAGCTGGTCTCGAACTCCTGACCTCATAATCCGCCCGCCTCTGCCTCCCAAAGTGCTGGGATTACAGGCATGAGCTACCGTGTCCGGCTGGTATATTTTTTGTAGAGACGGTTTCACCATGTTGCCAAGGCTGGTCTCGAACTCCTGGGCTCACAGCTCTCCTCCGTCCTCAGCCTCCCAAAGTGCTAGGATTACAGGCGTGAGCCACTGCACCTGGCCTTCCCCAGGGAGTTCTAAAGGATAGCCAGGGTTGGGAGCGACTGCTCTGAAGTGCAGTCCCACACTTGAGCTTGCATCAGAAGCACCTGGAGAGCTTGTTGGGCCCTGCTCCCAGAGTTTCTGATTCAGTGGGTCCGGGATGGGGCTCGAGAATCTGCATTTCTCTCACTTCCTAGGTGGTGATGTTGCTGCTACTGGTCCAGGAATCTCATATTGAAAAATGCTGTTCTAGATGGAACTCAAACTTTCTTTTGAGATTCAGATGGTTCGTCTGGGCTGAGCCCCAGAATTTGCACTTTTAACCTTGATCCAGGCCATTGTTATGCAGGTGTCCCTGAATTCTACTTAAATGTACTTATTAATGATTTCTAACTTTTAGGAAAGCACAGAGAATAGCATAAGAAATATTGAATCCTAATATATATTATACATACACACACACACACACCCCTCTGCCTCTGCCTCCTGGGTTCAAGTGACTCTCCTGCCTCAGCCTCTCGAGTAGCTGGCATTACAGGCTCCTGCCACAATGCCTGGCTAATTTTTTTATTTTTAGTAGAGATGAGTTTCACCATGTTGGCCAGGCTGGTGTCCAACTCCTGACCTCAAGTGATCCATCCGCCTCAGCCTCCCAAAGTGCTGGGATTACAGGCGTGAGCCACCACGCCCGGCCTTGAATCCCAATATTTTTCTGCATTTGCCCCAGCCTAGACTCATTCCTCAAACCTGGTTGGCAGGAGCTACACTCTCACCTGGGTGTTCAGAAAGAAGGTTTTGGGACCCAGAACGCCCAAGGTGAACTGTTGGTTCCACCACTACTAGCTGGTGACTTTAGCAGCTAGGTCCTCTCTAGGACTCAGTTTCTCCATCTGTAAAATGAAACTTACAGAGGTACCCCTTCTGCAGAGTTTTAGTGAGAGGTAATGTAAGTTAAAACGAGTATAATAAGTGCTCAATAAAAGCAGCCACTGTTAGCACTCTCATTCCTCGTCTCCTCCCCAGGGCTTTGTATCACCCATCCGAAGGCTGGTGTTCCCCAAGGCCGGGCGCCGAGCAGCCTGCAGGAGCAGCGTGAGCCGCCGGCCCTTGCACTCAATGCCCCTTTATCCCCCCGACTACCTCATCGACCCCCAGATTCTGCTGTGTGACTATCTGGAGAAAGAGGTCAAGGTACGTGCAGGATGAGAAGGGGTGAGAAAAACCTTGGGGTGAGGAGACCCTCCCCTCTCCTTGACACCAAGTTCTGATCAGCCCTGTCTCATACAGGGGAAGTTTCGGCTCCTGGGAAAGAGGCCTGGGTTCATGACCTCAGCAAGTGACTTCCATCTGCTGAGTATCCTCCATGTTCCCATCCCCAGGGGAGAGTGGATAGGAGAGTGTTCTGTGCACAGAAAAGCCCTATCTTTGTCAATTGAAATAACAGAAGGGGAGACTCACTAAAAGAAAGTGTTTACTCAGGAATAGGCATTGCAATGGGAATATGGGTGGCATGGTAAACTGTGTGTACGCAGGAGGTAAAGGAAGGCAAAGATTTTTAAAGAAAAAGTAAGGAGGATTACATAATTGTTTTGAGATAATTATCCCTGGCTGCAAGGATCAATAACAAGGGCAGCGCCATTTCCCAGTTGGACAAGCTGTTGCTGTCCTTGCAGGAATCTGTGTGGGGGGTGTGTGTGTGTGTGTGTGTAAGGTTGCGATGGCCTTTGTGCAAAGTTGTAGTTTTTCCAGTCTTTTTGATAGTTCTTGTTATCAGGCCTTCATGCATGGGAATCCTCCCTTCTATTTGTCAGGGCTTTTAACACAAGTGACTCTATTTTGATTGACTTTCACATTTCCCATGAGATTTTACTGCAAAGACTTTGCTGTTACTCAGACAGTAGCCAGATTAACAGCAAGGCACAAAGGACTTCCACCACTTAGGAGCTGTACTTCTCTGTCTCTATTGTTTTTCTTTTTTTTTTTTTTTTTGGAAATGAAATCTTGTTCTGTTACCCAGGCTGGAATGCAGTGGCACGATCTCAGCTCACTGTAACCTCTGCCTCCCAGGTTCAAGCGATTCTCCTGCCTCAGGCCTCCTGAGCAGCCGGACCACAGATGCACATTACCACATCCAGCTAATTTTTTTGTATTTTTAATGGAAATGGGGCTTCACCATGTTGGTCAGGCTGGTCTCGAACACCTGACCTCAGCTGATCCTCCCCCCTTGACCTCCCAAAGTGCTAGGATTACAGGTGTGAGCCACTGTGCCTAGCCAGGAGCTATACTTCTATTTCATGAACACCGTGAAGAGGCAATGATTGATATGGGGGTAGGGTTTTCCAAATTAGCAAACAACAAGCCACCTAGTAAAATCTGAATTTCAGATAAGCAATGAATACTTTCTTAGCATAAATATGTCCAAAATATTGCAAGGGACTAAAAATACTAAAAAGAAAAAACTTAGAAATTATTGATTTGAAGTTCAAATTTAACTGGCATCCTATATTTTATCTGGCAAACCGATATGGAGGGAAAACAAATAAATCCACTTAAAAATTGGGGACTGAAATTTCCTACAGATTTAAAGAAGAGAAAAGGTTTGATTGGTGGATTCACCTAGAAGAATACAACTAAAAATAATATTTTAAAAGTTGGCTGGGAGTGACGCCACCCCGGCCCAACCCGCTCAATCCCAGCACTTTGGGGGGCTGAGGCAAGTGTATTACTTGAGGCCAGGAGTTTGAGACCAGCCTGGCCAACATGGTGAAACCTTTCTCTACTAAAAATACAAAAATTCGCCGGGCATGGTGGCTTGTGCCTGTAATTCCATCTACTCAGGAGGCTGAGGGAGGAGAATCACCTGAACCTGGGAGGTGGAGCTTGCAGTGAGCTGAGATTTTGCCCCTGCACTCCAGCCTGGGTGACAGAGTGAGAGTCTATCTCCAAAAAAAAGTTAATTATTATATTGAATATATTTAAGTGCTAACATTAGGCTATAACTAAGAGTGAATGAAAATTTTATTGATTTCATTTCATCATTTTTTTTCTGACGATATACTAATTCAATCCAACATTTTCCTTTTCCATTTGACTTCTGATTTGCAATTTGTTTGACAATGACTCTTGGGGTGGAGAGAGCCATGCAGGCTAGAGGAAATTCACAGGTGGTCAGTTTTTTCAAGCTATTATAATGACTTTTGCTTCCCTGTGGAATCTTATAGCTAGATAACTATGTGCTAAGGCAATATAAGCCAGTAGCTGAGAGTGTGGCTCTGGCAGGTGGAGCCTGGTTTGATCCTCTCTAGCTATCAAATCCTGGGCAAGTTGTTTAGTCAGCCATACGCTGCCTTGGTTTTTCTCACCCTTAGAAAAGATGAATGACCGAATACACAGAGAGCGCTCAGAACTGTGCCTGGCTTCTCTTATGGGCTCAGTAAAAGTTATTACCAGGTTTTATTAATTTGGGTATTTCTATCTCAGTCTATCCGCACTGCATCAGTGAGCAGGCCAGGGTTCTTCAAGGCTTCAGGGTGACCTCTCTGTGTCCCTCTCACTCCGATTTCCATCCAGTTCCTGGGCCACCTTACCTGGGTGACTTCCTCACTGAACCCCTCCAGTCGGGACGAGCTCCTGCAGCTGTTAGACACCGCCAGGGTGAGACTCTGGGGAGGGAAGAGGGCAGGATCTTGTCCCCTTCTCCCTCTTCTCCCTGCGGACCCCGGGAACTCGAGATCTGCCCCTCCCTGCAGCAGCTGAAGGAGCTGCCGCTGAAGACCACGGCGGAGCAGGACAGCATCCTGAGCCTGTCTGCCCGCTGCCTGCTGCTCACCTGGCGCGACAATGAAGAGCTCATCCTGCGCATCCCTACGCACGAGATCGCCGCCGCCTCCTACCTGCAGGACGACGCGCTGCACCTGCTAGTGCTCAAGACCGGTGCGGCGGGCGGGGGCGGGGCAGGGGCAGAAGGTTTGCGGGGCGAGGAGCTGGACCTGCGGCGGGGGCGGGGGCGATGGAAAAGGCCTGTCCATACTACGCTGAGACTCGCGGCAGGCCAAAGAGGCCCTGGGCAAGCACACCGGGCCTGAGTTTGAGGATGAAGGTGGGTGACCTGAGCCACTACACCAAGGCCAGGTGGTGGAGCACGGAAAGGGTGAAGAAGCCCAAGACCCAAGGTCAGGACTAGGCCCGCAGTTACCACCTGGCTCAGAGGCTAGGGTGGACCCTGGGGCTGGGGGCGGGGCCTGAGTCCGGGGGCGGGGCTGAGGGGAGGCGGAGGGTCGGAATCCAAAGGGCCGGTCCCTGAAACCCGGGACTGGTCCCCAGTTAAGGCTCCCTAGGGAGAGGACAGCCTGATCACCACCCTCAGCTCAGAGGGCAGGTCTGAGGCCAGGGGCGCGGGCGGCGTGGGGAGCGTGGAAGCCACCTGGCCACACCACCCGGAGCCTAGGGGTGGAGACTAAGGCCGAGGCGGGCCCGAAAGTGTGGAAGCGGAGTGGACGGGGAACGCGCTAAGTTAAAGCCGGGGGCCAGGCGGCGGTGGGGCCCCAGAACCGCGGGGTGCTCCAGCCGGCCTCAGAGGGGGTCTCTGAGCCCCGATCCCCGAGGCTGACGGCCCCCTGGGCTCTCCTAGGTCTGGGTGTGGACCCGGTGCCGGCCGGCGTGGACGCCAGCCCCGGCGGCGCAGGACGCGACCCCGGCCCGCCAGGCGCGGCGCCCGAGAAGCGGCGGGTGGGCACCGCGGAGCGGCGCCACACCATCTGCAGCCTGGACTGGCGGATGGGGTGGGGCGGGGGCGCCGCGGAGGCCCGGGCCGGGGGAGGCGGCGGTGGCAGCCTGGAGCGCCAGCGAGCCGGGGCGCGGGCGTCGGGCAGCTGGGAGCGGCGGCAGACGTTCAGCGGCAGCTGGGAGCGGCGGCACGCAGGCGGAGGCGGTGGCGGCGGCGGCGGCGCGGGCAAGCCGGGCGGCAGCTGGGAGCGGAGGCAGGCGGGCGGCGGCGGCGGCGGCAGCTGGGAGCGGCGACACCCCGGCCCCAACCCGCTCGACCCGCAGGACCCCAGCCCCGACGCCTACTGCAACCTGGTCATCTTGGCTGTGGCCAACAGGGTGAGCCCGAGGGCAGCCCGCGCCCAAAGCCCGGCTTCCCCCCACCCTGCCCCCGCCCCACCCACCAGGTTCCTGGGTTCTGCCCCTGCCTTTTCCCTGCACCCACCCCACCTGGTGGCTCCTAAACTCCGGACCTGGGCACCTCCGGGGTGCCTCCTCCTGGCTCCCTCAATGGAACGAACTCTCACAGTGGCCAAAACAAAGTAGATCTCATCTCCAGCCGCGTTCCTTCTTCAACGTTGTCAGTGTTGTCCCCACCACGGTAACATTCACGAGGACACGAATCACCAGCATGAATCGAGGGCCCGCTCATGGCAGACACAGGGCAGCAGCGACTCATTTAATTCTCACAGCAACCTCTGGAGGCAAATATTACAACGACTGTATCACCATTCTATAGAGAAGGAAACCGAGACCCATAGGTGAAGTAACATAGGCGAGGTCACACGGGAAGCGCTAGGTGGTTTTAAGATTCAAATCCAGGAAGTGCAGAGTCAGCACTCTTGATAACTAAGGTGGTCAGCCAAGGCAGAAGCCTTCTTGCCGTTCTTCCTTCCCCCTCCGTCTTCCCCTTTTCTTCCCCCATCCTCTACATTCCCCCTTGCTTTTATTCATCCAACCATGTTTATTGAGTGCCAGCTCTGTGCTAGGCAATGGGCTAGGTTCTATGGATACAGACGTGAAAAGACATCTGGTGTCCTCCCTCAGGGAGCTCACAGTCTAGCAGACACCTTCAAGTTCTGAGCATTCTAAGCTTTTCCTCTGATCTTGGACCACCAAATCCCTCTGTATAAAAACAGTGGTGAATGAAACATAGTTCCTGTCTAAAGGGCAAGGCATTAATCACCAGTAAACTCAGACACCACAGCTGTCTCTCTCCCCTTGAAACACTTCCTCACTTGGCTTCCAGCTCTCCACCTTCTCCAGGCTTTTCTCCTACCAAGCTGGTTCCTCCTCTTCTCTCCAGAAGTTGGAGTGCCCCAGACTTCGGGCCCTCGATCCTCTTCCCTCCTCCATCTATCCTACATCTACCCATTTCCAGGTGATCTCTCGTCTCACGGCTTTTGGAACACTGAACATTCCTCAGGTTTTATTTCCCACCAAATCTCAATGCAGTCTCTCTATCTGAAGGTCTGACAACTGTTTCAAACCCAACACATCCAAAGCTGAGCTCCAATCTCCTCCCCCAAGCCTGCTACTCCCTTGGTTTCCCTGTCACAATGAATAGCAGCTGCATCCTTACATTGCTCAGGCCAAAACCTTGCAGTGGCCCTTGGATGGCTCTCACGGTGTCTTTCTCACACATGCCCCATATCCACTCTGTCAATCAATTTTGTTGGCTCTTATTTTTAAAACATAACCAGGCTTGTAATCCCAGCACTTTGGGAGGCTGAGGCTGGTGGATCACCTGAGGTCAGGAGTTCAAGACCAGCCTGGCCAACATGGTGAAACCCCACCTCTGCTAAAAATACAAAAATTATCCAGGTGTGGTGGCAGGTGCCTGTAATCTCAGCTACTCAGGAGGCTGAGGCATGAGAATCACTTGAACCCAGGAAGTGGAGGTTGCAGTGAACCGAGATGAAGCCACTGCACTCCAGCCTCAGTGACAGAGCGAGACTCTGTCTCAAAACAACAACAATGAAAACATAATCAAAACCCATTTACTTCTCCCCATCCTCCCATGTACCCACCCAGGTCCATGCCTCATTTTCTTTCACCTGAATCGTGTGGTCACCCTCTAACTGGTTCAGCCCTTGCTGGCAGTCTCCTCCCCCACACAGAGTGGTTCTGTTAGCATGTAAGTCACATCATGTCACTACTCTACATCTTCCAGTGGCTTCCCATTTCACTCCAGGTAAAAGCTAACATCCTTACAGTTGCTTACAAGGCCATTTGTACTCCGGCCACTATGCCTACTTCCTCTGTGGCTGGAAATAGGATTCCAGACAAAGCCAACAGTGTGCCCTGTTCATCCCACTGGACTGTGAGGGCTTTGGGATACTAAACCCGGCCCAGTGCCGGTCACACAATAGGACTAAATGGGAATTTGTGGAGTGAGTAAATAAATGTAATCCTAACACTTTGGGAGGCTGAGGCAGGCAGATCACTAGGGCCCAGGAGTTCCAGACCAGCCTTGGCAACATGGCAAAACCCCATCTCCACTAAAGTTACAAAAAATTAGCTGGGCATGGCAGTGTGTGCCGTCGCTACTCAGGAGGCTGAGGTGGGAGGATCACCTGAGCTCAGGAAGTCGAGGCTGTAGTGAGCCATGATTATGCCACTGGGCGACTGGAGTGTGACTCTATCTCAAAAAAAAATTGCTTTTCAGGGATGTCCAAGTGTCTGGCTTCTTATCTGAGTGATCCTGGTCCCAAGGAGGGTATAGGAGTTAGAGTCAAAGAACCTTGGATGCTGGTGCTAACTAATGCCATGAACCTGCTGTGTGAGCCTAGGCAATTCACTTACCCACTCTAAGTCTCAGCATCTTTGACTGTAAAATAAGAATCCTCTTTGCCCTGTCCATGTTGTAGGTTTATGGTAAGGATCAGTCCTGGTTTAATGATTAGGACACACCCACTATCCCAAAATGCCTATCCTGAGTTACATTTTAATTTATACTTTGGGCTTTTTTATTTTTATTTTTTGCATCCAACCATCCATTATCTTGGGCCTTTTTAGAGACACAACATAGAGAAAAGCTTCATGAAGACAGTATCTTCATCAGTTACTGCCTTTCTATGTGTCCTAAGGTGTAAAGAGGTAAATTAAGGAGCTAAATTCCTCTTCAGATCTGCAGTCTCAAAAAAGTTTTAGCCAAGAACTTAAATTCCTTCTATAAGAGACTGAATTGTATGTATCCTGCTTTCATTTTCTTTTTTTTTTTTTTTAGACAGAGTTTTGCTCTTGTTGCCCAGGCTGTAGTGCAATGGTGTGATCTTGGCTTTCCATAACCTCTGCCTCCCAGGCTCAAGCCATTCTCTTGCCTCAGCCTCCTGAGTAGCTGGGATTACAGGCGTGTGCCACCACGCCCGGATAATTTTTGTGTTTTTAGTAGAGACAGGGTTTCACCATGTTGGCCGAGCTGGTCTCGAATTCCTGACCTCATGATGTGTCTGCCTCGGCCTCCCAAAGTGCTGGGATTACAGGTGTGAGCCACTGCATCCGGCCTCTGCTTCCATTTTCACACTGAATGCCAGGAAGTTCATATCTAAATATGGCTTCCAGTATTAGTAACTATATTGAGCCTAAAATTTTGATACGTTTAATCATCCCTTCTCCCACTAGGCATTAGGATAACTGGGTTCTAATCCTGACTAATCACTTCTTCTCTCTGGGTCTCAGTTTCCATACCTATACATTAAACTAAATCAGGATTTATCTTAGATGGGCATCAAGAAGGCTGATGAATCCTCTAGAAATCTGGGGTACATTTTTCATGGCACAAGAGTCAGATGTGTCACTGAATTCTATAAAGGGGTCTCACGATCCAGAGAGTAGCCATATAATTTTGATGGAAAAAGTCTTGAGAGCCAATTTAAAGGGCTCTACACGTGTGTATCTTTGTGCACATCTTCACGCTGTTTTAGGAAGCAGGGTAACATCCTGGTGGTTGGTGAGGGCCTGAACTCTCTCTCCTCCTCCCTGGGCCAGGACGCTGCAGAGGAGTCCTGCGCACTCATCTGTCAAGTCTTCCAGATCATCTACGGGGACCAGAGTATTGAGTGCGTGGACCGGGCTGGCTACCACTACACATCCACACCTGAACGGCCGTGGCTTTGCAGCCGCAGTGAGTACCAGAACTCCTGACCTCCTCTCCTGTGAAACATCCCAAAAAGGCCAGAGGGAAGATGGCCAGAACTCGGGGCTGGTGAAGGCCTTTAGGGTTCCTGATCTCTGCCATAATTATAGTGTGTCCCCCATTTGTAGGTGAAATGTCCATTTTCATGACGATCTCAAACTTAGCTTCTTCAAAGATGTTTGGGCTGCCAAATTCAGAACAAGCCCCCTAGAGTTGAACTCTTCTCTCTCCCTTTTGTTTTTGTGCCCCTGTATTGCAGAAACCTAAGCACATGTTTTGTCTATTTCCTGAGCCAGTGGTCCCACTAGGACCCTAAGGCAAAACCAAGGTTTCCAGATGGGTCCTTGGATACACTCAAGGACTAGAATGAGAATGAGACTAATAGAGGCATTTGTTGAGCACCAATTGTGTGCCAAGCACAGTACCAATGTGCCATGTCCTCATAGCAACCTTGCCTGTTCTCTGTCACTGTATCCCCCGTGGCTACCATGAGACTGGGTACATCAGACACGAAGTATTTTTTGAATGAATGAAAGAACTCTCTGAGGCCTTAGGATTCCAGTTTTACAGATGAGGACATTAAGGCTCAGAGTAGTCAATACATTACTCAAGGTCACACAGCTGGTAAGTGGCAGAGGCAGGATTCAAACCTGGGTCTGTCTGATTCTGAAGCTCTATCAGCAACAACCTCACTCCCCGTGCTGCCTTCAGGCCAGTGGGTGAATTCCCACAGCGACTCTCTCCCACAGCATGGTCCCAGCAACAGAGTGCTGGCTCTTTTCTTCCAAAGACCCTCCCATCTGTCGGAGCTGTGCTTGTTGGGAAGCTGGGTTAGTTCAACTCTCACAAGGTTGATGGGCAAATAAATGAGATAATTCAACAAATATTCCAACAAATTCATTCATTTAGCAAATATTTATTGAGCACCTACTATGTCAGATCCGGTGCTAACCACTATGTTATTCTGGTGAGCAAAACCAAAGGTGGCCCTGTGTTCATGAAGTTTACTTAGTGGAGGCAGGCTGACAGTAATTAAATAAGGACACAAATAAATATATAACCACAGGCCAGGTGCAGTGGCTTATGCCTGTAATCCCAGCACATGGGGAGGTGAAGGCAGGTGGATCACCTGAGGTCAGGAGTTTAAGACCAGCCTGGCCAAATGGTGAAACCCCATCTCTACTAAAAATACAACAATAAGCTGGGTGTGGTGGCAGGTGCCTGTAATCCCAGCTACTCGGGAGGCTGAGGCAGGAGGGAATCCATCAAACCTGGGAGGCAGAGTTTGTAATGAGCCAAGATCAAGTGCTGCTCTCCAGCCTGAGCAACAAGAACCAAAATTCTGTCTCAAAATAGATAAATACATAACCACAGACTGTGCTAGGAGAATGTATAATGAGGAACTGGCCCTATCTGGAGGGTAAGGAAGCAACACTGAGTGATTAGAAAGGGTGAGTCTAATAACCAGACAAATGAAACAACAGGACCAGGAGGAGAGCATGTTCTTCGTACATGGTGTTTCTTTGCTCTGAGAGTTTTCTTCACAGCTTTCTTTTTTTTTTTTTTCTGAGACAGGGTCTTGCTCTGTCACCCAGCTGGGACTGCAGTGGTGCAATCACAGCTCACTGCAGCTGTGACATCCCAGGCCCAAATAATCCTCCAGTGTCAGCCTCCCAAGTAGCTGGGACCACAGGCATGCACAACCACATCCAGCTAATTTTTTTGTTGTTGTAGAAATGAGGTCTCTTTATGTTATCCAGGCTGGTCATGAACTCCTGGGCTCAAGCAATCCTCCGGCCTCGGCCTCTCAAAGTGCTGGGATTACAGGCGTGAGCCACTGCATTCAGCTGACACTTTTTTTTTCTTGCCTGAAACCCACAGTTGACAAAATATTGTCTCACATGTTTCCTTATCTGCTGTTCCCAAGGCCCCATGAGGAAGGCAGGGAGGTGGTATTGTCCCCATGTCGGGGAAGTGGAGGATCAGGAGAGGAGAGGGGAGTTCCCCAGGGTCTGCTGTGTGTTGGTGTCAGAGGCAGGACCGGACTGAGACTGAGGGTGGGGCCTCAGGGAGGAGGGGATGCCGATCCCTGCTTTGCTGCCTCTGACATTGCCTCTGTCTGCTGGTGCCAGGTGAGAGCTGCCGCACAGATGGGACGTACGCCTATGATGCCGACTTCAGCTGCTGCAGCTCCTTGTGAGTACTGCCTGTGTCAGGGACTCCACCCTGCTCCCCTACCCCTGCACACACAGGGTCACTAGTCTCGACAGGGTAGGAGAAGGTGACTCAACCTTGATGTGTGCTGAGACACTGGGCACTAAGAGGGGGAGGTAAACTGAGCTCTCTGACTCTGGAAACTCACAGGATCCAGACCTCTGAGAGACCCAGGAGACACCAGAACTCAGACCCAGTCTACACAGGCCTGTGTGGTTCTCTCCCAGCCATCCAGGCATAGTGGCCTGCAGAGACCAAAATCATAGCTAAAGGCCAAAAAATAATTTTGGTTTATTTTGATTTTGGTTTCATGTAATAGAAAACCCCAAAAAGAGTATCTTAAACAAAATAGAACTTTTTTTCTTATATCTGACATAAAATAGAGCAATTCAACGTTTCATGGTTGTTAGGAGTTCGGGCTTCTCTTTCCTCCCCTACCCTCTTCAGGACTTGCAACAATCCTCAAGGTCACCTCATGGACCAAGATGGTGGTTGTAGCTCCAGCCATCACAGTAGCATGCCAGGAGCCTCTTTAAAGAGTTTTGCCAGATTCCCACCTGATGACTTCTGCTTATATCTCATAGGCAGGACTTGGTCACATAGCCATCACTAGCTGCAAGCAAAGGTGGAAAATTTAGGATTAAAAATATACATGTATTTCAGGCTGGATATGATGGCTCAGACCTGTAATCCCAACACTTTGGGAGGCTGAGGCAGGTGGATTGCTTGAGCCCAGGAATTCCAGACCACCCTGGGCAACATGGTGCAATCCCATCTCCACCAAAAATACAAAAATTTAGCCAGTCTCATAACCAAGTCTCAAATAAATAATTAATTTTAAAAAATTTTCAGGCCAGTAGCAGTGGCTCATGCCTGTAATCCTAACACTTTGGGAGGCCAAGGCAGG
Organism: Sapajus apella; assembly: GCF_009761245.1. NCBI lineage: Eukaryota > Metazoa > Chordata > Mammalia > Primates > Cebidae > Sapajus > Sapajus apella. The sequence goes on along the minus strand of NW_022436973.1, from coordinate 11,188,603 downwards.
AGGATCACTTGAGCCCACAAGTTTGAGACCAGCTGGGCAACATAGGGAGACCCTGTCTCTATTTAAATAAACAAACAAACAAATAGGCTCACGCCTATAATCCCAACATTTCGGGAGACAGAGGTGGGCGGATCATGAGGTCAAGAGTTAGAGACCATCCTGGCCAACATGGTGAAATCCTGTCTCTACTAAAATTACAAAAAATTAGCTGGGCATGGCATGAGTGCCTGTAGTCCCAGCTACTCAGGAGGCTGAGGCAAGAGAATTGCTTGAAACTGGAAAACGGAAGTTGCAGTGAGCTGGGATTGCACCACTGCACTCCAGCCTGGCGATAGAGTGAGACTCTGTCTCAAAAAAAAAAAAAAAAATTAATTAATAAACAAAATTTTAAACAATTCAGTTGGGAACATTACCCAGGGTTCTGTTTAGGGTGACCAGCCATCCCAGTTTGCTCAGGAATGAGAGGTTTCCCAGGATATGGGATTTTCGGCGCTAAAACCAAGAAAGTCCTGGGTAGCCTGGTATGAGTTGATCACCTAGTCATGTCACTAAGGGCTTGGGTTTGGCATGTGGCAGTCTCTGCCAGTGATACCTGCCTTACTGTTTTTTTCCTTTTTAGTGGCGATAGATTTGCCTTCCTCATACTGTGTGCCCTTAGGCGAGTGTTTAAACAACCAGATATCTACTGGAGAGAGCAAGTAATAATGGTGTTTGAACATTGAGCTTGCTGTGTTCTAAGGGCTATTCTATAAAGCACGTTATTTTTTTCATCGACATAGCAACATTACAGCAGCTACTGTTTATTTATGGCTTGTAGTCCATGATTCTAAATGTTTTACAAATATTAACTCCTCTCATTCTCATGATGACACCAATTATTATTATCCCGTTTTACAGATGGAAAAACTGAGAAATAAAGTTTAGCTTTCTCAAAGTCAAACGGCTAGTAAGTTGTAGGTCTGGGATTTGAACACAAGAAGGCTGGCTCCGCAGTCCAGTCCCTTAACCACAAAGCTACACTGCTTCTTTGTAGGTAACAATGGAGGATGGTTCTGGAATAATTTAGAGACAAGGAGGCAGGAGCCCAAGGTTGAGTTTTTATTGAGCAATATTTCTTGAGTACCTTCTATGTGCCAGACACTGTGCTGTGTGCTGGGGATACAGAGGGACGAAAGACAGGGGACAAAACCTGGGCCTGGCACATAGTAGGTGTTCAGCAAATGAAGAAAACCAAGGTCCCCCGTCTCATCACATTTACGATCTAGCATGGGAGGCAATGAAATCACCATTTAACAGTAACAATCACTAACGGTAATAAGCACTAAAGGGAGGCTCAGGGCGCTATAAGAGAGGCTGAGGGGGACCCCAACTCAGCTGGGGAGTCAGGAGGGCCTCTCGGAGGCGACGGCACATGAACTGAGGCCTGGAAGATGAAAGGGGGAAGAGTGTTCCAGGTAGAGGGAACAGCAAATGTCAGAATTCTGAATTGGCCTGGCATGGTGGCTCACCCCTGTAATCCCAGCACTTTGGGAGGCTGAGGTGGGCAGACTGCTTGAGGTGAGGAGTTCCAGAGGACCTGGGCAACATGGTGAAACCCCGCCCTACTAAAAATAAAAAAAATAGCCAGTCATGGTGGTACATGCCTGTAGTCCCAGCCACTCGGGAGGCTGAGGCATGAAAATCATTTGAATCTGGGAGGCGGAGGCTGCAGTGAGCTGAGATCTCAGCACTGCACTCCAGCCTCAGTGACAAAGCAAGACTCTGTCTCAAAAAAAAAAATTAAAAAAGACTTCTGAACAGGAAAACAGGATAGAGCTTAGTGGGTTTGAGGAGCAGCAGGTGGCCACTGTAGCTGTGGCAGAGGGTGTGAGGGAGAGAGTGGTCACAGAGGATGCTTGAGGGGACCTGGAAAGGCCATGCATGTCACGAATGAGGGGGCACGTTCGGCAGAGGTTCTAACCCAACCTAGGGGAATTAGGGAACACTCTCCTAAGGAGATGACATTTAAGATCATGGGAAGAGTTAGCTGAACAAAAGGGAGGGGAAAAGAGGCATGCCAGGCAGAGGGGACAGCAGGTGCAAACTCCCAGAGGTGAGGAGATAGAAGAAGAGAAGATGGGTGGGGGCACAAAGAGCAGAGGCAAGCACAGTGAGATGAGGCTTGAGAGCTGCCAGGGCCAGGGTACTCGAGGCCTTGGAAGCCAGCGTGTAGTCTAGGATGTGGCCTCAGAGCATCAGCAGCTGAGCCCTGCCACCTTCAGCCTGCCTGAGAGCGAGGAACTGGAGGGAGGTGAATGAAGGCCCCTTTCTTCCCATGCCTGCAGCAATGGCTCCCAGGACACCTTTGAAGCATGTTACAGTGGCACGTCCACACCTTCTTTCCATGGCTCCCACTGCAGCGGCAGCGACCACAGTGGCCTGGGCTTCGAGCAGTTACAGGATTACTTGGTGACGGTGAGCTGGGGCAGGCGGCGGGAACGGCACAAGCAAAAGCCTGGAGCCTGGAGTAAACATTTTGGGAACTGCACATCATCCTGGATGTAACCGAATCAGAGCTCAGGGCAGGAGCTGAGGTTAGGAGAGTAAACTGAGGCCCACTTGTGAAAGACCTTAACCAATGTCAGCTGGCATTAATTGAGTGCCTTCTGTATACCAGGCACCATTCTAAGCACCTTCATGCATCATTTCTTTTAATCTTTTCAACAACCCCAAGAGGAAGGTGCCATCATTATCCTCACTTTGCAGATGAGAAAAGCAAGCATCGTGGAGGTTGTCACCTACCCAAGATCACAGAGCTGATCCAGTGAAGGGGTCAAGATTTGCACTCAGGCAGCTTGAGTCCACATCCTATTCTTAGATGTAGCCTATGGGGTCTGGATGTCCCCGGAGTAGCCCATGGGAGGGTTTTCAGAGGAGAGCCGAGCCAAACATGCCCTTAGCGAAGGCTGTGGGCCTTTTGGGCAGGGGTTGGGTGAGGTTGCTCCCTGGGATTGATCTCGAATGGTGTCCCCCACATAGTTGCGGAGTAAGCTGGGGCCGCTCGAGATCCAGCAGTTTGCACTGCTGCTGCGGGAGTACCGGCTGGGGCTGTCCATCCAGGACTATTGCGCAGGCCTGCTGAAGCTCTACGGAGACCGGCGCAAGTTCCTCCTCCTCGGTGAGCCCCCGCCGCACCCCAGAGGTCAGCTAGGGCCCCCGCTTGGCCCATGCCATCCCAGTCAGGCACTGCACTGCGAGTGTTTTCTTATCCTTCAGCCTCTGATCAAGCCCAAATCATGAGATTTGAAGGGCAGATGAGGAGCTCAATGTGTAGAGTAGGGAAAGAATTTGTCAGAGCTGGGAGACACTGTTCATAAGAAGAACTAAGCAGTGGTGTGGTCATTTCATCTTCACAGCAAAGCTGGGAGATGGACTGATTCTTCCCATCTTGCCCCATATGGAAGCTGAGGCTCAGAAAGGCTAAGGAACGTGTCCAAGGTCACACAGCTAGTAAGGAGGACTAATAATAACATGAGGAATAATACGAATAAACTGAGGTGCTTGGCAGTTACCATGTGCCAAGCATCATCTTATTGGTTGCCCCCAATTCTGAGAAGTAGATACCATTATTGGTCCCCATTTTGCAGCAGGTGAGGAAAGTGAGACTCAGAAGCAAAGGACTGAGGTCACATAGCTAGTAAATAGAGACGGAAGTAAAACAAACTGTTTACAGCGTGCTCAGTGTGTGCTGAGTACCTCGCTATTTAATCCTCACATCCCTACCCAGAAAACAGGTGCAACGATCTCAATGTCTCAGATGAGGAAAATGAAGTTCAATATAATTAATCAATGGGACTGGCCAGGCACAGAGGCTCACACCTGTAATCCCAGCACTTTGGGAGTCTGAGGCAGGTGGATCACGAGGTTAGGAGTTCAAGACCAGCCTGGCTAACATAGCGAAACCCCCGTCTCTACTAAAAATACAAAAATTAGCCAGGCGTGGTGATGAGTGCCTGCAGTCCCAGCTACTTGGGAAGCTGAGGCAGGAGAATGGCTTGAACCTGGGAGATGGAGGTTGCAGTGAGCTGAGATCGCGCCATTGCACTCCAGCCTGGGCAACACAGTGAGACTCTGTCTCAAAAATAAATAAATAGGAATACAATGATGGTACTAATAATAAAAACAAAAATAAGCCTGGAGAGGTGGCTCACACCTGCAATCCCAGCACTTTGGGAGGCTGAGGCTGGGGGATCACTTGAGGTCAGGAGTTCAAGCCCAGCCTGGTCAAACCTTGTCTCCACGAAAAACACAAAAATTAGCAGGGCGTGGTGGTGTGCACCTATAATCCAAGCTACTTGAGAGGCTGAGGCATGAGAACCACTTGAACCTAGGAGGCGGTGGTTATAATAATATAAAGTACGGTAACCTAGAATGTAGTGAGCATTCACTGTGTGCTGAGCGCTGTGTCGTTATTCACTGGCTTGGAGAGTTAAGGACCTTGGGAAGGCCACACAGCCAGTGAGTGACAGCAGGGATTTGAACCCAGATCTGCAGAGAGGACGCTTCCCCTGTAGGAGGGAAAGGGGCTGTGCCCCCAGGACTCACCCCGCCCCTCGGCTCGCAGGGATGCGGCCCTTCATCCCGGACCAGGACATCGGCTACTTCGAGGGCTTCTTGGAGGGTGTGGGCATCCGCGAGGGCGGCATCCTCACTGACAGCTTCGGCCGCATCAAGCGCAGCATGAGCTCCACATCGGCCTCCGCGGTGCGCAGCTACGACGGCGCGGCCCAGCGGCCGGAGGCACAGGCCTTCCACCGGCTGCTGGCCGACATCACGCACGACATCGAGGCGCTGGCCCCCGACGACGACGAGGATGAGGATGAGCCCAGGGGCGAGGACGCCGCTGCTGAAGACAACTACCTGTAGCCACTGCCCCTGAGGATGATGCGGCCCTGCAGCCCAACTGAGTCTCAGCCTTACCTGGGGGACCCTATCCCGGGGGCCCCTATCCCCAGGGCCCTCTCATCACACCTGGCGGGGACGGGGGCATCTTCACTCCAGGGTCTTGGTCCCTGCCCTCGGGGCCTGGCGCCCTGCAGTACCGAGAGTGTCCTGCAGGGGGCGAACGAAGCCGGGCCCTAAAGTCCAGGCAGCCACCCGGGGCTCCCGGGCTGCTCTGCCGGGCTGGGGCTGAGCAGCGATCCTGCTTTGTCCCAGGAGCCCAGAGCGCTTGGCCCCACAACACACCCTCCTCCCCGGAACGCCGCAACTTTCTGGAAGCTGAGGAAGGCCTGAAGAGTGGGCTCCACCTGCTGGCAGACTGAGAAAAGAATTTCCGGAACTCTGTCCTATTTTACAGATTGGAAAACCGGTTCAAAAAGAGAGGAAGAGGCTTGAGGGAAACTCCTAATTCTCCTTATATGACCTCAAACTGACCGTATTAAATAGCGTGGAAGGTCTTTTTCAGGCTGTAAATGTCAGGGTCCCCCGTCCCCTGATGCCTGACCTGTACAGTCAGTGTGGAGTAGATGGTATTCTCTACCCAGGCTGACTCAGTGGGGTGATCTGGACCCCTTTCTGGCCTTAAGACTCTGAACAAGTTGTTTGTTCAGCTCTGGGATTTGGAGCTAGGCCGACCTGGGGCCTCTATCTGGTTCGTGTCTGAACCTCTGTGTCCCTCCATCTGTCCAGTGAGTTCAGCCCCATCTACCTAACCCGTGGCCATGGGGATTACTGAGAGCTAAGACCTTAGAGCTGGGTCTAGCACATAAGTGCTCAATAAATGTTGTTCCTCTCCACATCAAACATTTTGTGGCTCTGTTTACCTTTCTTGCATAGTAATGAGCAAAAAAAAGATGCCTGGGTGCATCTTACCCCAATTGAGGTGGGGGTGAGATATTCAGAAGACCCTCAGGGGAGCTCACTGTTTGGGATGAAGAAGCAGGATTTCTCCTCTTGGGCCCTTATTACAGCCTAGCTCTGTGCTCAATCACACGCAAGAAATAGCCAAGACTCCATAGGCAGCCATCTGGGAGTCTGGGGTAGTCAAAGAAAGGTGAAGGCAAGGTTGGAGAGGTAGAGAAGTCAGGATAAGGACAGCACTCAGAACAGCCTGAGTAAAGGCTGGAAAGCTGAAAGGAATGAGGTCTGAGAGGAGGCACTCACATAGGAGAGCCAAAATGTGTTTGTGAAACCTTGCAAAGCCTTCCATGGCCAGACGCATGGTACCCACCATAAAATAGGTACTGTTAGCAATTTTCAAGTAATATTCTTAGGACTCCCGGTCCAAAGAGTTCCGTGATTCAGACTTGGTTTGTGGTCAATGATCATCCCATCATCGCTGGTCCGTGCAGGGCCCTTCCGATGTTTCATTTTATCCCTCTCCCAATCCACGTGTTCCCCACACTCCTTCTCCCTCTTTACCATGAGCACCTCACCGTACGTGCTGATATATGTCCCTGGGCCTAACCTACACAGTGCTTTGTGTGTGTGTTTACCTAAACGGTATTATATAAGAGTTTCATTCTATTGCTTCTTTTACTCTAATGTTTTCCTGATTTTTTTTTTTTTTTTTTTTTGAGACAACCTCGCTCTGTCACCCAGGCTGGAGTGCAGTGGCGCGATCTGGACTTACTGCAACCTCTGTGCCTCAGCCTCCTGAGTAGCTGGGATTATAGGCATGTGCCACCATGCCTGGCTAATTTTTGTATTTTCAGTAGAGATGGGGTTTCACCGTGTTGGCCAGGCTGGTCTTGAACTCCTGACCTCAGGTGATCCATCCTCCTCGACCACCCAAAGTGCTGGAATTACAGGCATGAGCCATCGTCCCTGGCCAATACTTTGCATTTCTAACAAGTACCCAGGTGATGCTGATGATCTACAGACCACTCTGAGAATGACTGATCTGTGATGGCTTCCACTGAGCAAATTCATTCTATTGAGCCATTCCTTAATTTTGAGGTTGTCAATTTTATTTATTTTCATTTTATGGATGAAGGAACTGGAGCTCAAGAGGTGAATACCCCAAGGTCACACAATGAGCTGGGCTTTGGACTCATGTCTGGCTCACCCAGAGCTCAAAACCCTAGCCCCTCTACTGTCCTGTCTCTGAGACTTTGGGATGAAGTGGCCATAGCCTGAGGCATTTGGACCTGAGGCTTCAGGGAACCTTAGTAAGTTCCTGAGCGAGGCAGACAGAGAAAGAGAAGTTGGTTGGGTAGGGACAGGGGCCAAAGATATAGGAGTCCCCCTTAAAGGCCTTGGGGCTTTGCAAGAAAAGCTCAAAAACTGCCCAAATTCCTAGCCAGAGCACAGTGACAGGGGTGCTGAGAGGCACTGGGACAGACAGTTCTTACCCCACAGCTCCGGGGATGGGGCAATTTCCCTCACACCCCAAGGAAGTCCCCACCCACCCCGGAACTACCTTCTTACGAAAACTGCCTAACCCCTTTGTTCCTGGGGTCCAAAGGGCACTGGCTGGGGCAGCCCAGACACTGAGCATGGAGACTCTGGCCACACTTCCTCCTGTAGCATCCAGAGACCCTGACAAGAATTGCTTCCCTTCTTGGTTCAGTTCCTGACATCACAAGAGGGGAAACCCCCCACCCCAGGGCTGGGATAGCTGGTTCCCAAGGACTTCCAGGGGTAGTGCAAGTATGGAACTTCCCCACCAGCTGGATCCCCTGGGGACGGTCTTGGCCCAAAGGCAAGTGGTAAAATTGTCTACAGCTGCCCCTAGATGGATGCCTCTTCCAGGGTGGGGCCCTGAAACTTCCTACCCCTCCTGACTTCCACTGGCAACTGCCAGAAGTCCTTCCCAACTATGTACCAGGGAGAAGGAGTCCTGGGGTCATTGTCAGCATTTAGAGGGCACTCACCCTGTGCCAGGCATTACACAAGACACTAGAGAGAGATACGGCACAGCCTGCCCACTGAGGGGCACACTGATGGGGAAGAAAGGTCCCAGATAATCAGAGCACAAAGTTCTCAATTGTAAAGTCAACAAGTGAGACGCCAGCTCTTTCTGGGGAAGCTGGAAAAGGCCTCACAGGGGAGGCGACCCATGAGTGAGAGCTTGAAGGACAAGGTTTTTGGCGAGTGGACAATAGAAAGGAGAGCCCTCCAGATGGGGACCCAGCATGAGCAAAGGCAGGCAAGCTTGAAGGAGCATGGCGCGCTCCAGGACTGGCAACCGCTTAGCAGTAGTGAAGCACTTAGGCTTCCTGGACAGAGAGTCAGAGGGTTTTGAATCTGAACTCTGCCATCTGCTTGTTGGATGACCTTGGGAAAGCCCCTAAAATATCCCTGGGTCTTGGTTTCCTCATCTGTCAAGTGGGGTTGATAATAGCCTCACCCTCGTAGACCCCATAGATTGTTAGGAGTCTTAAACAAGATAGTTCACGTAAAAGTACACGTAGAAAGTGCTCAAAAAGTGACGGTTAGATTGCTGGAGGAACATGGAGAGTGGGAGGTGGGAGAGAAGGTGGGTGGGCAGGAGTGGCAGGAGAGGAAACCAGAAAAGTGGGTGGATTAGAAGCCCTTGAAGGGCAGGCTAGGAGGCGTAGGCAATGGGAGGTGATCTAATGTTTGTTGTCTGAGTCACCTGGGCTGGAGTGCAGTGGCACAATCATAGCTCACTGCAGCTTCCAACTCTTCAGCTCAAGCCATTCTCCCAAGCCTGTAATCCCAGCACTTTGGGAGGCCGAGGTGGCCAAGGTCAGGAGTTCAAGACCAGGCTGACCAACATAGTAAAAACCCCGTCTCTACTAAAAATACAAAAATTAGCTGAGCGTGGTGGCGTGTGCCTGTAATCCCAGCTACTCGGGAGGCTGAGGCAGGAGAATTGCTTGAAGCTGGGAGACAGAGGTTGCAGTGAGCCAAGATCGTGCCGTTGTACTCCAGCCTGGGCGACAGAGTGAGACTCCATCTCAAGAAAGAAGGAAAGAAAGAAGGAAAGGAAGGAAGGAGGGAAGGAGGGAAGGAAGGAAGAAAGAAATTAGTTACTAGGAGCTTCCAGATGCAGTAACCACCCAATCAGGCCTACATGGCCAGAAATTGATGGCCCTCTTGGTGGGTCCTCCCACTTGACTTGTTTATCCTCAGGTATTTCAGGGTAGGGGGCAGAGGGATCTTAAAGCCAGGCCACCCTGTCTGCCCACTTCCTGCACTGGAGAGTTCACTGTCTCTTGTGGCAGCCCCTTCCATCCATCGTAAGAGCTGACATCCACCTCCTTGTCCTCCCACTCCCAGGGTTCTCCATCTGGCTTCTAACCTCACCTTTAAGAGCCCTGCACAGTATTCCTGATGCCTCAGCCACTGCGCAGCCCTGCAACAATGTGCAGAAAATGATGTTATCTGCAGAAACTTTTCATTTGTATCTAACAGCAGCCTGTTCTCAAAAAAATATTTTTGAAGTCTATCGTGGAGACAAAGGGATAGTGCATTTGATGTGTAAAGACCTCCAAGCAAATAAGACCAACAGCCTAATAGAAAAATTGGCAAATTATTTATACAGACAGTTCACAGAAAGTACAAACGACTCTAAAAGGCATGACAAGATGTTCAGCCTCACTCATAATAGCATAATGCAGATTAACATGACACCGAGCAACCATTTTTCAATTAAGGGATTGGCAGAGTGTGGAAAGTGTGATCACTCACGATGTGGGTGTAGGTGTGAGGAAACAGGCACTCTCACACATTCCCGGTGGGAGAGCGAGTTGGTATAAACCCCACTGAGCAATATCTACCAGGATTTTAGATGCATGAGCCCTTTGATGCAACAATTCCACTGCCAAGAATTTCTCCGACATTTATGCCCACGTGAGTGGAAATGAAAGTGCAGGGAAAATCACTGCTGCTTTGTCTCTAATAACAAGAGTTTGGAAATAAACCAAATGTTCAGTGATAGGGCTCTGGTTAAATGAACTGTGGCTCTTGCAGACAATAGAATACCATGCAGCCGTAAATAAGAACAAGGTTGCCCTATGTACTGATACAGAATTATTTCTGAGATAGAGTAAGTGGGGAAAAAAAGGCAAAATACAGAAGAATGCATTTTGAATAGTGCTGGGTTTTTTTTGTTTGTTTGTTTAAGAAGGTGGGAAATGTCTTATGGTGTACAATAGCTCTGGAAGGTACACAAAACAAGTTATGGTTGTGCTTCTGAGCTGGAGGGGTGTGGCTGCAAAATAAGGAGGGAAGGAGACTTTCTCTACATGATGTGTCTTAAATGTTATGTCATGAATATGAATTACAGCAAAGCAATTTTTTTAAAAACCACTATTCCAGTATTGTGGTATTTACTGAACTCTATAGACACCATCTGTTTCCATATCTGTCTGACCTCTCCAGCCCCACCCCTACTCCCAACACACACACGCACACACGCACACACACACACAGAGAGAGAGAGAGAGAGAGAGAGAGAGAGAGAGAGAGAGAGAAATCTTGGAAGGGGAGGCTGGTTCTGACTCATTCCTACACTCCCTGGAGCTCAGCACAGCACCCAGCTGAGAGCCTCCTGCCAACAGCCATGTGAGTGAACTATCTTGGAAACAGATAGTTTCCAAGCCCCAGTCCAGCCTTCCGATGACGTCTCACCAGGCTGACATGTTGACTTCAGCCTCATAAGAGATCCCAAGCCAAAACCACTAAGCTAAGCTACTTCCACGTTTCTGACCTACAGAAACTGTGAGATAATAAATGTTGGCCAGGTGCAGCGGCTCACACTTGTAATCCCAGCAATTTGGGAGGCTAAGGTGGGAGAATTGCCTGAGGCCAGGAGTTCGAGACCAGCCTGGGCAACATACTAAGACCCTGTTTCTATTTTTTAAATAGTTATAATTTTTGAAATCTCAGTCCTGCTCCTTCTGTATGTTTATACAATTTTAAGTTGCTAAATTTTGAGTCATCTGTTACATGGCGGTCTATAACTAACGCAATCAGCGCAGGTTTATTTTGTTGCTGTTGTTTTGTTTTTGTTGTTTTGTTTTGTTTTGAGACCACCTTGTGCTGTCATCCAGGCTGGAGTGCAGTGGGGTGAACACAGCCCACTGTTACCTTGACCTCCTGGGCTCAAGCAATCCTCCTGCCTCAGCCTCCCATGTAGCTAGAAAAATGTACCACCATGCCTGGATAATTTTTTTTTTTTTTTTGGTACAAATGGGCTCTCACTTTGCTGCGTAGGCTCGCCTCAAACTCCTGGGCTCAAGCAATCCTTCCACCTCAGACTCCCAAAGTACTAGTATTACAGGTGAGAGCCACCCTGCCCAGCCACAATCAACAAGTCTTTATTAAGCATTTGATGTGTACCAATTCCATGGGGATTGCAAAAGAAAAAGACATGGTGCTGTCCTTAGGTGAGAAGCCACCTGCACATTCATTCCTAGACTCAGTCCTTCCTTCAACCAACATTATTGAGCTCTCTGCTGAGTGTTGACCCATAGGATGTCAGCAATTAAAATATACCATAGAGGCCTATGGTCCCAGCTACTTGGGAGGCTGAGGTGGGAGGATCACCTGAAACCAGGAATTCAAGGCCAGCCTGGGCAACATAGTGAGACCTGGTCATCAAAAAAAAAAAAAAAAAAATGTGTATATATTATATAGTGGGTCAAGAGGGAACTTTCTAGAGTGATAAAAATGTATCTCTTAATGGGGTTTAAGTTACACAGATATATATGCATTTGTAAAAACTTAGCAAAAGAACACTTATTCTTTTGCCCTTTGCCTGTAAATTTACATTAAAAGAAAACTACTATAAACAAATATTGAAATTGAACTCATCAGTAATATGTGTGCTGAGGTAATTTTTTTAAATGCATTTTAAAAGATGAATTGATGGACAGATAGGTGGACAAACATGGTTAAAGCAAATAAAACGTGAGTAGTAGAATATAGGTGATGAGAGTATGTATTTTGTTGTAAAAGTCCTTCGAATTTGCTGTATATTTGGACATTTTCATAATAAGTGTCCAGAAGAAGGAAACCTTGATAACCATATACACCAATTCCCTCATTTATTATCATTATTTTAATTCCATAAATAAAAACAAATGCAATCTAGTTAAAAAAGAAAAAAATAGGGAGGGGAACATCACACACTGGGACCTGTTGGGGGTTGGGGGCAAGGGGAGGGAGAGCATTAGGACAAATACCTCATACATGTAGGGCTTAAACCTAGACAACGGTTGACAGGTGCAGCAAACCAGCATGGAGCATGTATACCTATGTAACAAACCTGCACGTTCTGCACGTGTCCCAGAACTTAAATTTAAAAAAAAGACCAGTCAGGCACAGTGGCTCACACCTGGAATCCCAGCACTTTGGGAGACTGAGGTAGGTGGATCATGAGGTCAGGAGTCCGAGACCAGCCTGGCCAACATGGTGAAACCCCATCTCTACTGAAAAATACAAACATTAGCCAGGTGTGGTGGCACGTGCCTGTGATCCCAGCTGCTCAGGAGGCTGAGGCAGGAGAATTACTTGAACCCAGGAGGCAGAGGTTGCAGTGAGCCAAGATCACACCACTAGATTCCAGCCTGGGCAACAGAGCGAGACTCCTTCTGAAAAAAACAAAACAAACAAACAAAAAAAAAAACATAGAAAAAGACCCCTGCACCACCAGCAACATCAGTGTTCCTTTCCTCTTCAGTGACGACCTGTTTCTTGTTGCTGTTTAGTTTCCAGACTTTTCTCTATGCATTTACATACATGTATAGGAAAACACAAAACCATGTTATTATTTTAAAAAGGAACGTACTCTCTCTGTGATTCTGAAAGAATGTCTTGGGGATCTCTCCATGTGAATTCATGCACATCACCCCAGTTTCAAATTGCTGAGTAAGGATGTGCCTTCCTCTTTGAGATAACAGGCTCAGAGAAGAGAGAAACTTTGGCAGGCACACACGGAAAGTTAGAAAGCCGAGACTCCAGTCGGGCGCGGTGGCTCAAGCCTGTAATCCCAGCACTTTGGGAGGCCGAGGTGGGTGGATCACGAGGTCAAGAGATTGAGACCATCCTGGTCAACAGGGTGAAACCCCGTCTCTACTAAAAATACAAAACATTAGCTGGGCGTGGTGGCGCGTGCCTGTAATCCCAGCTACTCAGGAGGCTGAGGCAGGAGAATTGCCTGAACCCAGGAGGCGAAGGTTGCAGTGAGCCGAGATCGCGCCATTGCACTCCAGCCTGGGTACCAAGAGCGAAACTCCGTCTCAAAAAAAAAAAAAAAAAAAAAAAAAAAGCTGAGACTCCAACCCACTCTCCTAGTCCCAGGCCTGGCACACCCTGTTGAGCATGTCCACCACTGAATGAGGGGCAGGGCCACACCCAGGTCCTTTGCTTTTCCCCCCCGGCAGAATGCAGTAGGCAGGTCCAGCCCTGACCCTGGGAGAAGACCAGCCTGGGCTTGGGTGCACCCAGACCCAGGAGGAAGTCCGCAAAGCACTTCCTCTTTTCTTAGCCTCCAGAGACACTGGGGGAAGAGGAGAGGAGTGTTGTGAAACTGAACAGTCCCCCAAACCCCCTGGGGGGACCCCATCAGCTGGGGGTGGCCATGCAGCTGGGGGCAGATAAACAATTTCATGGAGTCCCCCAGCACCACCAGCTGTCCCCACCCAGTCTCACCCTGCCCCTGAGCAGGAGGTCGGCTGCCTCTAGGATGGTACTTGGGATAGGAAAGCTTGGAAGGCACCCATAGGCCAGCCCTGCGCAGTCTTGCCCGAGTCCCACATGAGTTAGCCCCAGTGCCTACCAGCAGCTGCTGCCTCCTCTGGCCTCCTCTTCCAAAGGCAGTCTCTACTCTCTGCCTGGGGCTTCAGGCACCGACAACATGGAAGTGTTTGCAGTTCCTCAAACAGGCCAGGCTGTTTCCCGCTCAAGCCTTTGTCAGGTTGTCCCTTCTGTCTCGAACACCCTTTGCCCTGATCTTCCCCTGGCACCCTTTAAACCTCAACTCATATGACTTTTTTTCTCTTTTTTTTTCTTAATTTTTAAAATAAAAAAAATTTTTTTTTTTTAATCTTTTTTAAAGACGGGGTTTCACCATGTTGGTCAGGCTGGTCTTGAACTCCCGACCTCAGGACAGGATCTCACTCCATTGCCCAGGCTGGAGTGCAGTGGCGCAATCTCAGCTTATTGCAACCTCTGCCTCCAGGGTTCAAGCAATTCTGCCTCAGCCTCCTGAGTAGCTGGGACTACAGGTGCCCACCATCACGCCTGGCTAATTTTTGTATTTTTAGTAGAAATGGGATTTCACCATGTTGGCCCGGCTGGTCTCAAACTCTTGACCTCAGGTGATCTGCCCACTTCAGCCTCCCAAAGTTCTGGGATTACAGGGATGAGCCACGCCCAGCCCATTTCACCTTTTTCAAGAAGTCCTTGCTGCAGTCCAGGCTGCACTCAGTGTCCTTTCTACCTGGTCCCACAATATCATGGGTGTATCTCTCTCCCTCTCTAGTAGAATTTGCCACTCTGTATCTAAGTTATTGGTTAAATGATTGTCTCCATAATTAGATTGAAAGTTGCTTGAGGGCCAAAGCCCTCTTGTCTATTTTTGTGCTCCCAGACCTCAGCGGAAACGCACATGGTAGGCCCTTAATACATATTAATGGAATTAATCAAAGAATGAAGGGTTTGGATGCCAGCACTGGCACTGTCACTCACTCGCTGTGCCTAAACTCTGAGCTTCACTTTTCCTCTGTAAAATGGGCATGTGAATAGTATCTGCATGAAACTTGCAACATAGTGGAGGAAATAGAGAATCAATAGCAGGTGAACATACAAATATGGACCATAGTGCTTGGTGGCGACAAATTCTCTGGAGAAAAATAAGGCTGAGTGGGAGTTAAAGAAGATTGGAGGATGGAGGAGCTTTCTGAGGGTCAGGGGCCTCCTAGGGGCTGTGGGGAGTTTCTCTGATTTTCATTTGCCCCCTTTTGGAAAAGGCTGGGGAGCAGTGAGCTCCTGCCTGGGAGGGTGTGGCTATGAAATAAACGTTGGCTACTTTGCAAATAAAAGGGGAAATAATAATTATGCTCTCTCTCCCATCCCTCAACATGTTTTGAATATAGAACAATCAACAGTGGTCCCAAAGAATCTGAAATATGAAATGCAAATGCCCTCTGGAAATAGGAAAATACATTTTTGAAGGACTCAACCTCTGACCCCCTATAAAGCAAAGCTTACATTGTGTTCTAGCTCCTGACCTCCTTCCAGGACGGAGCCCTGGGTCCCTTCCTGCACTCTGCATCTCTCTATATACTCCTCAACTTCCTGGGCACAATTACTGCATTTTCTGTAATGGTTACAAACACAGCTGTCAGAGGCACACTGGAGGCACATCCATGTGGGTTCTTCAAATCCCAGCTCCGGCCCTTGTTGGCTGTATGACCTCAGGCAAGCATCTTCACCTCTCTGAGCAACCCGTTTATAGTCATCCCTACTTATAAGACAGAAAATGAGATAATGGAAGTGAGGGCAACCACTTGGTGCAGGAGGTACTCTTATTCAATTATGCAGGGGAGGAAACGGGCAGAGAGGACCTCCCCAAATTCACAGCTAGTGAGAGGCAGTCAGTCCAGCCTCTATCCTTTGCTCCCACACTCTTCCGCCCCTGGCCCCACAGTCAAGTGCACACCCAGAACACCTTTCTTGACTCTTCATCCCCAAAAAATCCTAGCCAGCATCAATTCTATCTCATCCACGAAGTCTCTGATAGTATTTTCAATTGACTTTGTTTTATTTTGAATAGCTAATATATTCAAGTAGTTCAACATTCAAGAGTACAAAAGATACTATCCAGTTCCCTTCCCTGGAAGGAACCACTGGGGCTGTTTGCTGTGTGCCCTTCTGGACTTGGTCCAGGCATATGCTAGCATGTTTGTTCTGTTGTTCTGCACAAATAGTGAAATACAATAGAAGCTGTTAGACGCCTCCATTTTCCCCCCTATTTACAGCTATATTTTTGCATTGTTCTCTATTAATACATAAGGGGCTTCCTCCTTCTTTTGTAAAAAGCATTTTTATTGAATTAGGAATTTACATACTATATAATTCACCTGTTGAAGCTTTACAATGCAATGGTTTTTAGTATATTCAGTGTTGTGCAACCATCACCACCATCAATTTTCGAACATTTTCATTACCCACCCACCAAAAACACACCATACCTGTTAGCAGT
The DNA here is from genome assembly GCF_009761245.1 of Sapajus apella. Classification (NCBI taxonomy): domain Eukaryota; kingdom Metazoa; phylum Chordata; class Mammalia; order Primates; family Cebidae; genus Sapajus; species Sapajus apella. The sequence continues at coordinate 11,172,444 of NW_022436973.1, read as the reverse complement.
CACCTCTTATTTCTCCTCAACCCCCAGCCCAACACAACCAGTAATCTCCTTGCTTTTTCTTTTTCTTTTTTTTTAAGTAGAGAAGGGGGGGGCAGGTCTCAGCATGATGCCCAGGTTGGTCTTGAACTCCTGGGCTCAAGTGACCCTCCATCTCAGCCTCCAGAGTGGCTGGGACTACAGGCATGTGTCACCATGCCCAACCTCTTTTCTCTCCCTCCCTCCCTCCCTCCCTCCCTCCCTCCCTTCCTTCCTTCCTTCCTTCCTTTCTCTCTCTCTCTCTCTCTCTCTCTCTCTTTCTTTTTTGAGATGGAGTCTTGCTCTGTCACCCAGGCTAGAGTATAGTGGCATGATCTCAGCTCACTGCAACCTCTGCCTCCTGGGTTCAAGTGATTCTTCTGTTTCAGCCTCCTGAGTAGCTAGGACTACGGGCTAGCACCACGACGCCCAGCTAATTTTTGTATTTTCAGTAGAAAAAATTACTACTAAAAATTACTACTAAACAATTACGGGGTTTCACCATATTGGCCAGGCTGGTCTCGAACTGCTGACCTCATGATCCATCCACCTTGGCATCCCAAAGTGCTGGGATTACAGGTATGAGCCACTGCGCCTGGCCCCTCCTTTCTGTTTCTATAGATTTGCCTATTCTGGAAGTTTCATATAAATTGGATTTTATAACGTGGTATTTTGTGATCAGCTTCTTTCATTTAGCATAAGGTTTTCAAGGTCCACCATATCATAGCCTGTATCTGTACTTCATACCTCCTTATTGCCAAATGTTTCATTGTTTGGATATGCCACATTTATCCATTGATGGACATTGAAGTTGTTTCCACCTTTTGGCTGTTGTGAATAATGCTGCTATGAAGATTTTATGTGCAGATCCTTGTATAGACAAGTTTTCAATTTTCTTGGATATATACCTGGGCGTGGGATTGCTGGGTCATATGGTGATTCTATGTCTAACTTCTTGAGGAATTGCCAGGCTGCTTCCCAAAGCAGCTGCTCCTTTTACATTTCCACCATCATTGTATGAGGTGGAATCTCTCCATATTCTCACCAACAGTTGTTATTATTCATCTTTTTAAATTACAGCCATTCTAATGGATGTGAAGTGGAATCTCATTGTGGAGTTGATTTGCATTTTTCTCATAACTAATGATATTAAGCACCTTTTCTTGTGCTTATTGGCCATTTGTATAGCTTCTTTGGATAAATATCTATTCAGATCTCTTGCCCACTTTTAAATTACATTTTTTTTTAATTATTGAGCCATCCTATTTATATATTCAGGACCCCAGTCCCTTTCCAGATCTGTGATTTGCGAATATTTCCTCTCACTCTGTGGGCTGTCTTTTCACTTTCATGGTAGTATCACTTGCAGCACAAGTTCTTAATTTCAATGAAGTCCAATTTATCAATTTTTTATTTTGTCACTTGTGTCACATCTAAGAAGAATTTACCTAGCCCAAGGTCATGAAGATTTACTTCTATTTTTTTTCTAAGAGTTTTACAGCCTGGGCAACATAGCAAAACCCCTTCTCTACCAAAAATACAAAAAATTAGCCACTGTGGTGGTGTGTGCCTGTGATTCCAACTGCTCAGGAGGCTTGAGCCTGGGAGGTGGAAGTTGTAGTGGCCAAGATCGTGCCACTGCACTCCAATCTGAGTGACAAAGTGAAACCCCATCTCAAAAACACAAAAAAGAGTTTACAGTTTTAGTTCATACACTTAGATTTATGATTCATTTTGGGATCCAACTTCATTCTTTGGCACAGGAATGAATATTGAGTTGGTCCAGCACCATTTGATGAAAATACTATTTTTTCCACTATTGACTTGTTTTGGCACTCTTGTTGAAAATCGATTGGCCGTAAATGTGAGGGTTCATTTCTCAAGTCTCAATTCTGTCCCGTTGACCTATATTTCTATTCTTATGCCGATACCACACTGTCTTGATTACTGTAGCTTTGTAGTAAGTTTTGGAAATCAGGAAATGTGAGTTCTTCGGTTTTGATGTTCTTTTCAAGATTATTTTGGCTGGTCTAGGTTCCTTGCATTCCATATGAATTTTAGGACCAACTTGTTTATTTCTGCCAAAAAAAAAAAAAAAAAGGCAACTGGGGTTTTGACAGGGATTGTGTTGATCAATTTCGGGAGTACTATCATTTTAACAATATTAGGTTTTCCAGTCCGTGAACACGAGATGTCTTTCCCAACCCATAGGATGATTTTATTTAGGTCTTAAATTTCTTTCAAGAATGTTCTCTTGCTTTCAAAGTATATTGTACTCCTTTTGTTAAATTTATTCCTAAGTATTTTATTCTTTTGGTGATATTATAAATGAAATTGTTTTCTTAATTTCATGTTCAGATTGTTTATTACTAGTGTACAGAGATACAATTGTGTTTTTGTTTGTTTCATTTTTTTATATGGAGCTTTGCTTTTGTCGCCCAGGCTGGAATGCAATGGTGCAGTCTCAGCTCACTGCAAACTCCACCTCCCAGGTTCAAGCAATTCTCCATCTCATCCTCCCGAGTAGCCGGGATTACGGGCATGCACCACCAAACCCGGCTAATTTTGTATTTTTAGTAGAGACAGGGTTTCTGCATGTTGGTCAGGCTGATCTCAAACTCTCGAACTCACATGATCTGCCTGCCTCGGCCTCCCAAAGTGTTGGGATTATAGGCATGAGCCACCACACCAGACTTGCCCTCCCTAGTTTTCTTATAACCCATATTACTCCGAAACACGGAATGAATTTTCAGTATCTGTTTATTATCCATCTTCCCCTCCAGAATGTAAAATCTAAGCAGGCAGGAAGGAATTAATTTTGTTTATCACTCTATCCTCAGCATCAAAAATAGCACATGGCACATAGTAGGTGCTCCATAAGTATTTGTTGAGTGAATGAATGATCATGCCACTCCCCTGTTTATAACCATCCAATGGCTTCCCATGGATGTTAGAATAAAACCTATGCTCCTCACAGAGGCCTACAAGGTCCTCAGTGGCCTGGCCAATTTTAAGGACCTCACCTTGGACCTCCCTCCTCTGCTAGACACAATGGGGTTCTTCAGACACACAAAGCACCTACTTTCCTTGAGGTCTTTGCATATTGCATTAGTTATCAACATTGTATAACAAACTACCCCAAAGTTTAAAGGCTTAAGACAATAAGAATTTATTGGCTGAGCACAGTGGCTCATGCCTATAATCCCAGCACTTTGGGAGGCCGAGACAGGTGGAGCCCCTGAAGTCAGGAGTTCAAGATCAGCCTGGCCAACACAATGAAACCCCGTCTCTACTAAAAATACAAAAATTAGCCAGGCATGGTGGCACGTGCCTGTAATCTTAGCTCCTTGGGAGGCTGAGGCAGGAGAATCATTTGAACCTGGGAGGTGGAGGTTGCAGTGAGCCGAGATCACGCCACTGCTTTCCAGCCTGGGTGACAGAGCAAGACTCTATCTCAAAAAAAAAAAAAAAAAAAAAAAAAGATATTGCCTGCTCTGGGGAGCCTTCCTTACCTTCCCCTGTTAACCCCCAGTGCAGAGCCCCACCCCCTGATAGTGCTTGTTCCAATTCTAACCTGCCCTTATTGGTGCAACCATCTGTCGAATGCCCTCCAGTAAGTGGAAAACTCCATGAGACCAGGGATTTCAGCTGCCTCATTTTCTGTTGTGTTCCCTAACACTCAACTCAAGACTCATCACCCAGTATGTGCCTATTATTATGTTTGTTGACCAATTGAATCATTCAATTGACATTGAATGGCTTGCTCAAGGCTACACATCTAGAGGTGGAAGGAGCCCTAGAATCTGGGTCCAGTTACTCGTGATCCAGAATTGGCTTCCTGCCCCAGGACACACTGGGTTCTCCGGACTTCAGTCACCAGCAAAGTCCACCCTCATTCCAGAGTTCCTTTTATTCCATATTCAAAAGGGTCCACTACCCACAGGGCAGTATCTCCTTTTTAAAGTCATATGCTCTTTCTTTTCTCTTTGGAACAAGGCAGAGTGGAACAAAGGTCATTTCCAAATTATGCTTGAATCAGTGCCTAAACAGCAGTTTGAAATCTTAATGATTAGGCTGTACTGACGAAATTAACAATCTATATACAGCATACCTAAGCACTGACATTTTATTCTCAAAATGACCCATTGAGGTAAGTGGTAGTGTTATTCCCACTTGACAGATGAGGAAACTGAGACTCCAAGGGCTGACAGTCAAGTCGCTTCTTTGCACAATATTACCCAGTTGGTAACGGCAGTATCAGGGTTTGAACTCTAGTCTGACTCCAACGACAGAGCATTTAGCACCTTTTTTTTTTTTTTTTTGAGAAGGCATTTTGCTTTGTTGCCCAGGCTGGAGTGGGCCAAGATTGCAGTGGTACAATCTTGGCTGATTGCAACCTCCACCTCCCAGGTTCAAGCAGTTCTGCTGCCTCAGCCTCCGGAGTAGCTGGGATTACAGACACCTGCTACCACGCCCAGCTAATTTTTGTAATTTTAGTAGAGGCGGGGTTTCACCATGTTGGCCGGTTTGGTCTCAAACTCCCGACCTCAGGTGTTCTGCCCACCTCGGCCTCCCAAAGTGCTGGGATTACAGGCATGAGCCACTGTGCCAGCCCTTAGTGCTACTTTTATGGTCAGCTATAGTCTCCATGACAACAAACCAGAGAATAATTGAGTAGATGAAATGTTTGCCTCCCACAACTACTGGGAAGGAGGTGTTTTAGAACACAATTTGTAATTTTATAAATGTTATTTGATGCAAATATGAGTTAGATGGGAACTTTTTTTAATTGAAAAGAATGACAAAGCCAAATGTTGGCAAGTATGTGGAGCAACTGGAAATCATAACTTACCGGTGGGAATGCAAAACGGTGTCATCACTTTAAAAACCAATTTAAAGGCCAGGTGCAATGGCTCACACCTGTAATCCCAGCACTTCGGGAGGCTGAGGTAGACAAATGATTTGAGCCCAGGAGTTCAAGACCAGCCTGTGCAACATGGTAAGACTGTATCTCTATAAAAAACAAAGGCAGCTGGGCATGGTGGTGTACCTGTAATCCCAGATACTCAGGAGGCTGAGGTGGAAGGATCACTTGAGTTCAGGAGGCAGGAGTTAAAATGAGTCAAGATTGTGTCATTGCACTCCAGCCTGGATGACAGAGCAAGACCCTGTCTCAAAAAAAAAAAAAAAAAAAAGAAAAGAAAAGAAAAAAAAACAATTTAGCAATTTATTACGAAGTTAGACATACACTTATTATATAACTCAGCAATTCCAATCCTAAGTATTACCCAAGAGAAATAAAAATATGTCTAACACAGGCTGGGCACAGTGGCGCATGCCTATAATCCCAGCACTTTGGGAGGCCGAGGTGGGTGGATCACCTGAGGTAGGGAGTTCGAGATCAGCCTAATCAACATGGAGAAACGCCATCTCTACTAAAAATGCAAAATTTGCCAGGTGTGGCGGCACATGGCTGTGGTCCAAGCTGCTTGGGAGGCGAGGCAGAAAAATCGCTTGAACCCCAGAGGTGGAGATTGTGGTGAGCCGAAATCACGCCATTGTACTCCAGCCTGGGCAACAAGAGCGAAACTTCATTTAAAAAAAAAATGCTTACACAAAAACTTGTAAGTGAATATAGCTTCAAATTGAAAACAACCCAAATGTCTCTCAACAAATAAATGGATAAACAAATCGTGGTACATCTACTATGGAGTACTACTCAGCAGTAAAAATGAACAAACTCCTAGAACATGCAACAACATGGAAAATCTCAAAAGCAACATGTAAACAAAAGAAGACAAACACAAAAGAAACATACTGTATGATTGCATTTATGAGAAATTCTAGAAAAGACAAAGCTAACGTATAATGGCCAAGTCGGTAGTTACCTAAGGCTACCTAAGTGTGGGAGGAGCTGACTGCAATAGGACTTAAGGGAACTTTTTGGGGTGATAGAAATGTTCTATATCTTGATTGAGGTTGTGGTTATACCAGTACATATATTTGCCAAAACTCATCAAACTGAATATTTATGATGGTAGATTTTATTCATCAAATGATGCCACAATCAAGTTGACAGAAGCTTTGAGGATTTTAATTGCAGCATTAATGTAAGGGCAAAACATTTGGGAACCGTCCATGAACAGGAGCATGTTCCAGCTCTCTGCGGTTCTTTACTATCAGAATGGCAAACTTTTGGAAGGAGATGTAGCTGATGCTAATGTGACCCTCTAATGCCCCCTGGGCCTTTACTAAGAGCTGCACTTCTCTTCCTGGAGACCCTCTGGTGGCTGAAGCATGAATGGTGGAGGCCAAAATGCTGGAGGATCAGTACCCCTGAAGTACCCCTCATCCGGTGTCCGACAGGAGTTGGTGTGTAAGTGCCCCAGCTCCCTCTCCTGCAGGTGGAGTAACTCTGAAGTGGGTATATCTCCAGAGATCCCCTGCAGAATTGCACTCCAGTTACCCACAATGGTAACTGGCTTCATGATTCTCATTTTAACTCGATTTCCTCCCTTCCCTGTCTCATCCACCTCCTCCCCTACCAGTGTCTTCTGCATCTCCTAAATAAACTATTTCACTTGAATCCATGTCCGGGGGCTGCTTCTGGTGAACTCAGATTAAGACCAGTGGATAATACCAAGGGTTGGTAAAGATAAGGGGAAATGATGGGAGAGAGAGTGGGATGGTGGCTATTCTGCAAGCATCTGTCGTTCTTGGCAAAGCAAGTCCTTATAAAATTCTAATGTAGGACCATCAGGGACGTGTTTGAGGATGTCCACTGTGGCATTATTTACAGTAGTGGGAAATTGTGTGCGATCTAGGTGTCCGCGACTAGGAGAATGGATAAAGAAAATGTGAAGGATGTAAACAGTGACTACACGTTTGGCTGCTACCTTTGGCAACATGGCTGGATATTAACAACAGTGATGGGGTGGCAGGAGGGAATGTACAAAAATGAATAACATTAAACATACATTCAAAACATTATCTGTTTTTATAGAAAGCACATACAGGCTGGGTGCAATGGCTTGCACCTGTAATCCCAACACACTTTGGGAGGCCAAGGCGGTAGGTTCACTTCAGCCTCGGAGTTCAAGACTAGCCTGGGCAATATAGCAAGACCCCATCTCTATTTTTTTAAAGTTATCTATGCCATACCACACTGAACACATCTCATCCTGTCTGATCTTAGAAGCTAAGCAGGATCAGGCCTGGTTAGTACTTGGATGGGAGACCCCTTTAAAATACTGAGCACTGTAGGCTAAAGAGGAGGGGAAGAGACCCATACAGGCATGTATACCAAAAACATAAGAGTAAGGCGGTTGTCTTTCTCATTTATGGTTCTTCCCCCCTTCCCCACCAGGGGACGGTTTACAAATGTCTGGAGACATTTTGTTGTCATAACTAGGGAGGAGGATCCTATAGGCAACTAGCGGGTAGAGTCCAGGAATGCTGTTAAACATCCTATCATTCACAGGACAGGCCCCGTGGCCCAAATGTCAACAGTGCCAAGTTTAAGAAGCCCTGCATTCCCCAGCCCCCAGCACAACATTGCTGAACGAATTATGAATGAAAGAATGAATGAACGAATGTAGAAATGATGGTGGCCCCAGTCAGCTGGTAGCGACTGGAATAGAGAGACGCAGTAGGACTCCTGTATGTTTTGGAGGTGCGTTACACAGAATTTAGGGTGATAGCCCCTATCTTTTCCAGGAGAGGGTGCGTTCTGCCATTGCTTGGAGCTGGGCACAATTTCATCCATTTAGGGTCCCAGTCACCCTCCAGCCCGACTCCTCACTTCCCCCGACCACCTCCCCCAGGTTGGGAGTCCTCTGAGCTGCCCAGAAGCCAGGGTGGTTCCTTCGGTCGAGGAACTTTGCATGGCCAGGGTGGTTCCTTCAAGAAAGGAACTTTGCATGGAGTCTGAATGGAGCAGGCCTGAGGAAGGGAAACCGCTGACCACAGACGGGCCTGGAAGGCTCGAGCAGCGGCGTTGGGGAGGGCCGGGCCAGAAGGGAGGGGTTGGGGGGTGGGAGAAAGGGATCATTATTATTTCCGGGGTAGGGTAAGACCTTTCCAGGGTGGGGTTGGAATTTTTGAAGACTGTGGCAGGAATCCTTTGGTAGGATCTGGACGGCAGGGTTGGAATCTTTGGATCGGCAGGATAGACCTCTGGGGATTCAAAATCTCAGGCGGAGGGAGGTTGGGATCGCGCAGGAGCAGGAGCCCTGGAGTTAGTGTTCTCAATCTTTAAGGCATGGTTAGAATCCATTGAAGAGAGAGTTCGAATCCTTCCGCTGGGCGGATTAGAATCTTTGGAGGCAAGTTAAAAATCCTTTGGCGAGCGGGGTTAGGATCTTGGGAGCATGCTAGCAGGTGTTGGGGTTTTTAGACAGGAGGATTCGAATCCCTGGGGGCGGGATTTGGGATCCATTGGAGACCGAGGTAGGACGCTGGGCAGTGGGATTACCTGCCTTGCGGGAGGTGTTAGGGAGAGTGGAGCGGGGGGTCGGGGTTAGCATCCTTGGTGGACGCGTTAGAAGCCTCCGATGGTTGGTGTTAATTTAATTTGATTTAATTTAATTTTTCCTTGGTGGCAGGTTTGGGTTCCTGCTTGCAGGAGGCGGAGGTTATGACCCTCGAGGAGAGGGTTAGGATCCCGGGTTGGCGTCTGAGTCTTCGGGGCGGCGTTAGGACACTCGGGGCGGGGTTAGCATAGCTCAGGGCGCGGCCAAGGCGCCTAGATGGCCTGCGGGCGCCACCGCGTCCCCGGTCCTAGCCCGGGAGCACATCAGAGGCTTAGAGGCGAGTGGGAGGGAACCCAGACGGTGCAGAGCGAGAAAAGCCGGCGGCACCAAAGCCCCTCGGAGCGCCGCCCCCACCTCTAGTTCTAGAAAGTCAGTTTCCGGGCACTGACACCCAGGAACCCCGGGGGCTGCCGAGCTGGGGGGGCGCTCGAGCTGCGAGGATCCGGGCTGCCCGCGAGACGGGGAGCGGGCGCCCAGGTGAGTGCCTCGCACAGAGGACCGGGGACACCCGGCCCTCGAGGGGTCCCAGGCGGCGGAGGGAGCCTAGGGTCCCGAGCAGGGCTGGAGGTGGGTGCGGCTGGGGGCAGCAAGGGGAGACGGGAGCGTCGGGGGAGCCGCGGGTAGCCTGTGGCGTGAAGGGTCGACAGCGAGTGGAGGGTGCCCAGGTGAGGGGCGGCACTGCTGCGGACTGCTGGATGCCCGGGGGAGGGGACGCTCGGGCAGGTGCAGTGACTTTATCCACCACTTCTCTGGGTCGTCCAGGTTCCCCTTCTGCGGGGAAATACATATATATATATATTTTTTTTTTTTAAAAAATTAAAAAAACAAGAAGGAAGGAATGGGGTTTCACAGGGCCTGGGAGGGGAAGGCCCTTACGGTTCTCGGTGGGGGCCGGGTCACGCAGGGTTGGCAGCCAGCTTGGGGAAGGGGGCAGCTGGGCGGAGGCGTGACGTGCGAGCCACACCCAGGCCGGCTGCAGCTGGTCGGCTCTCTGCCCCTCCTCCCACAGCAGGCCCAGATCAAACCCCCAAACCTCCTGGCCAAAGACCACTGCATGCGTGCGCTGTCACTTTCCTCCTTGTTGGACGAGTCATTCTCCCCTCCGAATTCGTTTCCTCATCTGTAAAACGGGGCTATGAAGTCTTTCTTGCAAGGCTGCAAGAAACTGGAGTATGCGAGAGGTGGGGCGTGCGAGAGACAGCTAGGCTGGTGGTTAGGGGAGGGGGATTCTAGGAGCAAACTGCCTGTCGGGACTGGGGTAGAGGATTTGGCCTTTCTTTGCCTCCGTTTTCACAACTGCAGGATGGGAAGAGTAATAGCACCTCCTTCACAGGGTTGTTTAGAGGATTAATTGGGTACTGAAGACCCCGGGCCAGGTGACCCATGTCTGCAATCCCAGCCTTTTGGGAGTCTGGGGCAGATGGAGCTCTTCAGGTCAGGAGTTTGAGACCAGCCTGACCAACATGGTAAAATCCTGCCTCTACTAAAAGTACAAAAATTAGCCAGGCATGGTGGCGGGCACCTGTAATCCCAACTACTCGGGAAGCTGAGGCAGGAGAATTGCTTGAACCTGGGAGGCAGAGGTTGCAGTGAGCCAAGATTGCACCATTGCACTCCACCCTGGGCAACAGAGAGAGATTATTTAAAAAAATAAAAGGTACTGAAGGAAAGCACTGAGATTGCTGTCTGACAGTACACATGCTTAATGTATGTTAACATTGCCCAAGCTAGACACATGGCCCAGCGTTTTCAGACTTTAGCCTACATCAGCATCACCCCGACTGCTTGTGAAAACACAGATTGCTGGGCTGAATCCTAGAGCTTCTGATTCAGTAGCTCTGTGCAGGACACAGAGAACCTGCTTCCCCCGGCGATGCTGATGATCCAGGGACCACTGGTGTAGCCTATGCCCAGCACAGAGAAAGGCCTCCATACATATCAGTTACCTTATTTGTGGTTTTCTCTTTATAGTCCTGTCAAAAAGGGTATTTTGACAGGTTAAAATACAGAAAAGTGAAGATAATAATATATTAAATATCCCAGGAATCCACCATCCAGAATTAACAAATAATAGCATTGTGTTGTCTTTGCTTCCGATTTTAAAAAATTAATTTACTGGCCAGGCATGGTGGCTCATGCCTGTAATCCCAGCACTTTGGGAGGCTGAGGCAGGCAGATCACGTGGTCAGGAGATCGAGACCATCCTGGCCAACATGGTGAAACCCCATCTCTACTAAAAATACCAAAATTAGCTGGGCGTGGTGGCATGTGCCTGTAGTCCCAGCTACTCGGGAGGCTGAGGCAGGAGAATTGCTATCACTTGAACTAGGGAGTTGGAGGTTGCAGGGAGCCGAGATTCTGCCACTGCACTCCAGCCTGGCAACAGAGGGAGACCCTGTCTCAAAAAAAAAAAAATTAATTTATTAAAAGTAACAGAAAAAATTGAAATCTCCCCATCTCGTATGGCTCTCAGTCCTGTTTCTCTCCCTCCCTAGGGGTAACGCTGTCATGAGTTACAGTCCTTCCAGGTTGTGCCTTTAAAAGTGTATTGTGTAGGCCAAGCACGGTGGCTCATGCCTGTAATCCCAGCACTTTGGGAGGCTGAGGCCGGTGGATCACGAGGTCAGGAGTTCAAGACCAACCTGGGCAACACGATGAAAGCCTGCCTCTACTAAAAATACAAAAATTAGCTGGGCATGGTGGCACACACCTGTAATCCCAGCCACTCAGGAGGCTGAGGCAAGAGAATCGCTTGAACCTGGGAGGCAAAGGTTGCAGTGAGCCGAGATCACACCATTGCACTCCAGCTGGGTGACAGAGTGAGACTCTGTTTAAAAAAAAAAAAAAAAGAATTGTGTGGGTATGTGTATGTATACATATAAACAACACATAGGACTGTTTTGTGTACTTTAAAAATTCTATCTTTGCAGTTGCTCATGCCTATAATCCCAGCTACTTGGGAGGCTGAGGCAGTAGAATCGCTTAGACCTGGGAAGCAGAGGTTGCAGTGAGCCAAGATTGCGCCATTGCACTCCAGCCTGAGCACCAGCCTGAGCAAGAAGAGCAAAACTCCATCTCAAAAAAAAAAAAAAAAAAAAAAAATGCTGTCTAACTGTGAGAGCTTTCTGCAATTCTAAGAGGATAGCAGAGGAGCATATTTCTCCCTTCTTATCATTAAGTTGTCAAAATCTATCCAGGATGAGAAATAGAAAATAGAGGCCTAATTCATTCCTTCCAGCTGCTGTGGAGTATCCCAGCAGGTGACCACTCTACATTAATTCTCATTCCTCTGGATGAATACTCAGGTTGTTTCTAGGCGTGCACTACAGCAAGCAATGTTGCCGGGAGTATCCTGGATGTGCAGCCTTCGGCCTATGTACAAATGTTTGAGGAAAACATCAAAAGGCTGGCTGGCTCCCCAGGGTGGGCACCTGTCACCCTCCCCTTTGTGTGAGAGAAGTACTGAAGCCTGAAAGGGTCGCCCAGGACTCTGGGGCAGAGAATAGAGAAGAATGTTGTTCTGCTGACCTCCCAGCTATCTCTAAACTAGTGGCCCTTCTTCCAGGCTCATGTTCTCTGCTGTAAGGAGCTTCATTTGCCTTATTCATTGTCCCTGGCACTTAGTAGGTGTTCAAAAAAATGGAAGCATGAATCTTTTGAGGGAACAATAACCAATATTTTCATATATCTTTATGTAGTCTTTTCTATGCACTTTTAAATTAACGTAATTCATATAATACTGCACATAGATTATTTTTATCCTACTTATTTGCTTAGTATTACATTGTAGCATTTTCCAGGTTATTAGAATGTCCTTAAATTTTTAGTGGCTGTATAATATTCCACTGTTTGCATGTATTATAATTTGTTTAACCTTTCTAGCATAGCAATCTTTTATATAGTTTGAAATTTGTAGAAATATTTTAATTGAGGTGAAATTCACATAACTTTATAAAATTAACATGATTTTAAAGTGAACAGAAAAGAAAGCATGAAAGAAAAAGAAAAGAAAAGCAATGTGAAGCCTAGAGAGGGTGACCTTTCCAAGGTCACACAGCACATTAGTGACACAGTCTCCTAGCTGCTATCTTCCTTTCTTAAATCTTTATTTTTTCAGTTTAGTTTTCTTTTTATATACCACAAGTCATCAAGCAATCAGCTTCTGCCTTTCTAAGCAAGCCCCCAGCACACGTGGGTCCCCATCCCATTTCTCCAGTTTCCTCCCCTGCAGGACTGGGAATTTGGAGGTACTTTCAGAGGCATGGGTAATGAGGCAGAAGCAGCCCCTGCTGAGTGTAAAATGTGCCTGGTCTCAGCCTGTGGCTGTGGTCCTGCATGCTGCATCCTCTGGATGCCACTGCACTGGGACATCCACTCCTGACTCTCCCCTCGAGCTGCCTGCCTGAGTTCCAGGCATCACCCTGAAATCCTTTGGCCCAGGAGTTATAAGTGCAGCCAAGAGAACAGCAGTCCCAGCTTCATCTCTACCAGAGAAATGAAGAACAGTAGACAGAGCACAGTAGACGACACCGAGTCTGAGCGCCAGTGCTGCCAAAGACAGGTTGTGATGCAGTGGGCAAATCCCTTCCCTCTCTGAGCCTCAGTTTCCACATCCAAAAAATGGAACTGAGAAGGATACTACCTCATGATTCCTGCCACACAGTTCCTTTTATGTCAACACACACACATACACATTCCATAGTTCATCATGGCATATATGTCTTAGCTTGAGTTTCTCCAGAAGCAAACCTAGGCAAGGCTTCAAAAGCAAACAGTTTGTTTGAGAGCTGATTCCAGAGACCCTTCTAGGGGAGTAAGGAAGTGAGGCAGGGAACAGAAGGCAGACAGTAAACGTGTCTTCTCAGTCCAGTTACCACTGCTGGCACCGGGAACTCAATCCCACTGAGGAGCTCTGGGAGCCAGGGTAGAACATGCTGCAGGGGTGAGGGAACTGGCGTATTAGTCTACCCACTCCTGTCTTTGGTTGAAAACTACTCCTGGAGATGTGATAACTCTCTAGCACTTTTGACTTGCCGAGCTCACAGGCAGAGCAGGCACCAGTAGCCACAGAGAAATCTCTCAGGCAAAGAGATGGAGGGGCCAGCAGTTGAAAGTCCAGCCAGAATGTTGGAAATGGTAAAGGGCAGAGTGGTAGAGGCAGGACACTGACAGCCTCTGCTTCAACATACATGTGTGTAAATGCAGAGGCAGAGGCCAGCAGCTGGGACGACAGGCATGTGCCACCACACCCAGCTAATTAAAAAAAAAATCTTGTGGGGATAGGATCTCGCCATGTTGCCCAGGCTGGTCTTAAATTCCTGGGCTCAAATGATCCTCCTGCCTTGACCTCCCAAAGTGCTGGTATTGCAGATGTGAGCCACCATGCCTGGACTGTAATGGTTTAATTTTTAAAAAGAAGGATGTACTAACGTTTTATTAGGTGACAAAAGATCATTTTAAAAATAAAATACATACTCTTCAAAAAATAAAAGAAACTGAGACCTGGAGCTTTGTCAGTTATAAAAAAAAAAAAAAAAAAAATGTAAAAGGACCAGAGCATGTTTTACTGTGGCTTTGAGGATTCCATTTGTGGAGGACAGGTTTGAGGGCAGCTGATCCCTCAGTATCGCAGCAGGTTAGAGTGAAAAGTTGCCCTGATGGTGAACTGGCCACTGTGTTCTGTCTGCAGGGGGAACTTCCACTCAGCGGCAGCCAAGGAAAGACTCCTCCTCTCCCAGCAGAAGCCAGCAAAACGCACATCGCCCCTCTCAGTTTAAACATTTATAGCTATTGGGTTTTCTGTTTGTTTGCTTGCTTGTTTGTTTTGAGACAGGGTCTCACTCTGTCGCCCAGGCGGGAGTGCAGTGGTTCAAACTCCGCCTCCTGGGTTCAAGCAATTCTCCTGCCTCAGCCTCCTGAGTAGCTGGAATTACAGGCGCCCATCATCATCCTGGTGAAGACAGGATCCTCTGTCTCCAACTCTCATCACTGTCTAGCCTGTTCCCAGGCTAGACATGATATGAGTTTAATATGTAGTAGGTCTTGCTCTGAGAAGGTCCAATCATTAGAGAGATTGAAGGAAGTGATGGAGGTTTTCTGGGTGAAGAATATTCCCGAAACAGAACACGCAATGGCCCAGAGGGGGAAGCACAGTTGGTGAGTTGAAGAAGAGCAAGGAGGGTGGTGTGGCTGGAGTGGAATGGTTAAGGGAGGGTTGGAAGGAGACAGATCTGAGAGGCTGAGGAGGGGGTCAGATCATGGAGGTCTTCCCACCATGGAGGGGATTTAGGCTTTTACTCCAAGTGAGGTGGAAACCCTGGGGGGTTTTGAGCAGTGGAGGAATGCAACCTGACTTACATTTTAAAAGGCTCACGCCTGTAATCCCAGCACTTTGGCAGGCCGAGGTGTGCAGATTACGAGGTCAGGAGATCGAGACCATCCTGGCTAACACGGTGACACCCCATCTCTACTAAAAATACAAAAATTAGCCGGGCATGGTGGCAACACCTTTAGTGCCAGCTACTCGGGAGGCTGAGGCAGGACGGTCACTTGAACCTGGGAGGCAGAGGTTGCAGTGAGCTGAGATCACACCACTGCACTCCAGCCTGAGCAACAGAGTACAAGACTCCATCTCAAACAAACAAAAAGGCTCACTTATTTGTAAGAGGCAGAATGAGGATTCAAACCCAGGTCTATCTGACTTCAAATCTCATCCTATATTTTCCAAACTGCCCTGCCTCCTGCCTGCCTTAGAGATAAAACCATTCCAAGGAGGTTCACAGTTGCTCTGGAATTCTGAAATTGACCAAGTGACCCAAGAGTAACCTTGAACATGCTATGAGTTCAATATGTAGTAGAACACATGCATCTGAGAGCCATCCCTATGGCTGAGCCAGGCAAATGACCAAAGGCCCCAAGTTCTCCTTCAGCGTGTTGCTCTGTTGCTGGCCATCGTGTGAGCCAGGGCCCACACAGCCTCTTGGGGCTGTTACTCCACCTGTCCAGCGAAGACATTGATCTCCCAAGTTTCTTCCTGTTTGCAAAATCAAAGTTTTGAGCTCTATGCAAAAGAAGCTGACGCTCAGAAAAGGGAAGAGGTAAGAAGTCAGGAGTGACCCCTAAATGTCTGTTAGGGACAAGAGTCACTCAGGGTAAGGACAGTTCATTCAGAAGACAGCCAGGGAACCCAAGGAGAGGGAGCTGCTGGGCTCTGCGCCCCCAAGAGACTGCTTAGGAATTGGTTTCTGTTGGAGAAAGACTTTTTCCCCACCCCCATGGCTAAGCTGTTCTGAGAAGGGAAAGTTCCCGTAACTGAACAACCTTAAACCCCAGCGGTCTTCCTTCTTGACAGTTCTGTTTGGGTTCCTCATTCTCCCCTTCCTCTTCATCGCCCACAGCCTCTGGGGCTGACCTCAGTGGATGATGAGAGGCAGGAGAGCTGGGTGCTCGTTCGACCTGCCACTGACTAGCTGGGGGACCCACTCCTCCGTGGGTTTCCATTTCCCTCTCTGAAAAAGGGCTTCATAATTTTGGTCTGTTGACTTTAGCCAAGTATGATGAGGCCCATAGAGAGTAGAATGTAATAATTCTATTCCACACATGTGTATGGAGGGCCTGTTAGATTCCAGGAGCTCCTTTTTTTGAGGCAGTCTGGCTTTGTAGCCCAGGCTGGAGTGCAATGGCATGACTACAGTTCACTGCAGCCCCAACCTCCCAGGCTCAAATGACCCTCCCACTTCAGTCTCCCAAGTAGCTGGGGCTACAGGCACTGCCACCATGCCTGGATAATATTTTTTTGGTAGAGACAGGGTCTCGCTATGTTGTCAGGACTGGCCTCGAACTCCTGGGCTCAAAGAAATCCTCCCACATTAGCCTCCCAAAGTGCTGGGATTACAGGCATGAGCCCCTGCACCCAGCCACTATAACCAGGCTCTTTTAAGGCATGGCTTCGGTGCCATCAGCTTAATGAGGTCCGTATTCCTTCCATCCTCACCTACACTAATGGATCTAGTACCATCTTAACTTCTCTTCTAGCAAAACCTGGTATCAGGGAGGTCTTTGCCGTTAGCCATTTACACTTGAGTGTGAATCACAATCCCTTATAAGAATTCCCTCTGCACGTGGCAAGACTCTGTGATGTTTAAGGGAGAAGAAATCCAACTCAAAACCGGCTAAAGCGGAAGAAGGAGGTTACTGGAAAATCCCTGAGATACCAGCCTCACGTAAGGCTTAACCCAAGGCTGGGAGTCTGTATTTCCCTATTTCTTGGCTTTGTCTTGCTGCTGCAGGTCTTTTTTTTCCAGCCAGAAAGCAAGAGCTGGCTCTTATTGGCCAGAATCAAATCACATGACCATCTCTGCTGCTGCTTCTCTTTTTTTTTTTTTTTTTTGAGACACAGTCTCACTCTGTTGTCCAGGCTGGAATGCAATGGTGCAATCTCAGCTCACTGCAACCTCCACCTTCCAGGTCTAAGCAATTCTCCTGCCTCAGCCTCCCAAGTAGCTGAGGTTTCAGACAGCCGCCACCATGCCTGGCTAATTTTTTGTATATTTAATAGAGACGGGGTTTCCCCATGTTGGCCAGGCTGGTCTCAAACTCCTGACTTCAGGTGACCCACCTGCGTCCACCTCCCAAAGTGCTGAGATTACAGGCATGAGCCACTGCACCCAGCCACCCATCTCTTGCTTCCATTACTGCAACTCTCATTGGCTAGACTTGGTCACAGACTTACCTCTACAGCCAGGGGTTGGAGTCAATTCTATCCCAATCTACAAACTGAGACCGGCGGAGGAGTAATTTCAAAGGAAAATTGGAGAACTGTTGTTAGAAGGCTGAGTGGATTCTATGCAGGAAAGAACTGCACCTTCCCTTCCAGAGAACTTCTCACCCGACATCTCATTTCACATTTGGAGAAACTGAGGCTCAGAGACAAGTTGAGACTTGCCTGGGGCCACATAATGAGCTTATGGCAGAGATGGGACCACAGTCCAGGGCTTCACACCCCCAGTCCTTGCAGGCTTATGTGTAAGCATAGAAGCTCCCAGAAAACCATCTGCAGCCCACCGCATGGATGCTCAGGCAGGCCCCGGCCTCTCCTCCTTGAGCTTGACCCTGAGAGCACAGGCTGAGTCTCTGGGGCCTCCACAGCCAGCATGGTGACTGTGGGAAGCAGCCAGGCACAAGCAAGCTGACTTCTCTCGTTTCCCTCGGCAGAGGGTAAGGAGGTTGAGGAGCAGGTTTCAGGTTCCCAGCATTGGCAGTGGCCTGAGGAAGTGTCTTTACCAGGGATCAGCGGTTCTGAGTGGGTGTGTGACCAGGCAAACTACTTCTGCTCTCAGAGCCTGCTTCTGAAGTACATTAGATGAGAAATGCGTATGCAGAAGTTTTACAAAGTCCTTCACATCCCTAGTCACATAGGACCTCAGGCCAAGCCTGAGAAGCAAGGCCTCCTATTTAGCAGGAAAAACAAAAACAATTCTCAAAAACGGCAAATGACTTCCTCAAGGTCACATACCCAGTCAGTGGCAGAACTGTGATCCAAACTCAAGTATTCTGACTCTCAAGTTCTGCTACATTGGTGGATCTCAAATTTTAGTGTATATATGAATTTTCTGTAGAATTGTTAGAAATACAGATTCCACGTCCTCACTCCCAGATACTGGTTCATTCAATCCAGAGTGTAACCCAAGAATATGCAAGAATCAGTGAAGACTTTTTGAGTTCAAATGGCAGAAACCCAACTCATATTGACTTAGGCAAAATTGAGAATTTATTTGCTCATGCACTGGAAAAATCCTGAGGTGTATGGGCTTCAGGCATAGCTGGATCCAGGTGCTCAATTTATCTTCAGAAATTACTTTATCTCCATTCCTCAGCTCTGTTGTCCTCTCTGGTGGCTTCCCTCTAAAGCAGCTTTTACCTTGATGATGTTGAGATGGCTTCCAAGAACTCCAGGTTCTTACATCCCGTCAACCCTTATAGAAAAAGAGTGCTTTTCCCCTAATTTTTCTAGCAAAATACCAGGGCAGACTGCCTCAGTGAGGAGGACATATATGCCTATAGCTGAACCAGTCTCTGTAGCCAGGGGGCCAGGGGATACGGATTATCTGATTGGCCAGGCCTGTGTCAAGTTGCCAATCCCTGAAGGCAAGGGTGGGATGGGCCCTACAAAACCTCATGCACTAAGTGGGAGAAGGCTGGTTCCCCAAAGGAAAATCCAGGTGCTATTATCTGAAGAGGGACAGATCTGAGGAGGCAAGAGCAAAAGAGGTTCTCTAGCCTTCTGGGCTACAATGTTCACAAGAATCACCTGGGAACCTTGTTAAAATGCGCATTCTGATTTGGGACGTGGGGCCTGAGATTCTGCATTTCTTACAGCTTCCGTGTGAGGTTAAGCCTGCTGGTTCTCACGCTAGCCACACTCTGAGCACTGTATTGCATTTCTAAACTCACTCAAGCCACTTTGTCATAAGGCCCTCTGCAGAGAGGCCCTGGGCTGAATAAACCTCTCCCATCATTCTCTCCCCACCTTCACCCCATCCCCTGCTCCCAAACCCACCCGAATAATATCGGTGCCTTCTGTTTGGGAACCACGTGCCAACGCACTATAGATTCTGCTGACAAATCACAGTGGGGGGAATTGTCCATTGAGCCTTCCAGTGACCTTTTTTTTCTTTTTTCTGTGACAGTCTCACTCCGTCGCACAGGCTGCAGTGCAGTAGCAACCTGGGAGGCAGAGGTTGCAGTGAACCAAGATTCTCCTGCCTCAGCCTGCCAAGTAGCTGGGATTGCAGGCGTGTGCCACCATACCTGGCTAATTTCTTATGTTTTTGGTAGAGTCAGGGTTTTACCATATTGGCCAGGCTGGTCTCAAACTCCTGACCTCAACTGATCCACCTGCCTAGGCCTCCTAAAGTGCTGGGATTACAGGCATGAGCCACCCCTCCCGGCCCCAGTGACCTTTTTATGAGGATCCACAATACAAATCCTCTTTTGAATTTAGCACTCAAAAAGTATTTGTTTCTGTCAACAGACAAATTGCTGTGCTTCCTGGGATCTTATGGTGACATTGTACAAGTTTCCATTCTTATCTTGGCTACTAGGAAGCTCAGAGATAAATCTAGTACTCAATGG
The DNA here is from genome assembly GCF_009761245.1 of Sapajus apella. Taxonomy (NCBI): domain Eukaryota; kingdom Metazoa; phylum Chordata; class Mammalia; order Primates; family Cebidae; genus Sapajus; species Sapajus apella. The sequence goes on along the minus strand of NW_022436973.1, from coordinate 11,152,765 downwards.
CAGTAGCAGCCTGACCTTGGGCTTCTGGTTCAATAGTCTTTCCCTTCTATATGGTGTAGAGTAACCCTTTTTGAGTCTTGCAGTGCTCTGTGTATGGTTTAACATTATAAGCTCCCTCAAACCCTTTTGGAAGTCAGTTCTTCTTTGGAATATTCTTGACTTTCCCCGAATCTTATCTTTATCCATTCAGATCCTCCCTCTTCTTCAAAACCCAACTCATTATCTTGCTGCTCAATTATTATTATAAAGAGGTTGTTATTTATACAAACATACTAACATACACATAGCCACATAAACTCATTTTACAAGAGTGGTTCCATGTTGTACACATTTTCAGTTTGTGTTTTTCACCCAGTAAGTATTTAGGCAATCTTTGCATGGTCCCTACTATCTTTACCACTCCCTAGTAGCTTCTTTTTCTTTCATTCTTAAAACTGTGGCAAAATACACATAACAAATTTACCATCCCCATTATTTGTAAATGTACACTTCAGTGGAATTCAATATGTTCATAATGCTGTGTGACCATCACCACCGTCTGCCTCCATAACTCATTTCATCTGAAACTCTATACTCATTGAACACTCACTCCTCATCTCCCTTCCCCCAGCCCCTGGCAGCCACCATTCTACTTTCTGTGTCTCCTAATAGTGTCTTCGTATGTGGCTTCGGAATGTAATTCGGTGTCCAATCACCCTTCTCACTGGGTCATAGAGCAGGAACCATGTCCTGATGCTTTTACTTTCTGTTTTTTTTTTTTTTTTTAATACTCTGTCTTATGGTACTGACAGATGCTTTACTTCCTGCTGCATAAAGCATGGCACCCCAGGCATGCAGTCATTCACTCACTGTGCATGACGCTCCTACTGTGTGCCAGGAGGCACCAGGCTTAAGCACCAAGGAACGCAGGCATGAGCACCAGACTTTCCAGTACTGCAGTGATGGAAACGTTCTGTCTCTGCATGTTTGGATGCGGCAGCTCTGAGCCACAGACAGCTGTTGAGCACCGATGGAGTCATAGCTGAGATGTGCTCTACAAGTAAAACGCACGCTGAGATGTGAAGGCTTAGTGCAAAAAAAATGTAAAGTATCTCATTAATAATGTTTTTGTTTTGTTTTTTCCGAGACAGAGTTTTGCTCTTGTCACCCAGGCTGGAGTACAGTGGCGCGATCTCAACTCGCAGCAACCTCTGCCTCCTGGGTTTAAGCGATTCTTCTGCCTCAGCCCCCAGAGTAGCTGGGATTACAAGTGCACGCCACCATGCCCAGCTAATTTTTGTATTTTTAGTAGAGGTGGGGTTTCACCATGTTGGCCAGGCTGGTCTCAAACTCCTGACTTCAGGCAATCTGCCGACCTTGGCCTCCCAAAGTGCTGGGATTATAGGCGTGAGCCACTGTGCCCGGCCAATAATTTTTATTTTTATTATATGTTAATAATTTTGATATATTGGGTAACATAAATACATCTTAAAATTAATTCACTTGTTTTTTACTTTTAAAAACCTGACTGTAAAAAATTTTTTTTAAATAAAAAATAGCCAGGCGTGGTGGCTCACACCTGTAATCCCAGCACTTTGGGAAGCCAAGGTGGGCAGATCATCTGAAGTCAGGAGTTCGAGACCAGCCTGACTAACATGGTGAAACCCCATCTCTAGTAAAAATACAAAAATTAGCCGGGCGTGGTGGCGCATGCCTGTAATCCCAGCTACTTGGGAGGCTGAGGCAGGACACTCGCTTGAACCTGGGAGATGGAGGTTGTGGTGAGCCAAGATCGCACCATTGCACTCCAGCCTGGGCAACAAGAGCAAAACTCCATGTCAAAAATAATAATAATAATAATAATAACAAAAATAAATTTAAAAGGAAAATAAAAATAAAAATGAAATTTTTTTAAGAAAGTAGAAAATAAAATTTTAATTTTAAAAAACCTGGTTGTAGAAAACTTTAACTTATATTTGTGGCCCACATGACATTTCTGGGCCTAGTGACCATGAAAACGGGCATTCCAAATGCCCAGTTTATACCAGGCAGTAGACGTGGTTCTCTGATTTAGGGGGAATAATCACATTTTACACAAATTTAACTCCTGCCAGTGTATCACTTTTAGAAAAATCACACTTTCAGCTGGGCATGGAGCCTCATAGCTGTAATCCTAGCACTTTAGGAGGCCAAGTAGTAGGATCACTTGGGGCCAGGAGTTTGAGGCCAGCCTGAGCAACATTGTGAGCCCTGCCCCCTTCTCCGACCCCTGTCTCTACAGAAAATAAATTTAAAAAAAATTAGGCCGGGCACAGTGGCTCAAGCCTGTAATCCCAGCACTTTGGGAGGTGAAGCAGGCAGATCACAAGGTCAGGAGAACTAGACCAGCCTGGCCAACATGGTAAAAACCCTGTCTCTACTAAAAATACAAAAATTAGCTGGGCATAATGGTGGGCACCTGTAATCCCAGCTACTCGGGAGGCTGAGGCAGGAGAATCGCTTGAATCCAGGAGGCAGAGGTTGTGATGAGCTGAGACCGCACCACTGCACTCCAGCCTGGCGACAGAGAAAGACTCCCTGTCTCAAAAATAAATAACAAACAAACAAACAAAAGATGAGCCAGGCATAGTAGTCTGTGCCCGTAATCCCAACTACTCAGAAGGCTGAGGTGGGAGGATCACTTGAGCCTGGGAGGTCAAGACTGCAGTCAACCATGATCGCACCACTGCACTCCAGCCTGGGTGACAGAGCGAGACTGTCTCTGAGAAAGCAAATCACGCTTTATTGTGCAAAAATGGAACTCATGGGAATTCCCTATTTTGAAAAGAGCGAGCCTCTCCAGTATTGCAGTACCTCTAGGCTTGTGGGCCAAAGGAATTGCAAACTGGGCTTGCTTCATGCCCCGTGCAGTGCCACACCTGCTTGTGGTTAACGTGGCTGCAGCACTTACTGCATGCTGGGCCTTGCACACTCATTCACTCACTCAGTGCTCACCACCACCCTGTGAGGTAGAACCCTCGCCATCCTTTCTCAGAGACGGCCTTGGCCTGTGAATGAACACGGTCTTCCGAGACCCCTCCCCAGGACCCTGTGGCCATCTTGAATGTGTACATTGATAATGTAAGTGATGCACATGAGTTGCTTAGTGTGTGGATTGAGAATCAAAACACTCCCGGCTGCAGATCAGTGGGTGCCCAGAGAGGTGGAGTGAGCTGCCCTACCTCACACAGCACTGCTCTTCTCAGAACATCTTTATGCTGACCAAAACATAGGAAATGTGATACAATTGTGTGTTATACATGCCGCACAAGACGCCTGTTTAATTTCCCAGAACTGTAATACACATTGATTGCAAATTAAAGAGAGATGCTGGTTTCAGTTTTAAGTGCGTGCGAGTACATTATAAATCGGTGATTAATTGGGATAATTTTTCAGATGAACGACCCAGCACACCAAGAGTCTGACTGTGTTCCTTTATTTCCAAAACACAAAACGAAAACTGCTCAAGTCTTGAGGTAGTAAATCTTTCCCAGTTCCCACCAGGACAGGCAAATCCTTGTAAATAAAAGGAATCTGTCTTCGTTTTTAAAAGCAACTCACCAAAGCCTAGGAATTTGGGTTTTTTTTTCCTTGAATCACAAACACATGTTTATTTTAACAAGATAAGTGTAACAGTTCTAACTGCTTCAGGAGACAACGGCACTTGTGCAGAGACGAGAAAAGCACGCACTTCCTTATGTGGCTGTCGCAGCCTGCCTTCCCAGCAAATGTGTGTGCACATTTTGAGAAAAGAAACATTTCTTCCACTTTTACAATTACATTTTGAGTCTACTCAGAGTAAACGTATTTTTTTAAAAGCATCTTTTAATTAATTGAATACAGCAGGAAAGTCTGCAAGCTCTACCTCCAAAACGTCCCCCAGACCTGTCCAATGCTTACTTCCTCTCTGGCCACCCCCTGGGCCAGGCCACCCTCACCTCATCCTTGAACAATTGCAGCAGATTCCTCACAGGGTCCCCTCCCCTGTTCCCTACTGTCCACACCTCACTCAGCCGCCGGTGGGATTATTTAAAGTGCAAATTGAATCCCATCATTCTCCTGCCAGAAACTTTCCGTCATCCTTAGAATAAAATCCAAAGGCCTCACTGGCCCTACAAGACGTGGTGACCTCATCACAACCACCCTCCCCGTGCCCATGAGCTTCGGCCACTCTCCTGTTTCAGCGCCTCCACGTTCTCTCCAAGCATGTGCCTTTGCGTTTGCTGTTCTCTCTGCCTGGAACACTCTCCCCTCAGAGTGTCCCCTGATTGGCTCCTTTGTGTCATTTAGACCCGAGGTTCAATATCCCCTCCTCCGAGAGGCCTTCCCCAAACACCCTGCCTAAGAGGCCAGACCTGTCGTTCCCCATAGCACCCTCTCCGATTGTCCTCACACTTTTCACTAACTCAGTTTGTCCTGCTATTTGTTCGTTGACCTGTTTATTGTCCGTGTCTCCCATTCAGCTGCAGTTGAGTTCCTGAGGGCATGAGCTTGCTTCTCTTGTTCACAGTTTAGAAAATGCCCAGTAAATGTTGGCTGTATAAATGGGTGACTGAATGATCACATAAATCAGAGAGAGACAGAGAGAAAGGCGGAGGAGGAGGAGGAGGAAGAAGAAGAAGAGGAGGAGGAGGAATGAGGAGGAGAGGGGAGGAACAGGAAGAAGGGGAGGAGGGGGAAGGAGAAAAGGAAGGCAGGAAGAGAGGGAGGGAGGGAGGGAGTTATAAGCCATTTATAAAATGATACCAGGAATACAGTGCCTTGACTATTATTAAACTAGATTGTTTGAGCCATGTTATGTGACCTCGTCTTATCATTTAATATAAAAATGGCAATTTATCATCTGACGATACTATAGTTTTTCTGTACTGTTTACTCTGAGCCTGACACTGCGCTGGAGTATTTCTCCACCGTAGATTTTATTATTGTCCCCATTTTGCCGTTGAGGACCTGAGAGGTTGCTAGGGTGCAGGAAAGCAGTCAGTGAGGTGCTGGTGGGGTGGAGGAGCCGAGGATCGGTGAGGCTTTCTGCCCTGAGAGCTGGCAGTGCCCACCACCCGCTCCCCACTCTGCCCCCCAATAGCTCCACCTGTTACATTTCTATTAACCTCATGCCATCCTCTGAATAAAGTCCCATCATGCTGGTCCTTGGTACCCATGACAATGACAGCTTGTCAGCTCTGGGCCAGTGCTGTGGCACATGGACATGGGGAAGCCCAGAGGTGGCAAGGATGAGTGGGCTCCATGTGGGGAGGATGGGGGTGCATGGAGCTGGCAGGGGAGTTAAGAGTGGGACAGCCAGTGGGAGCCAGCGTGGGGGCAGGGGACACAGAACGCCAGCATCAGAAACTTCCCTGCATGGGGCTCTGGGTAACCGGGGCTCACCTCCCTTCTGTCTGTTGCAGGATGGGGTGCGTGAAGTCCAAGTTCCTCCGGGCCGGAGACAATACATTCTCAAAAACTGAACCCAGCGCCAACCCGCACTGCCCTGTGTACGTGCCGGATCCCACATCTACCATCAAGCCGGTGAGTAGCGGAGGTCCCAGTTTCCCTGGGGGCTGCCGGATGCTGCCCCAACATTGCCCTAACAGCCTCCTGTCTTTCCAAGACTGGGCAGGGTGAGCTTGGGGTGAAATGAAGCTGACTGACCACCCACAGTGCTCAGACTCTCCGGATGCAGTGCCAGGATGCATAGGAGCAAGGAAGTCACCTCTCCTTGTCCTGCAGCCTGGGCTTGGCCCATCAGCCTGGCCTCCTCCAAACAGGTGTGCATGAGCATCTGAGGCCTTGGGCCCGGGCGGAGGCAAAAGCAGTGCTGAGAGTCGTGAGTAACCAGCAGTAATAACAGCAGCTGAAGTGAGGACGTAGTGGTAGTATCAGCAGCATTGCGAAAATAAGTAACAATTGTCGTAGTAACAGTACCAACCCTAACTGCACGAGTATAGCAGCAAGAGCAGCAGCACGAACCACAGCAAGAGTTGTAAAAAGAGAAGCAGTCATTCTAGGAGCAGTATTCCCAACTCATTTTATGCTTACACAGAGCTGACGAGGAACCAGGCGCTGTTCTGAGCCTTCATGGCTCCTAGCACCCTAATCCTCACAATAATCCTATCCCAGGTAACCGTTTCCATTATACCCATTTTATGGATGAGGCTGCAGGCCATTTTATAATTTGGGGTAATAATCCCTAGAATGGGATGAGGATAACCTCTGCTGGGGAAATACTCAGTGCAGCGTCAGCTCAGAGCAAAACAGTACAGACAAGCAGCTCTGTACAAAACAGTTAGAGAAGGGGGCGGCCTCATTGTTTTGTTGTCGTTGTGGTTGTTGTTTTTGAGGTGGAGTCTCACTCCGTTGCCCAGGCTGGAGTGCTGTGGCGCCATCTCAGCTCACTGCACCCTCCGCTGCCCAGGTTCAAGCAATTATTGTCTCAGGCTCCCGAGTAGCTGGGACTACAGGCACGTGCCACCATGCCTGGCTAATTTTTTTTTGTATTTTTAGTAGAGACAGTGTTTCACCATGTTGGCCAGGCTGGACTCAAACTCCTGACCTCAGGCGATCCACCAGCCTTCTCCTCCCAGAGTGCTGGGATTACAGGCATGAGCCACTGCACTGGCCCATTTTCATATTAAATGACAAAGATGAGGTCACATAACATGGCTCAAACAATATGTTAAATAACAGTCAAGGCACTGTATTACTGGTGTTATTTTGTAATTGGCTGAATTTTTTTTTTTTTTTTTTGGTTTGTTGGTCAATTCAACTGGTATGCAGTAGCTGCGTATATACAAACAAGTCAAAACAGAGCTGCTCTGACCAACGCAGGGTGGGGGCTTATCTGTGGCCTTTCTTTTGTCTCCCCCGCCCCCATATAACCTTGAAGCATCCATAGGATTCATTTTGAAGAGCTCTGCAGATCTTTCCAGGTCTGATGCTATGACACCCTGATACTCTTGGAAGCAAACCCCAGTTCCAATGCCCAACCTCATGGCATCCTGTCTGGGGATCATAAAATCTCACCACCTTATCAACCCCCAGTGCTGACACCTGGGCTCAATAAACCTACTGGTTACTCATTCAGTCAGCAAACCCTTGAGAGGCAGCACTACGAGCATCTGGGCTTAGGAGTCACATAGAGTTTTGTTCTGATCTCAGCTCTGCCTGTGTAGCTTCGAGCAAGTAGCTTAACCTCTCTGAGTGCCACTTGCACCCACTGAGAGCACCAGGAGCCACTATTGAAATATATACTTCACTATGTGCCAGACACTCCACTAAGCCCTTGATGTAGGCTTAGGGGATTAATCTTCACATGACCCCTTGGAACCAGGTGCTATTACAGAGAAGAAAGTGAGGTACAGAGAGATGACACAATTTGCTTGACATCACAGAGCTGCAGCACGCAAGCTGAGCTGATCCAGCTCCAGAGCCATTTAGCCAAAACCCTCTCCTGTCTCCTGAGTGGGGTGTCAGCCCCGGCCCATTGAGCTCCTGTGAAAATCAGTAGTATGAGCATCTGCCAGTGGGGATCAAACAGCGGTAACTCCTGGCATTAGTGCTTGTTCCAGAAGAAAAGCCAGGCAAAAAGGCTGGGCAGAGTAACAGGCAAGTGCGCGGACCCCAGGCAGCGCTTTTGGAGCTCCAGCCTGGGCTCCACAACTTGCAAGCTGTGTAAGCTGGGGCCGCTTACCTATTTCTCTGGGCTTCAGTTTTCTTAGCTGTGGAAAGGGGGCTGACAGCAAAAGTGCCTCCTCCAAAGCACACGGTAAATGTCACTTAAGTGTTTAAGTATCATCTTGTAAACAAGCTATGATGTTTGTTAACTGTTCATCTAAGGACTCATAAATTTCCCACACTCCCAGGACCAAGATGCTGTCTCACTCCCTCCCGGCAACTTCATCCGTATCTCATCCCTACCCCCTACTACTCCAAACAAAATCAGAGTCTCCTCCAAGCTTTTATTGAAAAGTCTGGGTCTCCCCTAGGCATGGCGGCTCAGGCCTGTAATCCCAGCGCTTTGGGAGGCTGAGGCGAGAGGACCGTTTGAGCCCAGCCTGGGTAACACAGGGGCCCAGGAGGCAGAGGTTGCAGTGAGCTGTGATCCCACCACTGCACTCCAACCTAGGTGACAGAGCAAGAGCCAGTCTCAAAAAAAAAAAAAAAAAAAAAAGCCTGGATATCCGTTCTACCTGCCTCGGGTGCCCCCTGCTGCCCACTCCCTGCAAGTGCGTCACTCACTTGCCTCAGACGTTGGGAGGCCAGCTGGTGGTGCTTTGATTGTTCTGTCTAGTCAGGCGCTCTCGCTTCCCGAGTAATTTCATCAAACTGCACCCAGCTGCAGTCCGCTGGAGCACTGGAGTGCTGAGTTATTTAGAGGCAGCAGGAAGCACTAGATTGGGAATCCTCAGACTGGCTTGAACCTGACATTCAGAAGGTTTCTGGTGGTGTGAACTGGAACGAGAGTTTCCATGTCTGTAAAACAGAGATCATGAATGATCATTCCTGCCTCAAATTGCTCGTAGCCCAGTTTGTAAGCCAAAAGTGCTGCTTTCTGGGCATCTGAGGGTTCATCTTCAACCTCTTTTGTCCAAACCCTTGTAAGTAAAAATGACTGTAAGATATAATCCCTGTGTTTTCATCAAAGACTTCTAGGACCCCCGGTGTGAATAAGAATCCTCCATGTAGTCTGTTTCACTCAGCAACCATGATGATCTTTAAATGTACATCAGAACATGTCACACTCCTGCTCAAAGGCCTCTAATATCTCCCCATTATGCCCAGAATAAAATTCACCCTCCTGTCCTGGCCAAGGCTGTTCATGATTGCGGTCTCCCTTTCAGCTTCAACTTTCCCCACTCTCTCTGTGGCATCTTCTGCTGGTCACACTGGCCTCTGTGCTGTTCCATGAATACCCAGGCTCTTTCCTACCTCTACACCTTTGCACCTGATGTTCTCTCTGCCTAGAATATTCCTATGTGACACACTTATTATTATCATCATTCCTATCTTTGCTAAAATCTCACCCCCTCAAAGCAGGTTTCCCTGAACACCCAATCTGAAAAAGCCCTCTACGGGTCATATTTTGTTACCCTGTTTTATCTTTTGTTTCTTTTTTGAGACAGAGTCTTGCTGTGTCACCCAAGCCGCAGTGGCATGATCTTGGCTCACTGCAGCCTCTGCCTCCCAGGTTCAAGCAGTTCTCGGGCCTCCACCTCCTGAGCAGCTGGGCTTAGAGACATGCACCACTACGCTCATCTTCCTTTTGTATTTTTAGTAGAGACAGGGTTTCGCCATATTAGCCAGGCTGGTCTTGAACTCCTGGCCTCAAGTGATCTACCTACTTCGTCCTCCCAAAGTGCTGGGATTACAGGTGTAAGCCACCACGCCCGGCCTGTTTAATCTTTTCTTTATGGAACTTTCTACCTGCAGCGGTTTTGCCTGGCTCACCACCTGTTCAAGCAACATGTCTGGCACCCGCAAGACACTCAGTAGATTTCTGTTGAGTAAATAAGTGAATTTTCCCTACCCAGGGCTGGGGCATGAGAAAGATATAAGAGGTATAGCAGAATATAACATGAGCCTAGATTGTCCCCAGAAAGAGGGTTGAAGATGAAAGCTCTTCATAGTGTCCTAGAGTTTGTGTGTCTGTGTGTGTGTGTGTGTGTGTGTGTGTGTGTGTGTGTGTGTGTGTTTTCCTGGAGGAATAGGTCCTGGAGAAATAGTCCCATTGCTTTTTCCTTGAGAACACTTCAAAGTGCTCTCTGGAAGTCTTGGAACTCTAGAGAATCCCCCAAAGTGACCCAGGCCTTAGGGATCCCCCCAACCTCAATGCCAGCCTGAGCCCTGGGGCCTTCCCAACAAAAGAGTGAGGGCTGGTGCAGACATGTCCCATTGTATTCCACTTGAACACCTCTCTGCTGCTTTCGGGTGGGGCCCTCTTGGCGTAGGCCAGGTCTGAGGACAAAAGTGTCTCTGTTTGGGTTGCAGATTGCAGAAGGCATGGCCTTCATTGAGCAGAGGAACTACATCCACCGAGACCTCCGAGCCGCCAACATCTTGGTCTCTGCATCCCTGGTGTGTAAGATTGCCGACTTTGGCCTGGCCCGGATCATAGAGGACAATGAGTACACGGCTCGGGAAGGTAGGGAACGCTGCCAAGCAGGCCCACGTTGCCCATTTGGATGGTTGTGAGTGTTGAGTTGATATGTGTGAGAGTGATTGACAAAATGCAAGGGTCTGCCCCAGTCTTAGCTGTGCATTCTTGAGCTTGGTGGATACTTCTGGATAATGTCCTGAACTTCAGAGTCTCACCCAGAGACTTTGAGAAGGAGATTTTAGATCAGATGGAGAAGTACTGATAGATTTTGGAGGGAGTTAGGCAATATATGTTGAAATTAAGGGTAAGAGCAGCTTTGTGCATAACAGACAAAAATAGGGCTGATATCCAAATGTCCATAAGCAGGAGGATGGATGTATACATTGTGGTTTATTCACAGAATATAATACCACGCAGTGATGCAAAAGCACAAACCAGCCAGGCTCAGTGACTCATGCCTGTAAAACCAGCACTTTAGGAGGCTGAGGCAGGAGGATTGCTTGAGCCCAGGAGCTCAAGACCAGCCTGGGCAACACAGGAGACCTAGTCTCTGCAAAAATTTAAAAAATTCACCAGGCATGGTGGCACATGCCTATAGTCACAGCTACTCAGGAGGTTAGGGTGAGAGAATTACTTGAGTCTAGAAAGTTGAGGCTGCAGTAAGCCATGATTGTGCCACCGTACCCAGCCTGGTGGACAGAGCAAGACCTTGTCTTAAAAGAAAAAAAAAAAGGCTGGGCACGGTGGCTCACGCCTGTAATCCCAACACTTTGGGAGGTCAAGGCAGGCGGATCATGAGGTCAGGAGTTCCAGACTAACCTGACCAACATAGTGAAACCCTGTCTCTACTAAAAATATAAAAATTAGCCTGGCACCTCAAAAAAAAAAAAAAAAAAGCACAAACCAATGCTAAATGCACCAAAATGGGTAACTCTCACAGGTATATCAAAATGAAAGAAATTAGACCAAAAAAGAGTAGATGCCAATTGGTTTCATTTTTGTAAAATTCAAAGAGACAAAACTTATATATGGACGTTCATGGAAGCATTCTTCCTAATAGCCAAAAGATGGAAACAACCCTCTTAATGTCCACAGACTGATGAACAGATAAACAAAATGTGGTATATCCATACAATGGAATATTATTTGGCCACAAAATAGAATGACATGCTATGTCAGTGTAGCACACAGATGACCCTTGAAAACATCATGTTAAGGGAAAGCCAACACGAAGACCACATACTGTTTAATTCCCCTTCTGTGAAATGTCCAGAACAGGCCACCTTTTTCTTTTTTGAGACGTACTCTTGATCTGTCACCCAGGTTGGAGTGTATTAGCATGATCTCAGCTCACTACAACCTCTGCCTCCCAGGTTCAAGCAATTCTTGTGCCTCAACGTCCTGAGTAGTTGGGATTACAGGCACATACCACCATGCCTAGCTAATTTTTGTATTTTTAGTAGAGACGAGGTTTCACCATGTTGGCCAGGCTGGCTCAAACTCCTGACCTCAAGCCTCCCAAAGTGCTAGGATTACAGGCGTGAGCCACCACGCCCAGCCCAAAACAGACAAAGCTAAAGAGAGAGAAAGTCGATGCGTGCTGCCTACAGCTGGTGGTGGGGAATCGAGAGAAATGGGGAGTGACTTCTGTGGGTTTTTTGCAGGGAAATGTGATGAAAATATTCTGAAATCCACAACTTCATGACTATTCTAAAAGCCATGGAATTATGCACTTTAAATGGGTGAAATGTATGGTCTGTGAATTCTAGCTCAATAAAGCTGTTAAAGAAAGAAACAGGCAAAATTTATTTATAGCATAGAGGTCAGAATCGCAGTCACCTTTATTTTCTGCTAGCTTAATTTTTATTTATTTATTTTTTTGAGACAGGGTCTTGCTCTGTTTCCCAGGCTGGAATGCTTTGGCTTGATCTCGGCTCACTGCAAACTCCACCTCCTGGGTTCAAGCGATTGTCCTGCCTCAGTCTCCTGAGCAGGTGGGATCATAATCACACTCCATTATGCCTGGCTAGTTTTTATTTCTAGTAGAGAGGGGGTTTCACCATGTTGGCCAGGGTGGTCTCAAACTCCTGACCTCAAGTGATCCACCTGCTTGGGCCTCCCAAAGTGCTGGGATTACAGGCATGAGCCACCACACCAGGCCTATTTATTTTTTGAAGAGACAGGTGCTTGCTCTGTCACCCAGGCTGTAGTGGAGGAGTATGATCATAGCTCACTGCAGCCTCTGACTCCTGGGCTCAAGCAATTCTCCAGCCTCAGCCTCCTGAGTACCTGAAACTACACCCACCTCGGTCTCCCAAGGTGCTGGGATTACAGGCAAGAGCCAGCATGCCCAGCCCTTCATATTCCTTTTCTATAAAAAAGGAAGCCTTGTCATGACCCACTGTGCCTGGCCAAGATTTTGTTTGTTTGTTTTTGTTTTTAAATTAGCTGGGCATAGTGGTGCACACCTCTAGCCCCAGCTGCTTGAAAGGCTGAGGCAGGAGGATAGCTTGAGGCCAGGAGTTCAAGGCTGCAGTGACCTATGATTGTGCCACTGTGCTCCAGCCTGGGCAACAGAGTAAGACCCTTACTCTGTTGGGTAAAAATTGAAAAGGCTAACTAAACCCATATCAGACTATGTGGGAGGAGGGAAGGGAATACACAGTGACTGGTGGGAACCTCATGGGCTGAGAGTCAGAATCCTCCTTCCCCTATTGCCCCAGGTCAGAAGACTGAGGCATTGACTACAACCTGGACTCAAGATCCCCTGAAGTCCTTCTGTCCCCAAAGATCTGTGACCTCTGGGATTCTACTCTTTGGAGTTGTAGTTTCCTGGGGTATCAACTGATCAACGAGGAGGCCTCTAGAGAGTGAACTTCCACGCCACACCCCAGATCCCCCTGCCCACTCCTCCTTGTCTGGCCATCTGTCCTCAGGATGGATGTCCCTTGCTTCCACAGGGAGGCCACCTAACAGGGAAATTGCAGTTCTGCAGGGGCAGATGTTGGCAGCTGTTGCCCTTGCCTGTCCCCGACCTTAGCAGAGTCCCAACCCTCACTGCTCCCCAGCCTTCCCCTGACTCTGGTCTGTTCCACCCTACAGGGGCCAAGTTCCCCATCAAATGGACAGCTCCTGAGGCCATCAACTTTGGCTCCTTCACCATCAAGTCAGACGTCTGGTCCTTTGGTGTCCTGCTGATGGAGATCGTCACCTATGGCCGGATCCCTTACCCAGGTAGGGAAGGGGCATCAGCTCGGGGCTGCTTTCAGGGCCCAGCCTGGCAATGGGTTCATCTCATCAATGTGCCCATTCAAATTGAGCTCTTGATCCTCACCCACAACTTTCCATCACCTTTCCCGTCTTAGTTAAAGGCATCGCCGCCCATTCAGTGTCTTAAGCTTGAAATCTGGGGGCTTCCTTGGCCCTTCCTTCTCTCTCATCCCTATTACTTTTTTTTTTTTTTTTTTTTGAGACAGAGTCTCGCTCTTGTTGCCCAGGCTAGAGTGCAATGGCACGATCTCAGCTCACTGCAACCTCTGCCTCCTGGGTTCAAACGATTCTCCTGCCTCAGCCTCCTGAGTAACTGGGATTACAGGTGCCCACCACCATGCCCAGCCAATTTTTGTATTTTTAGTAGAGACAGGGTTTCACCATGTTGGCCAGGCTGGTCTCTAACTCCTGACCTCAGGTGATCCACCTGCCTCGGCCTCCCAAAGTGCTGGGATTACAGGTGTGAGCCACCATGCCCGGCCTCACCCCTATGACATCTGAGCAGTCACAAGGTTTTGGCTACTTGACTCCAAAACATATCCCAAGTCTCACCACTTCGAACCCCGCAGTCTCCACTGCATCCAGGCCAGCATTGTCTCCCATGGATGGCGCAGCGGCCTCCTCGTCAGTCTCACTGCTTTCTCCCCACTCATCCTACAGCCTATTCTCCACTTGCAGCCAGAAGGATAATTACAAACTGTAAATCAGATCTTGTCCTTTCTCCACGCTTTTTTTTCTTTCTTTCTTTTTCAGACAAGGTCTCGCTCTGTCGCCCAGGCTGGAGTGCAGCAGTGCAGTCATAGCTCACTGCAGCCTCAACTTCCTAGGCTCAAGTGATCCTCCCTCTTCAGCCTCCCGAGTATCTGGGACCACTGGCACAAGCCACCATTCCTGGCTCTTTGTTTTATATGTATTTTTTGTAAAGACTTGGTCTCACTATGTTGCCCAGCCTGGTCTCAAACTTCCAGGCTCAAACAATCCTCCAGCCTTGGCCTCCCAAAATGCTGGGATTACACACACACACACACACACACACCACCACGCCCAGCTAATTTTTTTAATTGTTTGAGAGACAAGGTGTTGCTATGTTGCTGGGCTGTTGATTTCCATTTTTAAGTGATGCTTTAGCTCAGTGTGAAGCGTGAATGGGAAGGAAGGGGAACAGGGTGGCAGCCCATGAGGAGGCCACAGCAGTGGCCCAGGCATAGGGTGGTGGATTTGTGACAGGCATACATTGATGAACTGGTGCTACGTTTCAAAAGAAGGAAAGATCTGACTTGTTGACTTAGGAGGTGAGGGAGAGAGAATCAAGGATGATTACCCTGGCTTTGTACCACAGGATGGGTGATGGTCTAGAGATAGAATCTGGGGAGCTCTGGCAGGGCACAGTGGCTCATGCCTATAATCCCAGCACTTTGGGAGCCCAAGGCTGGTGGATCACAAGGTCAGGAGTTCAAGACCAGACTGGCCAACATGGTGAAACCCTGTCTCTACTAAAACAAAAACAAAAACAAAAACAAAATTAGCTGGGCATGGTGGCTTGTGCCTGTAATCCCAGCTACTTGGGAGGCTGAGGTAGGAGAATTGCTTGAACCAGAACCCAGGAGGCGGAGGTTGCAGTGAGCCAAGATCACACCACTGCACTCCAGCCTGGGCTACAGAGCAAGATTCCATCTCAAAAAGAAAAAAAAAGAAAGAAATTGGAGAGCTCCATTTTAACCCTCTTAAATTTAAGATGACTTAAGTATAGAGACATACAAGTAAAGGAAGCACTTGAGTTCATTTATTTACAGCAGTAGAGGTCAGAATTGCAGTCACCTTTATTTTCTGATACCTTACTTTTTATTTATTTACTTCTTTGAGATGGAGTCTTGCTCTGTCGCCCAGGCTGGAGTATACTGGCATGATCTCGGCTCATTGCAACCTCCACCTCCTGGGTTCAAGCGATTGTCCTGGCTCAGCCTCCCGAGCCGCTGGGATTACAAGTGTGCACCATCACACGTGGCTAGTTTTTGTATTTTTAGTAGAGAGGGGGTTTAACTATGTTGGCCAGGCTGGTCTTGAACTTCTGATCTCAAGTGATCCACACACCTGGGCCTCCCGAGTTTGGAGTTTGAAACCAATAATATAAAATTGGGGATCATGGACACTGAATAGCTATTCTTATGAATAACTAATTAAAACTTAAATTGAACAAGAAAATGGTCCCACCCATAGGGTGACACTGAATCTGGTCACCTGACTGTTTTGTCCTGAGAGTGCACTAGGCAAAACCAGGCAACACACTATAGACGCCAAATCCAGAAGGATGTGTTCTGCTGCAAGCCACAAAATGACAGACTAAGAGTAACTGAAACAGAGCAAGCTATTACTCCCGCTCTGGCACTGGTGACTCGTAAGTTCAGCGGCTCAGCATGACTGAGTCAGGACCCTGGGTTCCTGTCTCTGTGATGATGTTCTCCATGTGGTAAGATGGTGATTGCAACTCCAAGTATCATAAGTATCTCACAGAGTCCAAAGGAAGAGACGAAGGGTCTGTTCTCCAAAGTCTGTCCTCTAAGTGGGAGGAAAACCTTTCCTGGCCTCTCCCGGGAGACCTCCCTGTCAGCTCCCATTGGCCAAAACCATGTCCCGGGCCTATGTCCTAGCTGCAAGTGAAGCTGGAGGAGGAAGTCTCTGGCTTTCACAGTGGGAGGGGCTCAGCTTGCAAGGTGAGGTGGGAAGTGATGGCTGCTGGCGAGGCCGCAGGGCCTGGCACCTGTGGGATCTCATTTCCCAACTGCTTCCATTTTAATTCCATGGCTCCTTTTCAGGGATGTCAAACCCTGAAGTGATCCGAGCTCTGGAGCGTGGATACCGGATGCCCCGCCCAGAGCACTGCCCAGAGGAGCTCTACAGCATCATGACACGCTGCTGGAAGAACCGTCCGGAGGAGCGGCCGACCTTTGAATACATCCAGAGTGTGCTGGATGACTTCTACACGGCCACAGAGAGCCAGTACCAACAGCAGCCATGATGGGCAGGACCAGGGCAGGGCCAGGGGCCCAGGTGGTGGCTGCAAGGTGGCTCCAACACCACCCACCAGGGCCCAGGCTGCCTTCCTACTCCCAGACACCCACCCTCGCTTCAGCCACAGTTTCCTCATCCGTCCAGTGGGTAGGTCGGACTGTAAAATCTCTTTTTGACTCTAGCAATCCATAATCTGACATTCTCAGGAAGCCCCCAACTTGATATTTCTGTTTCCTGAAATGGTTGGATTTCAGTTACAGCTGTGGTTTGGATGGGAAACTTTCAAAATAGTGAAATGAATATTTAAATAAAAGATATAAATGCCAAAATCTTTACCCAAAGGTTGGTTTTCCTGTCCTTCCAATTCCTGAATATCTATGTGCCTTCTTGCTGTATGACAAGTCAGAAAGTGTGAAGGACTCTCCCGGGGACCAGAAGTACAAAGGCAAGTGGGGTTCAGACTGGGTGCAGTGGCTCTGACTTGTAACACTAGTGCTTTGGGAGACCGAGCTGCTCGGGAGTGCTTGAGCCCAGGAGGTCGAGGCCGCAGTAAGTTCTGATCGTGCCACTGCACTCCAGCCTGAGTGATAGAGTGAGACCCTGTTTCAAAAACAAAAGAAAGAAAGAGAGAAAGGAGAGAAAATTGGGGTTCAATGTGTGAAATTTTCTAACTGCCCTAAAATAGTTGCTGGCTGGTATTAGTTTCCTCTTGCTCCTGTAACAAATTACCACACATTTGGTAGCTTAAGACAACACAAACGTATAACCTTACTGGGCTGGGCACAATGGCTAATGCCTGTAATCCCAGCACTTTGGGAGACTGAGGCAGGTGGATCACTTGAGGTCAGGAGTTCGAGACCAGCCTGGCCAACATATTGAAACCCAGTCTTTACTAAAAATACAAAAATTAGCCAGGCATGACGGTAGGTGCCTGTAATCTCAGCTACTAGGGAGGCTGAGGCATGAGAATTGCTTGAACCCAGGAGGTGGAGGTTGCAGTGAGCCGAGATTGTGCCACTGCACTCCAGCCTGGGTGACAGAGCAAGACTCTGTCTCAATAGATAAATGAATGAATGAATGGATGAATGGATGGATGGATGGATGAATGTGTAATCTTACTGCTCCAGAAGTCAGAGGGACTGAATGGGTTGGCAGGGCTGCATTTCATTTGGAGCCTCTAGGGCAGAATTTGTTTCCTTGCCTTTCCCAGCTTCTAGAGGCTGCTCCCATTCCTTCACTCATCAGTCCGTTTCATTCATTCCTCCAAACTTTGCTTTCGTCCTCATATCTTCTCTGACTCTGAGTCTTCTTCCCCTCTTTAATTTGTAAGAACCCCTTGGATCTACCTGGATAATTCTGAATAATCTTTTCATCTCAGGATTCCTAATCAGCTTTGCAAAGCCCCTTTTGACATGCAAGGTGACATTTTCACAGGCTCTGAGGGTCAGGACGTGAACATCTTTCAGTAGAGGGAGCATTGCTCTGCCTTCTCCACTGGTCTCCAGATGCTGGATGGGTTTTGCCTCCAAGGAGCTGGGTCTTCCAGGATGGCTTCTCATGATCTGGGATCCTGACTTTCCTGTTAGGCCACATTGCTACAAGAGCTGGTCAGTTTCCAGCTCCCCAGGGCTGGGGACATCCCCCAGACCTAACATTTCCCATGGCCAAGCAGCCATCATACTTGCTGAGATGGTATTTACTGTTGCAGGAATCCTGGTCCGGAGATACGGCTGCTGAGAAGTGTTTAGTATCCTACGAGGGAAGCTCTCAGTGGAAGGGTGGGAGCCCTGTGTAGGAAACAGAGAAGACGAAGTGCTAGGGGCTTCTTGAATATTGCCTCAGCTGAAAGTCCCTGGCAGCTAGTTTTTTTATACAGAAGGACAAAAGGAAGTGGACAATGAGGGAAAAGCAAACAATGCCTTTCTATATTATTGCATCCCCTGAAGGTTCTATATCACATCACCCTCCAGGGTCCCATGGAATCCTACATGAACTTGATTCTGTACCCCTGAGTAGTGTGGGGTTCTGACCTTAGGAACTGAATATAAGAACAGTGGAAAATAAATCTAGCAGTGTTTCAACTTACCTAGTTGCTCATTTAATTACTTTCTTGCTTTCTAGTTTGTGTCTTGGGCACCTGAAAGCAGAGCCCAGGGTCTTATGATAGAAATTTGCCCTTATGATATGTGATAATAACCCAATGGGAGGAGCACACTTCCCTGCTCCGTCAGTGTTGAACTTGACCATGATACTTGCTTTAGCCAATGGGATGTTAGCAGATGTGATGCAAGCAGAGGCTTGAGATGTGCTTGTGGGGCTGGGCTTGCCTTCCAGCCTTTTGCCCTGAAAAGAACATGGTCCAAGGAAGATGAGTGACAGATGGAGCAGACCTAGATGAACCTGCAGGCCTGAGCCCAGCCTAGATCAACTGAACTCCATCTGAGCTGTGGACATGTGAGAGAGAAATAGATGCTTATTATGACAAGCCTTTGCATTCCGAGGTTGTTTTGTTTCATAGAAGTATGATAGCCACAGCGACTAAGGCATGATATCAGGAGCTGGAATCTATTGCTTATGGACAAGGTCAAGGGATCAATTCCTGCCCTCCTGCTCTTTCAATTTATACTGCCCACACCAACACTGATTTGTCTCTCTGGTCACCAAAAAGCTAAAAACATAGGGATAGATACAACACCAAAACCATGATCCACAAAAGAAAAAAAAAGATAAATTGTACTTCTTTAAAATTAAAAACTCTGCTCTGCAAAAGACACTATTAAGAAAATAAAAACATGGCCGAGCATGGTGGCTCACGCCTGTAATTCCAGGACTTTGGGAGGTCAGGGCAGGTGGATCACTTGAGCCCAGGAGTTTGAGACCAGCCTGGCCAACATGGCAAAATCCTGTCTTAACTAAAAATACAAAAATTAGCTGGGTGTGGTGGCAGGTGCCTGTAATCCCAGCTACTCAGGAGGCTGAGGCAGGAGAATCGCTTGAACCTCCGCAGGAGAATTGCTTGAACCCAGGAGGTGGAGGTTGCAGTGAGGCAAGATCACACCATTGTACTCCAGCCTGGGCAACAAGATGGAATCCAGAAAGAAAGAGAGAAAGAAAGAGGGAAAGAGAGAAAGAAAGAGAGAGAAGGAAAGAGGGAAAGAGAGAAAGAGAGAGAGGGAGGCAGGGAGGGAGGAAGAAGGACAGAGAAAAGAAAAAACATGAGTCCAAAGCATGGAGAAAATATTTGCAAAAGGTATACCTGATGAAGGACTGGTATCCACAATATATGAAGAACTTTTAAAACCCAACAATAAAAGAAAAACTTAATTTAAAAAATATGAAAGATCTAAGCAGACACCTTACCAAGGAAGACATACGGATAGCAAATAAGCATGTGAAACGATGCTCCATGTCATATGTTATTAGGCAAATGCAAATAAAATAATAAGACACCACTCCACAACTGCTAAAATGGCTAAGATTCAAAACACTGATGACACCAAATGCTGACGAGGATGTGGAGAAACAGGAACTCTCATTCTTTGCTGGTGGGAATGCACAATGGTACAGCCACTTTGGAAGGTATTTGGAAGGTATTTACCAAACTGAGCATATACTACCACACAATCCAGCAATCATGCTCCCATGTGAGTTGAAAACTGATGTCTACACACACACACACACACACACACACAAGCACATGGATATTTATAGCAGCTTTATTCATAAACGCCAAAACTTGGAAACAATCAAGCTGTCCTTCAGTAGGTGAATGGATAAACAAATTTCAGTATATTCATATAACGGGATATTATTCAGCACTAAGAAAATAATCCCAGCACTTCGGGAGGCTAAGGTGGGAGGACTGTTTGAGCCCAGAAGTTTGAGACTAGCCTGGGCAACAAGTGGAACCCCCATCTCTACATAGAGTTTAAAATGTATGCGGTGGCATGCAACTGTGGTCCCAGCTCTACACAGAATGCTGAAGCAGGAGGATCGCTTGAGCCCAGGAGATTGAGACTGCAATGAGCCATGACTGTGCCACTGCACTCCAGCCTGGGCAAGAGAGTGAGATTAAATAAATAATTTTGTCTGGGCACAGTGGCTCATGCCTGTAATCCCAACACTCTGGGAGGCCAAGGCAGGTGGATCACTTGAACCCAGGAATTTGAAACCAGCCTAGGCAACATGGTGAAACCCCATCTCTACAAAAAATGCAAATATTGGCCAGGCATGGTGGTGGGTGCCTGCAGTCCTAGCTACTCAGGAGACCGAGGTAGGAGGATCGCCCGAGCCCAGGAGGTCTAGGCGGCAGTGAGCCGTGATTGTGCCACTGCACTCCAGCCTGGGTGACAGAATGACACCCTGTCTCAAAATAAATAAATAAATAGCCAAGCACAGTGGCTCACACTTACAATCCCAGCACTTTGGGAGGCTGAGAAGGGTGGATCACTTGAGGCAGGAGTTTGATACCGGCCTTACAGCGAAACCCTATTTCTACTAATAATACAAAAAAATCAGCTGGGCTTCATGGCAAACACCCGTAGTCCCAGCTACTTCTTGAGGCATGATAATCACTTGAACCTGGGAGGCAGAGGTTGTAGTCAGCCGAGATTGCTCTACTGCATTCCAGCCTGGGCGACAGAGTGAAACTCTGTCTCAAAAGGAACATTTAAAAATAGGCCGGACGCCGGGCGCAGTGGCTCACACCTGTAATCCTAGTACTTTGCGAGGCCAAGGTGGGCAGATCACGAGGTCAGGAGTTCAAGACCAGCCTGGCCAACATGGTGAAACCCTGTCTCAACAACAACAAAAAAAGCCGGGCACAGTGGCTCACACCTGTAATCCCAGCACTTTGGGAGGCCAAGGTGGGCCTATCACCTGAGGTCAGGAGTTCGAAACCAGCTTGGCCAACATGGCGAAACCCTGTCTCTATTAAAAATACAATACTGGGTGCAGTGGTGGGTGCCTGTAATTTCAGCTGCTCGGGAGGCTGAGACAGGAGAATCACTTGAACCCAGGAGGCAGAGGTTGCGGTGAGCCAAGATTGTGCCATTGCACTGCAGCCTGGTTGACAGAGTGAGACTCCATCTCAAAAATAAATTAATTAATTAATTAATGTTTTTTTAAAAGTGTTGTCAAACCATAAAAAGACATGCAGGAAGCTTAAATATAGATTGCTAAGAAAAAATCCAATCTGAAAAGGCTTCATACTGTACGATTCCAACTATATGACATTCTGGAAAAGCAAAACTATGGAGGCAGCAACAAAGTGGATGGTTACCAGGGGTTTGGTGTGGGAAGGGAGGGAGAGATGAATAGGTGGAACACAGGGTTTTTAGGGCCTTGAAACTATTCTATATGAAACTGTGATGGCATATACACATCACTATACATCTGCCCAAACTCACAGAGTTGCAACATGAGAAATGATCCCATATGTATGGTGTGGACGTTAGTTAATAATGTATCAACACCGGATCATTGATTGTAACAATTGTATCACACTAACACAGGATGTTAATAATAGGGGAAATTGGAGGCAAGCTGAAGGGGTATATGAGAACTCTGTGCTTACTAATCATTTTTCTGTATACCTAAAACTGCTTTTAAAATTTTGTCGGCTGGGCACAGTGCCTCACACCTGTAATCCCTGTATTTTGGGAGGTTGAGGTGGGAGTGTCACTTGAGCCCAGGAGTACCAGACTGTAACGTGCTATGAGCACACTACTGCACTCCAGCCTAGGCAAGAGTGAGACTCTGTCTCTACGGGGTAAAAAAGTCTATTAATTAGTGCACTGTGATCACGCCACTGCACCCCAGCCTAGGCAAGAGTGAGATTCTGTCTCCAGGGAAAAAAAAGTTTATTAATTAAACAAACGAAAACAGGGGGATGAATTTTGTGTCACCAATTCTGCATGCTGTCTTCCCCTGGAAGGTGATGAAAGAAGGCAAGGGTAACATGCTCCTTTCTAAGGCACCAATGACTTGTTTCAGTCTAGCCACTAGTTGTGGCTTGAGTTTAAATATATATAAAGCATTTGCTTCATTCTCCCCCTATAATATGGAAGAAAGCTACTGCCTTATTCCCCTAATTGGACCCTTGATTTGATCATGTATCTGTCCCCCCTCACATTATATTCTGACCGTAAGACTGTATTAATTTGCACTCTATTTGTATCCCTTCCTTTTTTTTGAGACAGAATTTCTCTCTTGTCCCCAAGGCTGGAGTGCAGTGGCACAATCTCAGCTCACTGCAACCTCCGCCTCCTAGGTTCAAGCGATTCTCCTGCCTCGGTCTCCCAAGTAGCTGGGATTACAGGTGCCCACCACCACGCCCAGATAATTTTTGTATTTTTAATAGAGACAGGTTTTTGCCATGTTGGCCAGGCTGGTCTCAAACTCCTGACCTCAGGCAATCCACCTGCCTTGGCCTCCCACAGTGCTGGGATTACAGGCATGAACAGCCATGCTCGGCCCATCCTTTCCACTGTAGGGGCTGGCAATGACTGCTAGTTGTCCCCATAGCCTTGCTCCCCCTTCTTCTTCCTCCCCCACCGCCGCCCCCCAAATCTCACGAGAGCTCCTCCTTCTTCTAGAGAAACAGAATTTTTATCAGGAACACATGACCACCCAGAATGAAGGCTACACTCTACCTCCCCCTTGCAGCAAAGTGTGACTAAGTTCTGATCAATTGTAGGTGGAAAGTGGAAGTATGGTGTAGCAGCTTCCAGGGAACTTTTGTTTTTTGTTTTTGTTTGTTTTTGTTTGTTTGTTTTGGGACAGGGTCTCACTCTGTTGCCCAGGCTGGAGTGCAGTGGTGCAATCGTGGCTCAGTGTAGCCTCGAACTCCCAGGCTCCAGTGGATTCTCCTGCCTCAGCCTCCTGAGTAGCTGGGACCACAGGTGCATGCTTGACTAGTTTTTAAATTTTTTGTAGAGACAGTGTCTCACCATGTTGGCCAGCTCGTCTCAAACTCCCAGGTTCAAGCGATCCTCCCACCTTGGCCCCACAAAGTGCTGGGATTACAGGCATGAACCTCCGCACCTGGTCCAGGGACCTTTCTTAAAAGATAAGTGGTATAGGATCTTTGCCCCTTCAGATAGACAGATAGATGATAGATAGACAGATAGATAGATAGATAGATAGATAGATAGATAGATGATAGACAGATAGATAGAGGTTAGATATAGATATATGTATAGTTATATTAGCCAGGTGTGGTGGTGTGTGATATAGTATACATGTGTGTATTAAGGGGGTTACCTGCAGTTCCATGTAGTGTCTATTATTTTTTATCTCTTCCCCTATCTTGCTGCCTAGAATGTACATGTGAAGGCTGGAGCTATAGCTGCCATCTTGGACACTGAAGAAGATAAACTCTAAAGATGACAAAGCTGGATGAAACCTGGATCCCTGGGGACATTTTACAGCACAACCACCATATCGACCTGGACAATCTTCCTCTAGACTCTCACCTCCAAGGGTGCCGCACGCACTGCCAGTGCCCCGCTCGTATCTCTTAGAGTGGGCTGGACTTTTCAGGGGCCATTATCCTGCATCACTGTTTCTGAGGATTTTTTTCCCTAAAACTGCAAAAAAGCCCCAGCTGCCAGTGTTCCCAGAAGGCTGAAAGTGCCAAGGAATTAACACCCTCTGGGAACAGAACTCAACAAAAGACTTTTGGGAGTTGGTGTATAAATAGCCTTGCTCCCTTGCCCCCGGGTGGGGTAACTCTAAGTTGTGTGGCTTGCATCATTTCCCAGAGCTTCTCCAAGGGATTAAGCTTCAGTTGCCCACAGTGCTAACTTGCTTGACAACGTACCCTTTCCCAGTATAGTGCCAACATGAATGTGGGTTGATAGTTTTGGTTATATTCATGAATAAGGTGAAAGTGAAATAAAGAAGCCATACATCAGAACTTGACCTAGTCAAAGATATGAGCAAATCCTTTGTTCAACAGGGAGTTTCAAATAAAGTCACATTTTTGTGCTAGTCACAATGTAACAGCTATAGACACCGCACACTGTTAAATTTAATCTGAAATATTAGCATTTTTCTCCATCACTTTAAGTCTAGACCAGGGTTTGGCACACTATGGCAAACTACACTTCATTGGAACACAGCCATGTCTATTATTTACGTAGCATTTGTGGATGCTTTTGCACTAAGATGGCAGAGTTGAGTAGTTGTAACACAACCATATGGTTGGCAAAGCCCCAAATATTTGCTAATCTGGCCCTTTACAGAAAAAAAAAGTTGCTAGCAAAACAAAAATTCAAGCCCTGATTGGTAGCACTTCCTGATTTTTGTCATGTAAACATTCCCACCATAGCCAGTTTCAAGCTACCAACCAGAGCTGCATGGTGACTTTCATGGGCACTTTTGCCTTTGTGGAACTTTTCCTCCAGAACATACACACTTTTTATATTTATAAATAGAAATAATATATAGTTATAAATATATATTTATATTAAATATAAATTATAGTTTACAGCTATAATTTGTAACAGTGTGCAGTGTCTATAGTGTTACACTGTGACTAGCACAAAAACTATAGATATTACAGCATCCTCTGAGGTGAAAGTCTAGAGGAAGACTGTCCAGTTCTATAGGGCACTGCATGGAACTGCAGTGTTTCCATATCTTGGCAATGATGAAGAATGCTGCAGTAAACTTGGGGGCGCAGACATTGATATCATTCCCTTTTGGATACACTCAGAAGTGGGATTGCTGCATCACATGGTAGTTCTATTTTTCATTTTAATCTTGATGAACATCCACACTGTTTTCTGTAGTGACCGTAACAATTTACACTCTACCAACAGCACACAAGAGTCCCCTTTCTCCACATCCTTGTCGATACTTGCTGTTATGTTTCTTTTTGATAGTAACAGTTCTAAGAGATGTGACATGATTTCTCATTGTGATTTCAATTTACACTTCCCTGATGATTAAGGATGTTGAGCACCTTTCCATTTACCTGTTGGCCATTTGTCTATCTTCTGAGAAATGCCTATTTAGATCTCTTGCCTGTTTTTAAACCTAGTTATTTGGGATTTTTTTGCTATTGAGTTGTTTGAGCTCCTTATATATTTTGGATATTAGCCACCTATCAGATTGTATTTGATTGGTAAATATTTTCTTCAGTTCTGGCGTTCGCCTTTTTACTCTGTTGTTTCTTTTGCTGTGCAGAGCTTTTTAGTTTGATGCAATCCCACCTGTGTATTTTGGCTTTTGTTTCTTGTGCTTTTGGTGTCATATCCAAAAAAAAAAACATTGCCCAGGCCAATGTCAGGTTTTCTGTATGTCTTCCAGTAGCTTTACAGCTTCTGGCCTTGTAAGTCTTCAAACCATTTTGAATTGATTTTTGTATATGATGTGAGATAAAAGTCCAATTTCATTCTTTTGCATGTGGATATCTGGCTTGGGGGATAATGAAAATGTTTTGGAGATGGATGATGATAATGATTGACAACATTGTGAATGTAGTTGCTGTCACTAAATTGTGCACTTAAGAACCATTAAAATAGTCAATATGTTGTTATCCATATTTTACAACAACGAAGAAAATTTAGGCCGGGTTCAGTGGCTCACATCTGTAATCCCAGCACCTTGGGAAGCCGAGGTGGGCAGATCACTTGAGGTCAGTAATTCTAGACCAACCTGGGCAACATGGCAAAACCCCACCTCTACTAAAAATACAAAAACTTAGCCAGGATTGGTGGTGTGTACCTGTAATCCATGCTACTCAGGAGGCTGAGGCAAGAGATTCATTTGAAGCTGGGAGTCAGAGGTTGCAGTGAGCTGAGATCATGCCACTGCACTGTAGCCTGGGCAACAGAGTGAGACTCCATCTAAAAAAAAAAAAAAGTAAGAAAACAAAAAAGAAACTTGCCCATGTATGGAGCTAGTGGTGGAGATGGGCTCTGAACCCAGGCAGTCTAGTTCTAGGATTCTGGCTTATGTCACCAAAAGAGATTGGGATATGAAAGTCCTTTATGGAAAAATACAAAGCATGAGAAGAAAAAAAATGGAAATACTAACATAATAGACCATTTATGGAGCTTTGCTCCTTACCAGTTTTCCTTCTTCAGGCTAGAAATGGTGGGAAACACCCAGGATTGAAGCTCCAGGAAAACTGGTTTCAAGTCTGGAATCTAGTCTTAAAATCTGTGAGACTGCAGCAAATCAATCCTAGTCTCTCAAGCTTCTTTCTCCTTGGGGTTAACAGCCAAACTGCCAATCTTCAGGATGATTGTGCAGGCCACAAGAGTAAATAGGTGTGTGTTTCAATAATCTATTACTGAAATGACCTATAATAAACCACCCCAATCTACAACAGCTGGGCTCAGCCAGGCAGTTATTTTGGTCCACATGGTGTTCATGAGGTTATTCACGTAGCTGCATTCAGCTAGTAGCTCCGTGGGGACTGGAATGTCCAAGATGCCTTCAATCACATATTATAGTGCTCAGCTGGAGTTTCTAGAATGTCTTGAGGAGTTGGTTGGGCCTTTCTCTCTCTCCAGGTACCTTTCCAGTGGAGTAGCTATACTTCTTTATACCCAAGAAGGTAGAATCAGACGTTTTCAATCCTCTTAAGGCCTAGACTCAGTACTTGCAAAATCACTTGTAGCACATCTTATTGGTCAAAGGAACTGACATGACCAGCCAGATTCAACAGGAGGTAAAATAGGGTCTATCTCTTGAGGAGAGAAACCATATGCTCATCATGCAAGGATAGACAGAACTAGATGGCAGCTATCTTTGCAGAAAATCCACCACAGTGGTGCCCATTGGTGGGGAATCACAGTTCAACTGCCTCTTGCTCCCTAGAATTAGATAAAAAGAGTCTTAAACTGTTTTAGCATAATGCTAAGTGCTGCAGCACACCCCAAATGCTCAGTAAATGCTGATGATTATTATTAATCATTATTATTCTAAAATCATGTTTTAATAGCTTTTTGAAACAGTCTAAGATAGCACTGGTACTCTATTCAGTTTAAAGTGTTATACATGGACCAAATGAACTTCGAGTTCATTTTCTAATCTTAATACCATGATTCTTTGAGTCTCTTTACAGATTTGGGAACTGAGGCTTAGGAAGATTACGTGACTTGTCTCGAGTCACACACTAAGCTAGTGCATGACATCCACATTCAAAGATTTCTCCCCCCACTGAATATGCTACTTTTCATTCATTCATTAAAAAAATTATGTATTGGGCATCTACCATAAGCCAAAGGAGTATACTTAAGTATATACTGACAATTATTTATCGAATACATCCTATGTAATATTGTGTCACTGAATCCTCATCACAAGCCTATGATGAAGGTATAAAATCCCCCTCCCATTTTACAGATGGGAACGAGGCAGAACGAGCTTCAAAAAAAAAAAAAAAAAAAAAAAAAACAGGGTCTACCTTCATAGGTATTACAGTTTACTAGAGAGGATATGGGCTAGTCAAACAAAAAATTAACTATATAATTACAAATTATTCTTGGAGTCGGACTGCTCTCGGAGCCCGAGTGCCCACCCTTTCCCTCAAATCAAGGTCTCAGGTAACCCTGGCAATGGGTCGTCCTGCCAGTAGCAAAGATGGCACCGAGAGCACGAGCGCATTTTCACACACCCCTATTACCCACAATGCAGCCGGGGTAGGGGAGGCTCAGTTTCTGCCAGGAGCTAATATGGCATCCACAGTTACACCTTTCTGTTTTTTCACCTAATCAGCGACCTGACTTTCCCAGACCAGACTGCCGAGCAGGAGCTAAGACTCCTTTTCCCCTCCGCCGACTGCCACTACAGGAACGGTTGAAGCCAGGCGACCACCTTGCAGAGTTAAATTCCGTAATGAGCAGCACCACTTCCGCTGACGTCATCACGGCGACACGTGGATCCAAGATGGCGACGGCGATGGTGAGTGAAGGAGACTCCGGGAGCGGGAGCTGGAGCGGGGCCGTCCGGGGTATCCCAGTCTTCCAGCACCCCATGCCTGGCCCTGAGCCACCTCCGGGACCCCTGACTCAGGCCTGAGGGTTACCTCTGACTGGGCTTGTCTCCCCTGAAATCCATCTCCCCGGCCTTGCACCTGCAGTCAGGCTTGTCAGGGCCCGAGTTTAAGGCGCCGTTTCGGAGGGAGACCTCGGCTGCTGCCTTCGCCAGTTCCCATTCTGCTTTTGGTCTCCGCCCACTGTGAGCCCCATTTTCCAGTTTTCACCTCCCAGCCCTGACCCCTCTGAAGAGCACCCCTTATTCTCATTCTTGCTCTTCCCCGTCACTTCCAGACCCTGCTCTCCCCACCTCCCCACCATCCTAACCGGTCCGCAGATGTGACCTCTCCTCTGACCACCCTCCCAGCTCAAACCCTGCCTCACATCCTTTTCAGAGTCCTGTCTTCACTTACACTCATAGCTGTCCCCATCGCGCACCCCTGTTGACTGCTGCTACCCCAGAGCATGCCTTCATCTATCCCACACCCATCTTTCATCCCTAGACGCTTCCCTACCCATCCTGTCTTCTCAGTCAACTCCCTGCTTCTCTCCTAGGTACCTTTTACCCTATTGGTTCTCAAACTTTACTGTGCATAAGAATCTCGGGGTGTATAGGGGGAGGCGTGTTAAAAATGCAGTTTCCTGAGCAGCCCCACTCCCAAAGATTCTAATTCCATAGGGCTAGGTGATGCCCAAGAATCTGCCCTTTTATAAGCACTCTAGTGATTATGGTGGAGGTGGTCTGTGATCTACGTTTTGAAAAACACCGATAGCCTCACCTCACTGCTCCCCTTCTCATTCACCAACATGGCCACACAGCTCGTTAGGGATGAAGGCTCATTATGATGAAGCTATATGTTAGGATGAAGTCTATGTGTGGATGAGGGTGGAGGTAAAAGAGCCATGCTTGGAAGTTGGGTCAGAGCTTGCTGGCTCCTGGTGCAGAACCCTGGAAGTAAATCTTTGAAGGACTGGCCCTTCTTCCGAAAGTTTAGTTCAAATTCTGCTTGTCAAGATACCAGAGCTAAAATTGGAGTCACTTAGTCCAGAATGTTTTCCTGGATCTTCCTGTATACTGACTGCTTCCTCAGCAGATAATTTCATCCTGGGAGTGAATGACAAGGAAGACAAAGAGAAAAGGAAATAATTTTACTTTAGCAAAGGAAGATCCTGGCTTAAATAATTCGATGTTGGTTTTCTCCAAACGGGTATATTATCGACTTGTAGTTTTCCCTCCTTCTCTTAGCTGACTGAAAACTTATCTTTTGTTGAATGAGGGATTCCTTATTTAGAACTTCAGAGGGCAGGTAAAAAGATTTTAGGGACTTATCTGGTTTCTGTGGTCTCGGACCAGTCTGAACCACGAATGGGGCAAATCCTAACAGTAGTATGTTGAAACCTATATGTATGTATATTCCAGTACCACATTCAGAACAAAGATGGTATAAGAACGTAACAGGAAATCACACCCTCTCTTGCTATAAGGAAAACATTGAATAAAGTGGTATTTACAGCAGCACTGTAAATCCCTGCCTTGTTCAGAGATTTTTTAAGAGATTATAAGCTAGCAATACATATATGTGGCACACATCCATTTAGTCAACAAATATTGGAGTACCTGTTTTGTGCCAAGAACTGGGGGTGTAGTTGTGAATTAGAGGGTCAAGGTCCCTACACTTGTGGAGCCTTTCTGATTTGAGGAGACAGGCAGTGAACAAGTAAGTACGTGAACAAAATAATGTCACTGGTAAATGCTGTGAAGACAGCAAAATGAAGTGATAGTGATTAGGGGTGACTGGTGACTACTTTGGATTGAGTGGTCAGAAAGAAGTCTTCTCAGAGGAGGTGACTTGAGTTGAAACGTAATTAACAAGAAGGAACCAGCCAGGCAAAGAATGTTCGAAGCAACGGAAATGGCAAGTGTAAGGGACCGAGGTGGGAGGGAGCTTGGTGTTTTTGAGGAACACACAGAAGGCTGGAGGGGCTGAAGCATGGTGAGGGTTGGGCTAAGAGAGAATGATACAGAGATAAAACTGGAGGGAAGCAAGAGTACCTATTTTGAGAAGCATGCCTGGAATCGGGATGGTCTGCAGTCTACATTGTGTTGTCCATGGATTGCATTTTGAATTAGACTGTTGTATTAGACTGCTTCCCCTTCCTATCCCCTTCAGGACAGTACTTGAAGGGAGCCAGCTTGTTCTCAGTTGGCACAGAGGCTGTGGAAAGGAGTTTGGATTTTTAGTCTGAGCACAGCGGAAAGGACAGTGATTTTGCCCAGCACGGTAACTCACACATGTAATCCCAGCACTCTGGGAGACCAAAGTGGGCAGGTCACTTGAGCTCAGGAGTTTGAGACCAGCCTGGGCAAAATGACAAAACCCTATCTTTACAAAAAAATACAAAAAGAAAAAATTAGCTGGGCTTGGTGGTGTCCACCTGTAGTATTAGCTACCTGGGAAGCCAAGGTGGGAGGATCACTTGAACCTGGGAGATTGATACCAAGGATATAGTGAGACCTGATCACAGTGCTGCACTCCAGCCTTGGCAACAGAGCGAGACGCTGTCTTGAGAAACAACAGGCCGGGAGCAGTGGCTCACACCTGTAATCTCAGCACTGTAGGAGGCCGAAGCAGGCGGATCACTCAAGGCTGGGAGTTCAACACCAGCCTGGCCAAAATGACGAAACCCTGTCTCTACTAAAAATATAAAATTAGCCGGGTGTGGTGGCACACATCTGTAATCCTAGCTATTCGGGAGGCTGAGGCACAAGAATCACTGGAACCCGGGAGGCAGAGGGTACAGTGAGCCAAGATCGTGCCACTGCACTCCAGCCTGGGCGACAGAGTGAGACCGTGTCTCAAGAGAAAAACCAAAACAAAACAATAAAAACACCAACAACAAAACCCTGAAAGTACAATGATTTAGTGTTTGTTGTGCCACTTGGGAGTGTTGTACTGAAAACAGTAACTGATTTAAAGTAACTCCGTTACTGAGTATGTAGCATACGCAGTGACCCACAGAGGTCAGTTTTTAAAGGGTGCATATGGAGAAACTTCACCTCTGGTGCAATAGTGAAAAGATGTGAAAGCAAATTTATTACACGGGTATGTGAGTAAGGGGCAAAGTGGAGTCACAGACTTGAATTTGGTTGTGTCAGCACGTCATTACACGGAAGTCAGAATAGTCCCCACACCCTCATACACACCCTCATTTCATAACCATGGTGGGGGGGTGCGGTCGATATACTTCATAGTGTATGGGTTTCTGAGGTGAGTCATACAGCCAAAGAGGAACTGAACTAGTGGATTCAGGGGCCGTGGGAACAACTGGGCTTTTGGTTTGTCCTTTGTTTTGAAAGTTAGGGTTGTGGGTGCAAATTTCAAGTGGCATGTGAGCTTTTTCCTTTCTCTCTTTCCTTGGTGGATGGCTCTTCTTCCCCAAGGGTTGGGCTGCCATTTCCCAGAACAATGTTAGTATAGTGGGTGTTTCCTGAACCTGCAGGGCAAGACTTAGAAGACAGCTGGTGTAAACTGAAGTTCTCTTCGATTTTCCTGTCTTCTTCCATCCTTAGATTTAGAGTACTCTGTGAAGTTACAGGATACAAAGTTGATCTAGCTAGGTCTGAATTTAGAGGCGGGCTCATGTCTCACTCTTTATGGAAAATGGTTCTTGGGAATATTATTTCATTGGAACTTGGGAAATGTCCATTGAGTACATTTCTAGATGTCGCAGGAGTCTGGAAACTTCAGTTTGGAGAATAAAACTCTGTACTTCTCTTACATCATTGATTCCTACTGTTTTGGTTTTTATTATAATCTTTTTTATGGCTATAATTCATATGCCATAAAATTTGCCCTTTTCAAGTATACAATTGAGTGGGTTTCAGTGTATTCACAGGTTGTGCATACGCTAAATGTGATGGTTGTCACCACTGTGTAATTCGGAACATTTCATCACCCCAAAAGGAGAGCCACTCCCTACTCTTCCCTCCCTGCAGCCCTAGGCAACTACTAATTTACCTTCTGTCCCTATGGATTTGCCTATTCTGGACATTTCGTATAAAGAGAATTCTATAATATGTGATCTTTTGTGTCTGGCTTCTTAGCATAATGTTTTCAAAGTTGTCCATGTTGTATCATGTATCAGTAGTATCGCATCCCTTTTTATGGCTGAATATTCCCTTGTGTGGATGTACCACAGCTTGTTTATCCATTCATCAGTTGATGGACAGTGAGATTGCTTTCATTTAATTCTGCTGTGAACATTCAGGTGTCAGTTCTTGTGTGAACATATGTTTTCAGTTTCCTTCAGTATATAGGAGTGTAATTGCTGTGTCAGTTCACACTGCTTTGAAGCTACTTGGGTTTGATCCAGTACAGAAACAGAGGAACGGAATGAATGACATCAAGTTTCCTTTGTGCTAATGGAGGCAATGTTAGTAGTACCTTGAGCCCCAGTCAAAGGCACAGAAACTGGTTTTGTTGTTTGTTATTATTACAGTACTTGAGACAGGGTCTCACTCTGCCATCCAGGCTGGAGTGCAGTGGTGTGATCATAGTTCACTGCAGCTTCTACTTCCCGGGCTCAGGTAATCATCCTGCCTTAGCCTTCTGAGTAGCTGGGACTACAGGCAAGCACCACATCCAGCTAATTTTTTTTATTTTATTTTTCCTAGAGATGGGGTTTCGCTATGTTGCTCAGGCTGGTCTTGAACTCCTGGCCTCAAGCAGTCATCCCATCTTGACCTCCCAAAGTGCTGGGATTACAGGCATGAATCACCATGCCCAGCCAAAGCTGTTTTTAACAGTGGAATATGGTGCTAATCAAGTTGGATGGTAGAGTCCTGGAACAGAAGGCCAGAGGCCTGAACTCTGCCATCAGTCTTGTATGCAGGAAGGTGCTGTCTCCTCTGGACCCCATGTGCAGGTAGACATCAGCTGATTGAAGAAGGAACAGTGGAGCAGGAGTCAGCAGCCTGGGCTTAGTCCCAGCACTGCCACTCAGGCATTGTGTGGCTTGGGGCAAATTACTTTGGCTTTGTTAGTCTGCCTTCCACCTATGTCATATATGAAATTCAGGTTTGGACTTGATGATTTCTAAATTTCAAGTTGAAATTTTTGTAGTTTAGAATACTTGCATTTAAGGTGAGTTTTGCTAATGTGCCTATAAAATCAGACTTATTTTGTTTTTTCCATGTTGATGGTCCCTGTGATCTCTCCAAGCTGTTGTGTTGGTTATATCGTCTGTCTCATCGCTCAGGTTTCCCACATGGCTCGTGTTCTGCACGAGCTACTGTGTCCTTGAAGCTGAGGTACTGACATCAGGCCTTGGTTAAATGTGCTTCTCTGAGGGGGTCGCTTTAAAGGAATGCCCTTCATCCCCCTCAGGAAGTACAGAGGAGGTCGGGATCACATTAATATTGCCTCTTGGTTTCTATTTTACAACTTGGACAAACGTCTCCCTTTGATCTTGGCATTAATGAAGCAGGTCACAGAATGTTGGAGAAGGTTAAGTTTTGATCTCTGGGGACTGACAAGAAGGTGGGAAGGACCCAGGAT
Organism: Sapajus apella; assembly: GCF_009761245.1. NCBI lineage: Eukaryota > Metazoa > Chordata > Mammalia > Primates > Cebidae > Sapajus > Sapajus apella. The sequence continues at coordinate 11,118,824 of NW_022436973.1, read as the reverse complement.
GAGCAGGGCCATCTGGCCACAAATGAATAATAGGAGCCACCTACCACCTCCAAGTCTGCTTTGATCCCTGAACCATTTGCTGACACTGGAGTTTTCCAAATGGGGCACGGATAGGGATACCCAGGACTTCTCAGCTCCATCTCATTCCTCTTCATTGCTTCCTTCTCTCCCTTCCTAACATGGTTTCTCACCTATGCCTGTTGCATTAAACCGACAGACCTCCCAGGTTTTGAAATCCTGATCTTATGCTTGGTCTGAGAATCTGGGCTAGACTCCCAGCTCTGACACTGTGATTACTTTTGTGACTTTGGACTGGTTATATGATTTAGGAAAAACTGTTTGCCCTTTTAAGCCTCAATTACCCTATGTTAAAATTTTTTATTGTGGTAAAATATACATAACAAAATCTACCACTTTAAGCATTTTCATGTGTGTGGTTCAGTGGCATTAAGGACATTCCCACGGATGGTGCAGCTGTTAGCGCCATTTGTCTCCAGAACTTTTTCATAGTCTCAATTTTTAAACAAGGATGATACTTTCCTCAAGGGATTGTTGTGATGATTAAATGAAGTATGAGATGAAAGTGTCTAGCACAGAGAGGGCGCTCTGTAGCTTTACTCCAAGGTTTGAAGTCCTCCCGAAGTGAGCTATCTAAGCCTGCTGCTGGGGCTAGCGGAGTTCTTTTATAAATACCCCAGGTGGGGACAGAAGAGCAGTCCATTTCTTCACTTTCTGGCCTCAAGCTTGAAGTCCGGTTGCCTTTTGCTTTTTGAGGGTGGTTATTAGTTTCACCTGGACTTCCGCAACCTGCTGTGCTTTTTTTCCCCACTCCCAAATTCCAGCTTTGAGTTTTCCATATGTCTCTGCTCAACAGCTACGTGTCTATGGGCTCTGAAATAAAGGCTACATTTTCAGTTTCCTGTGGCTAATTCGCTTTTTGTTTTGTTTTGGGTTTTTTCTTTTTTTTCCTTGCTCTGTGAGTTCCTTGGTTCCATGGCCCTGCTTGTTAAGTAGTCTCTAGCTGTCATTAGTCTTCATTCACATGCGGCTGGATTCTTGTTAAACTTTAACTGATTGGGTAATTGATTTCAGTTAACTGTTGGCAAACTCTGCCCAAAGGCTGGCTGGCTCCCTTTTTTCTTTTTTCTTTTCTTTTCTCTTTCTTTCTTTTTCTTTCTTTCTTTTCTTTCTTTCTTTTCTTTCTTTCCTTCCTTCTTTCTTTCTTTCTTCTTTCTTTCTTTTTCTTTCTCTCTCTCTCTCTCTCTCTTTTTTTTTTTTTTGCTTAATCTGAGGGAACAGTTATTGACATGGTCTTAAAATGGTGACTGTTGCCAGGTGCAGTGGCTCACACCTATAATTCCAACACTTTGGGATGCTGAGGTGGGCAGGTCACTTGAGGTCAGAAGTTCAAGACCAGCCTGGACAACATGGCGAAACCCCATCTCTACAAAATATACAAAAAAAAAAATTGCTGGGTGTGGTGGCAGGCACCTATCATCCCAGCTACTCAGGAGGCTGAGGCAAGAGAATCACTTGAACCCAGGAGGTGGAGGTTGCAGTGAGCTGAGATCCCACCACTGCACTCCAGCCTAGGTAGCAGAGTAAGGCTTTGTCTCAAAAAAAAAAAAAAAATGGTGACTGTCTTTTAGAAAAAGAATGTAGTCTATTAAGAAAAATGCTGCTTTTGCAGTAGGAAAGGCATGGAACAGGAACCAAAAAGGCTGTTCAGATTGGCCAGATGTATTGCTGCTAGTTGATGCTATTTATGGGAAAGGAGATTGCAAGGCAGAGGGCTTCAGAAAAGGTTGACTTCTGGTTACAGAGAAATGTGAGTCAATGAAATAATTTTTAGTTCTCAGAGAAACTTCCTATTTTCTTTGGAAGATGTTAATTGTTCACACCTTTTAAACTGGGTGGGGTGAATTTGGAGTGGTTAGGGTACTTTTTAGTCCTAGCAGCCCTTCATTAGACAGCTGTTTGGGGCAGATATTTCTGAGTGCCCAACCCTCCCCACCTCCAAGAATACAACAGGGAGGGAAAGACCTTGATTCTTGGTTCTCTTGAGCTTTATAACGTTCCAGGTCACCTGTATCTTTGCCAGTGATGGAGTGTTAGATTACAGCACAAAAGGCTTCTAGATTGCCATCACCTTGTTCCTTTGCGGTCTTGTGACTTGCGAAACAAGTAGCAAAAGCAAAATGATGTTGAATGGGCTGGTTCACATCTCTTAGGACTCCTTGCATGGCAGTGAACATGCAGAAGATGATTACTAAATATTTAATTGACTTTTCAGACTGAACCTCACATGGGAGTTAATGAGGTGATCAATTAAAAAGTAAAAGAAGATTTAAAGGAATTTCCTAAGAAGCAGGTTCTTTGCTGCTACTTTACAGAAAAGAACTGCAGACCAAATATCTTCTATCAGGCTGTCAGGAATATAGAAGGTGAGGAAGTCAGAATCATAAAAAGTTGGAACGGTATCCAAGGGTTTTACCAAAGGCCCATGAACCTCTAGTCCTTGATTCTCTGTGTATTGGAATATTTTTTCTGAGAGGAATATCTGTAGCTTTATTAAGTTTCTCAGAGGGATTTGTGACACCCTCTCCAAGATTAAAAATTGCTGATCTGTCTGCTTACCCACAAACCTGGTGCCAGAACCCCCTCTCATAATTCTTACCTTAGATATCCTACTCTCTGCGCATCTTCAGTGGAACTCATCCAGGTATTTTCAGAGGCAACCCATTTCCTTCGCTTCTTAAAATACAAATGAATAAGGTATCTTTATTTTTAACTTTTTAATTTTTTTAGAGACAGGGTCTCACCCTGTCCTCCAGGCTGGAGTGGAGTGGTAGAATCACAGCTCACTCTAACTGCAGCCTCAGACTGGTGGGCTCAAGTGATTCTCCCACTTACAGATGGTAGCTACCACACCCAGCCTAAATGTATTTTTTTAAAATTTTATTTATTTATTCATTATTTTGAGACAAGGTCTCACTCTGTTGCCCAGGCTGGAGTGAAGTGGCGTGATCTCTGCTCACTGCAGCCTCTGCTTCCCCAGCTCAAATAAACCTCCCACCTCAGCCTCCAGAGTAGCTGGGACTACAGGCGAGCACCACTGTTCCTCACTAATTTTTTGTATTTTTTTGTAGACACGAGGTTTTGCCATATTGCTCAGGCTGGTCTCAAACTCTTGGGCTCAAGTAATCCACCTGCCCCAGCCTCACAGGATGCTGGGATTATAGTCGTGAGATACTGCGCCCGTAAATGTATTTATTTTGAATAAGGGGGATCCATGTACGTAGAAAAAAGTATTAAAAAGTCATAAAAGCATCAAAACATTAATGTTGTATGCCATAAATATATTCAGTTTTTATTTGTCAGTCTTTAAAAAGCTATAAAATGGACCAGGCACAGTGGCTCATACTTGTGATCCCAGCACTTTGGGAAACTGTATTGCTATAAAGGAGTACTTGAGACTGGGTAATTTATAAAGAAAAAAGATTTGGCCGGGTGTGGTGGCTCATGCTTGAAATCCCAGCACTTTGGGAAGCTGAGGCGGGTGGATTACTTGAGCCCAGGGGTTCAAGACCAGCCCGAGCAACATCGTGAAACTTGGTCTCTACTAAAAGTACAAAAATTTGCTGGGCCTGGTGGTATACACCTGCAGTCACAGCTTCTTGGTAGGCTGAGGTGGGAAGGTCACTTGAGCCTGGGAAGTTGAGATTGCAGTGAGCATCACTGCACTTCAACCTGGGTGAGACCCTGTCTCACAAAGAAAAAAAAAAAAAAAAAAAAAGACCCTGTCTCAAGTAAAAAGAGGTTTATTTGGTTCAGGCTCGTCAGGCTGTGCACAAAGCATAGTGCTGGCCTCTGCTTCTGGTGGCAGAAGGGAGCTAGCATGTCACACGGTAGTGGAGGGCCAGTGGAGAATATGAGCACATGTGAATGTTCGCCAGGCTCTTTTAGACAATCAGATCTCATGTGAACTCAGTGAGAACTCACTAAATACTGAGAGGACAGTACCAAGCCATTCATGAGGGATCCACCCCTGTGACCCAGATACCTCCCACCGGGCCCTACCATCAACATTAGGGACCATGTTACAACATGAGATTTGGAAGGGACAAACATCCAAACTATATCAGTGACTACCATTTTATATCCCTGCCAACAATATATGAGGGTTTCCGTTTTCTCCACGTTCTGGTCCACACTTGTCTGTGTTTTTGAGTTTAGCCATTCTAATGGGTATGTGGTGGTACCCCAGTGTGGTTTTGGTTTACATTTCCATATTGACAAATGATATTAAATATCTCATATGCTTATTAGCCATTCATATATCTTCTTTGGTGAATGTCTATACAAATCTCTTGTCCATTTTTTAATTAGATTGTCATTTTCTTGTTAAGTTTTAAGTGTTCTTTGTATAGTCTGGATACAAATTCCTTATCAGATATGTGATTTGCAAAGAATTTTCCCCTAGTCTCTGGCCCATCTTTTCATTTTCTTAGTGGTATCTTTGGAAGTGTAAAAGATTTTTAATTTTTATGAAATAATTTTTTTTAATGGATTCTGGTTTTGGTGTTGTATCTAAGACATCTTTGCATAACCCAAGATCACAATGATTTATTATTTTTCCGTCTAGAGGTTTTTTAGTTTTAGCTTGTTTAGTTCTGTGATCCATTTTGACTTAATTTTTGGGTGTATGTTCTGAGGTTCCATGTGCATATGGCTACCCAATTGTCCAAGCATTATTTTTTGAAAAGACTTATTGTTTTTCTATTGAATTTGCTTTGGCAGCGTTGTTGAAAATCAATTTACAGCTAGGCATGATGGCTCACGTCTGTAATCCCAGCACTTTGGGAGGCCAAAGTGGGCGGATCACCTGAAGTTGGGAGTTCAAGACCAGCCTGACCAACATGGAGAAACCCCATCTCTACTAAAAATACAAAATTATTAACCAGGCGTGGTAGCCCATGCCTATAATCCCAGCTACTTGGGAAGGTGAGGTGGGATAATTGCTTGAATCTGGGAGGCAGAGGTTGCCATGAGCTTAGATCGCACCATTGCACTTCAGCCTGGGCAATAAGAGTGAAACTCCGTCTCAAAAAGAAAAAAGAAAGAAAGAAAATCAATTTACTATAAATGTGAAGATTTATTTCCAGACTTTTAATTCTGTTCCACTGAGCTATATGCATATTCTTACCACACTGTCTTGATATTGTAGCTTTATAATAAGTTTAGAAATTATGAGTGTAAGTCCTCCAATTATGTTTTTAAGGCTGTTTTAGATGTTCTGGGTCCTTTGTATTTTTATATAAATTTTAGGATCAGCTTGTCAGTTTCTACAGAAAACCTGCTGGAATTTTGGTAAGGATTGCATTGAATCTATAGATCAATCTGGTGAGAATTGACATCCTGACAATACTGAGTCTTCCAGGAAATCTATGAACATGGAATATCTCCCTAATTATCCTCTTTCATTTCTCTTAGCAATTTCAGAATTTTCAATATGCAAGTCCTTTTAAAATATGTATTCCTAAATATTTTATTCTTTTTGATACTAAATGGAGCTTTGTTTTTAGTTTTATTTTTGGATTGTTGTTGCTAGTATGTAGAAATACAATTAATTTTTATATATTGATCTTGTAGTCTGACCTTGCTCAACCTGTTTATTAGATCTAGTGGTTGTTTTATGTAGTCCTTCTGATTTTCTAGATACAAGATCATGTGATCTGCAATTAAAAGCACTTTTTGCTTATTTCTTTTAATTCTTTTTCCCCTATGCTTCTTCAGGGAGGCCCTTAATTATTAATACATTTGTTTTAGTGCACTGGCTTATATATAGTGTTGAATGGAAATGGCAAGAGTAGGCATCCTTGCCTTGTTCCTGATCTTAGGGGAAATAATTCAGCTTTTCACTACTGAGTGTGATGTTGGCTGTGGATTTTCATAGCTGCCCTTTATCTGATTGAGGAAGTTCCTTTCTAGTCCTAATTTGTTGAGAGTTTTAATGATGAATATGTTGGATTTTGTCAAGGGCTTTTTCTGCATCTATTATAACGATCATATGGTTTTTGTCCTTTATTCTATTTATCTGGTATATTACATTAATTGATTTTCAAATATTAAGCCAACCTGAGATAAACACCACTTGGTCATGATATATAAACCTAGATTCAATTTTCTAACATTTTGTTAACAATTTTTTCATCTGTTCATCATCGTCATGAACACAGAATAGTTGTCTATAGTTTCCTTTTCTTGTGATATCTTTGCCTGGCTTTGGTATATGGTTCTTAAAAATTTATTTAGACTCTTCAGGGACCGGGAGAAGCCTGGAGAAAAAAAATAATAGAAAAAAAAAATTTCTTTAGACAAATGAGACAAGGCTATACACAAACTACTATACTACCCTTGACTAATTTTTAAATATTTCGTAGACAGGGTCTCACTATTTTGTCCAGGCTGTTCTCAAACTTCTGTCTGTCCTCAAGCGATTCTCCTAGCAAAGTGCCGGGATTGCAGGCGTGAGCCACCATGCCTGGCCTGGATAGCTCTCTGTTTTAATGTGTAGTAGAACAAGTCTGCCTTCATTATGCCCCTTTTCAAAATCATCCCAAAGTAAAGGACAAATACCAGATTGACTACAATCGTTTGTTAAAAGAAAGGCATTGAATTAGGGGAGAGAATCCTGGATTATATGACTCCTGAAGTTCTTTTAAAAACTTTTTTTTTTTAAGACAAAAATCTTGCTCTGTCACCCATGCTGGAGTGCAATGATGTGATCTCAGCTCACTGCAACCTCTGCCTGTCAGGTTCAAGCAATTTTCCTGCCTCAGCCTCCCCAGTAGCTGGGATTACAGCTGCTCACTACCACACCCAACTAATTTTTGTATTTTTAGTAGAGACGGGTTTTCACCATGTTGACCAGACTAGTCTTGAACTCCTGACCTCAGGTGATCCACCCACCTCGGCCTCCCACAGTGCTGGGATTACAGGCATGAGCCACCATACCTGGGCCTAAAAATTGTCTTTTTGACCCTATCAAACCCAACTTGGAATGGACCTTTGCCCTGTTTTGTTCTACTTTTGAGTTACTTGGGTTGATAAAATGTCGAATGTTTCCAAGGGAATTGTGAACTTCATGAGCTTCAAGGGAGGTCATGAGACTTCTGATTCACCCTGTTCATCAGGACAGAGACCTCCTCTGCCACCTCCTCCCATGGTCACTCAGCTCACAGTGACAGCTTTTCGCTGGCTGCATGGCTCTCCTGTTGGAAGAGCCCTTAGAGCGGACCTGCTACATCTCCCTTGCAGAGTCCTCCTTGGTTCTGCTTTCTTGTGCAACCCAAAACAAGGCCACCCTACCTTAGCAAGCACCTACTATGTGCCAAGTGCTCTATGAACTAATCTTTACCACCATCACCCTACCATGAGGTTCGTAGTATTTTCCTATTTTACAGATAAAAAACCAAGACTCAAAAGAGTTTTAAAAACTTACCCAAAGTCACACAGCTAGGAAGTGCTACGTCTGGGATTTCAAGTCATACCTGTATGGCCCTCAAAGCCTGTGCTTCTTCCAGTACACCAGTGGTTTTGAAAGTGTGATTTCGAGAGCAGCAGCATCTCCTGGGAACTTGGTAGAAGTGCACATTCTCAGGCCCTGCCCCAGATTCAGGTGTGTTAGTAAGCTCTTCTGGTAATTTCCATGTATGCTCAAGTTTCACCACTCATGCCATGGCGTTCTGCTTCTGCACCTGGCTGCTGCTTCTCTTCACATATGGCCAAGAATTCATAAGTAATTCTCTCTTTTCTTTTCTTTTCCTTTCTTTTCTTTCTTTGTCATTCTTTATTTCTTTTCTTTCTCTTCCTTTCTCTTTCCTTCCTTCCTTTCTCTTTTCTTTTTTTTTTTTTTTTGAGACACAGTTTTACTCTGTCACCCAGGTTGGAGTGCAGTAGTGTGATCATGGCTTACTGACTCAGGTGATTCTCCCACCTCAGCCTCTCTAGTAGCTGGGACTACAAGCACATGCCACCACGCCCAGCTAACTTTTTGTATTTTTGGTAGAGGTGGGGTTTCAGCACGTTGCCAAAGCTGGTCTCAAACCCCTGGGCTCAGGCAGTCCATTCACCTCTGCCTCCCAAAGTGCTGGGATTATAGGCATGAGTCAGCCTCTGCACTGGGCTAGATGATTTCATTTATCCTCATGAGGTGTCAGATCTAGGACTGGACATTACTACGTCTCCAGAGCAGAAGCGCGCTGCACGCAGCACCCATACACACGCACACAGTGGTCAGAGTGATCTTTAAAACTGCAAATGTGATTTATTCCTTTTCAACGTAAAATTTCTCAAAGTCTCCTCACTGAACTGAGAACAAAGCCCAACAATTGCTACGCATAGGATGGTCCATGAACCAAAAGTGTCATCATCACCTAGGAGCTTGTTAGAAATGCAGAGTCTCAGGCCCCGTGCAGACCTGCTGAATCAGAATCTGCGTTTTAACAAGGTCACCAAGTGATTTAAATACACATTAAACTTTAAGAAGCATCAGCCTATACATTATCTGTCAAAAGCTCATAGTTGCCACCAGGCCTGAGAGCCTGTGTTTTGCTCTTCCTGGAACCCTTCTCTCTTTTCTCTCCCCACCCTTCAGGTCTCAGGGTAGACTTGAGTTCTTAGATTTGCACACCTTCCCTGCCCCAAGACTGGGTATATTGCTGCTCTCCTGTACTCCCCAACATACTGTTCTTAGCCAACCTGCTGAGAGCATCTGGGACCTGGTGTTGTGATTGGCTGATGGCTCGTCTTGTGTCCCCCCCCCCCCCACCTAGATAAAAAGCCTGAAAGTTCCATGTGGGCATGTATTCTTTGAGGCTGGCACAGTGCCTGACACATAATAGGTGCTCAGTAAATAGTTGGTGAACTAATTTCTGTACTGGTTTGAACATGGGCTTTGGGCTTTGCCGGAGTATGAACCCTGACCCAGCCATACTAAATCCTGGTTAATCTTAATACTGGTCAATGCTAATCCAGAGAACCTGTCTGACTCTCAGTTTCCTCATCTGTGAAATGGGAGTAAGAGTCCTTACCTCATAGGATTGTTTTCATTGAGGTATTCCATGGAAAGAACTAGAACTGTGCTTAGCACATATCAGCATTCAGTAAATGTTAACTGCCATCATTTCAGTCTCATCATTTGTAATGCAAGTCACCTGCCTGGAAAGAGCATCCTTGTTCCTTCACATTCTAGCTGGATGTCCTTGGGCAAGTTACTTAATCTCTGGGTCTTAGATTAATACCATCTACGAAATGGTGACCAGAATCTCCAGGTAGCTGTAGTTGTGAGGATAGCACAAATCAATGTTTGTCAGTGCTCAGCAGGGTGCAGGGACTTGGTAAGCAGTAAGTGGAAGGAAGGAACCAGGTTTGTCACAGTGCCTTGTACTCAGGAGGTGCTCAGTGACTCTGGCTGCTTGTTTTTTGGTGTTGTTTTCCTGCTAGGGTATTTTTCTTGTGCCTTTTTGGTTTTGTTTTTTATGTGTGGACTTGCTTCATTGGTTTGAGACTGAAACAAAAGTATACCGAAGTCTTTCAGGATTTGCTTTTCATTCCTCTGCAACCTGAGCTTCTCAGAGAGCCCTTGAGTTCCCTAGGGTGGTGTCTGTCAACTAAATCTGGAGGATTCCATTTCAAAAGAAGGTAGAACTGCTTAGATTTAATTGCCTTGGTAACCAGAGGAGATTGTGATCCCCTGCACTGGTTTCAAATCACATATCAGATGAGACCAAAAGGTCTGGTGTCCAGCTTCTTAGGAGGAGGCATTCAGAACACAGGTTATTGATGAACAAGAAGTAGTGATAATCATACCTTACATATAAGGGTTGTGGTTACTGGTTATTAAATGCTTTCAAATCCATGTTCTTTTTTGAGCTTCACTTCTGCCGCATGAATCCATCCTAGTAAATGAGGACACAGCCTAGCAAAGTTGGAGTTCATTGCCCAGTGCTGCACAGCTGAGGGGAGGATATAACTCCCTGGGTTTACTTTGGGGCTCCAGGCTCAGTGCTTTCCCTAGCAGATGACAGCCACCCTATCATTGGTTGTCAAGATGCAGGGTTTTTGGTTTTTGTTTTTGTTTTTCTTTTTTTTTTTTTTTTTTGAGATGGAGTCTCACTCTGTCACCAGGCTGGAGTGCAGTGGCACAATTTTGGCTCACTGCAACCTCCACCTCCCAGGTTGAAGCGATTCTCCTGCCTCAGCCTCCTGAGTAGCTGGGATTACAGGCGCCCACCACCATGCCAGACTAATTTTTATTTTTATTTTTGTATTTTAAGTAGAGACGGGGTTTCACCATGTTGGTCAGGCTGGTCTCGCACTCCTGACCTCGTGATCCACCTGCCTTGGCCTCCCAAAGTGCTGGGATTATGGGCATTAGCCACTGCACCTGGCCTAATGCAGTTTTAAATCTAGTCAAAGAGAAATACTGCTACATCCCTTCTAAGAGGTTTATATCATCTGGGATAGACACTTCTACCTAAGCAGTGGCTTTTGACCCTGACTGCACTTTAGGATGACCTAGAGCAGTGCTGCTTAAACTTTAACTTGGGGAACTTGCTGAAATGCAGGTTCTTATTCATTAGTTCTAGGGTAGGGCCTGAGATTCTGCATTTATTTTTTTTAAATAAAATTTAGGGGGTACCAAGTGCAACTTTGTTACATGGATAGATTGGGTAGTGGTGAAGTCTGGGCTTTTAGTGTAACCATACCTGAATAATGTACATTGTATCCAGTAAGTAATTTCTCATCCCTCACCACCCCCACCCTTCAGAGTCTCCAATGTCTATTCCACACTGCATGTCAATGTGTACACATTATTTAGCTCCCACTTATAAGCGAGAACACACAGTATTTGACTTCCTGTTTCTGAGTTGTTTCACTTAATGGTCTCCAGTTTCAACTATGTTGCTGCAAAAGACATGATTTTGTTCTTTTTTATGGCTAAAGAGTATTCCATTGTGTGTGTGTGTGTGTGTGTGTACGTGTGTGTGTGTGTGTACATATATACAGTGTCCCAAGCCCTAGGTCTCCCTGGAGACTTCGAAAGAAAAAGTGGGAGGTGCTGCTGGAAAGACACTGGGGCCGGCAGGTGCAAGTTCCTCCATACCAAGCTAGGATTGCTCTAACGTCAATGTTCAGAACAGTGATGTTTTCTTTCGCCTTGTTTATTATTTAAGTGGTATAAATACTATATAATCCTTTCAGAAAATTAGAAAATACAGATACACAAAAAAGGAAAAAAGTTTATCACTAAGATAATACATTTTGCCTCCTAAATATTTTTCCAAAGATAACTTTAAAAAAGGAATCCTGCCATATACTGTTATAGCTCCTGCTTTTATTATGTAAATTCAAAGTTTGAACATTCTTACTCAAGAAACTTATTGGCTGGGTACAGTATATCCCAGCACTTTGGGAGGCCGAGGCAGGATTGCTTGAGCCCAGGAATTTGAGACCAGCCTGGGTAATATAGGGAGATGCCATCTTTACAAAAGATTAAAACATTTGCCGGGCATGGAGGCATGTGCCTGTGGTCCCAGCTACTTGGGAGGTTGAGGTGGGAGGATCCCTGGAGCCCAAGAGGTCAAGCCTGCAATGAGCCGTGATTGCACCACTGCACTCCACCCTGGGCAACAGAATGAGACCCTGTCTTAAAAAAAGAAAAAAGAAACATATCATCACTTTCAGTGACTATTTAAATGGATATATAATAATTTAACCGATTCCACTAACATTTGATATTTTACTATTGTTAAGTAATGAATCTTTTTTTTTTTTTTTTTTTTTTTTTTGAGATCGAATCTCACTTGGTCACCCAGGATGGAGTACAGTGGTGTGATCTCAGCTCACAGCAACTTCTACCTTCTGGGTTCAAGCAATTCTGCCTTAGCCTCCTGAGCTGGGGTTACCGGCATGTGCCACCACACTTGGCTAATTTTGTATTTTTGGTAGAGGTGGGGTTTCACCATGTTACCCAGGCTGGTATCAAACTCCTGACATCAGGTGATTTGCTCACTTTGGCCTCTCAAAGTGCTGGGATTACAGGCGTGAGCCACTGCACCCAGTCAGTAGTGAACTATTTTAAAGAATGCTATTGGTGAACAGCCTTTCATGTACACATTTTAGCATACTTAACATATTTTTCTTAACATGCCTAGAAGCAGAATTACAGAGTCACAGAGAATGTACTTTGGGGGACTTTTAGATACAGAGTGCCAGGTAAACCCGCTGTATCATTCCAGTTTATAATCCCTACAGCTATGTGAAAATACCAAGACACTGACATTTTAATATCTTAAACAGTGTCATCGGATACAGTCATTAGTTCTAAGTTGAACTTCTGAATTGCTTTTGGTTGCCAACTTAAGCATTATATTCAGATTCTAGCATATTAAAAAAATATCCTTTGCTATTTTTCATCTCTTGATCACTCTAAGATAAATTGGTTTGTGGTTTGTCGATATGATCTTTGTGTAAGGATTGTCTTTCTACATTGTTTTTCAAAAGTTCAAGGTTGAGGTTTTGTTTCATTTTGTTTTTTAACAACTTTTGGGTGGCAGTTTATGCCCACAATACAGGATTTGCCTTCTTTATATTTTGGTTAACTGGAATTCAGGCACAGAGGGGAATTAGAGGAAAAAAGAGGGCAGGGTTTATTTCAATCACATGACACACTTGCATTCTAACCAACGACACATGAGCGTTGGCAGAGGGTTTCTAGGAGGAAAGCCAGAATCTTCATACGGCTGGCTGGTCAGGTGGAGGAGATCCTCTGACACAGAGGAAATCAGGTGCTGTACCCAGCCTGCAGTTGGTAGGCTTTCCATCACTACTCAGAGAAAGAAGAAAAATCGATTTGTTTTTGTATTCAAGCCAATCCATAGTATGAAACCCTCCCTTTGTACCTGCATAGAATGTGTCTAGAGGGATTTCCAAGGAACTGGTGATAGCAGTTGTCCATGGGGACCGGGGTGGGAGGAAGATTTATTTTTCATGGCATACCCATTTGTACTGTTTGAATTATTTACTGTAATTTACCTTTTCAAAAAATTCACACCAGTTGCTTTTAAAAATCCTTACTCATTTATGGTTATGCAAGATGTTAGCACTAGGGGAAACTGGGTGAAGAATGTATGGGAACTTTCCATAGCATCTCTGTAACTTCTGTAAATCTAAATTTTATTAAAAATAAAAAGTTTTTTTAACAAAGGACGGGGGGGGATGCGGAATACTGTCTTCCTATCCAGAATCCTGCCGCATGAGGCAATTTACCTACTAGTCTTGTCATTTATTTTAAAGATTTTCCTGTTCTCCAATTCATCTGGCCCCCTGATTGTCAAATATAATACACTTGTCTTAACCACGGCACTGTGTTTTTTGGGGTCAGGCTTTCATAATGAACATCAGCTGGCAGATACTTGTAAACATTCACAATGAATCAGAGGAAGAACTCCATGAATATATTGCTTAAAAGACTTTGACCTTATGTGTCTACAAAAGTGTACTGAATTCAGAACCTTTTACAAATTCAGAAGCTTGTAAAGGCATTTTTTTCCTCAACTTGTAGCCCAGGTAAAAGTACAGGTCAGTCTACATTTTTGTCAAGCCCCCTCAGTGATCGTGATTTCCTATAAAACTGAGTTTCACAGTGTCGAGAGAGAGAGAGGGAGAGGGAGAGTGTGGAGAGAGAAAAGAGTGTGTGTGTGTGTGTGTGTGTGTGTGTGTGTGTGTGTGTGTGTGTACACAGATGATCAAGCGGCTGTGGCCCGTGTCCAGATGGGAGGAAATAGGCATCTGAAGTGCAGCAGCAGTGAAAGGTTGGGGAGAGCCTTTCACGGTCAAATGCAGAAACTGACTTGAGTTGGTGATTCAGACGTGTGGAAGACAAAAGTTCCTTGTTCAGACCATAGAGAGGGAAGAGAGTCCAGCAGCTCTTCTAGTTCCTTGCAGGGGTGAAGCACTATTATTAAGGGAAAGAGATGCAATGGACCTTTCTTGCCTTTGATTCCCAGGTGCCTATACTGCATGCAGATATTTCCTGAGTGCCCATGCTGTGCCAGGCACTGTTCATGGTGCTGCTCCCACAGAGATCACATTCAAGTGGAGGGGACATGCAATACACAAACAAACAGATAATGTAGTTCATGTCAATTAGATAAGTCCATGAGGAGAAATAGATAAGGGGCTAGAGAAATGGATAATGGGAGCCCTCAGGTTGTCCTTTAGATAGAATGGTCATTGCAGGCATCTCTGAGGAAGTCATATTTGAGAGAGACCTGAATGAAATAAGAAGGAGATGCGCTGTTGGGCACGGTGGCTCACACTCGTAATCCCAGCACTTTGGGAGGCTGAGGTGGGCAGATTACCGTAGGTCAGGAGTTCAAGACCAGCCTGGCTAACATGGTGAAACCCTGTCTCTTCTAAAAACAAAAATTAGCTAGGTGTAGTGGCAGGCACCTGTAGTCCCAGCTACTCGGTAGGCTGAGGCAGGAGAATCACTTGAACCCGGGAGGTGGAGGTTGCAGTGACCCAAGATCGTGCCATTGCATTCCAACCTGGGTGACAAGAGCAAAACTCCGTCTCAAAAAAAAAAAAAAGAAAGAAAAAGATGTGCCATGTAGGTGCCTGTGGGAAGGGCATTTCAGCAGAAGGCACGGTAAAGGTGAAGGCCCTGAGGGGTGCAGAAGGGTTTGTTGTCAGGACAACAGGGAGCCCCATGTGGCAGAGGAGGGTGGGAGGTGACAGAGGCCAGCACGGTTTTGGAGAAGCCTGTACGAACATCTCTTGGTAACATAGGAGCTTTTTGACAACTTGAGCCAGTTGCTATACAGAGAAATGGGAATTAGTTAAATGTCATGGAGCTTTATTTCCTGCTAGCTGTCCTGGGAGTTACACACTGCAAATGGTTAAAAGAACATTGATCCAGAAGTGGGGAGATGTGGCTCCTGTGTGACAGTCTTCCCTTTTGCCCAGATGTTAATTACTTTGTGGCTCACTCCTGGAAGTGCAGAGTTACTGTCTTGTGGCACTCTTGAGGGCACTTGGGAGAAACATTTACAAGGTCTTCAGGCTTCATGGGCCAGGGGTGGCGACACGGGGTCAGTTCAAAAAAAAAAAAGGTGGTATAACTTGATCTGCCTCAGGATGTTCTTCACTTCTCCCCAATCCAACCGTGGCCTCTCTTCTGAGCAGGATTGGTTGCCGTGGTCTTTACTGCTTCTCTCCCTGACGTGTGAAACAAGCGCCTTCTATGTCCCTGGGGTTGCGCCAATCAACTTCCACCAGAACGATCCTGTAGAAATCAAGGTAAGTGTGTTCCTGAATTTTTGGAGGCTCTGTGCTAGACAGCCTGGCTGGAGCACCATGGTGAGCTGTTCATGTCCATCCTGTGGTTGCAGAGAACAAAGAGTAGTGCCAGTTACCTCGGGAAGAAAAGGGTTCGCTGCGTACTGCACTACATAGCCCCACAGTTCCAGGAACTCTGCCTCTCCCTCTCCCTGCGCCTCTGGTTCTCGGTCCCCTCTCCATTTCCGGTTCTTTCTGTGTCTCTGTCGCTGGGTATGCTTATGTACATGTGCATCTCCGTCCCTTTTGCACTCTCACTTTTGCTCTCAAGCATTCTGTCTCTGTCATGTATGTGTCCATCTCTTTTTGTGCCTTGGGCGTGCTCCACCTGCCTCTTTGGCATCTCTGCCTCCTTTTCTCACCTGCTCCATCATCTTCTCTGTTACCAGCTTTGTCTGCATAACTCCTAGCATCTGCTCATATTGTTCATATGTTGTGAGCATCTCTCTTCCTTGGCAGTCAGACTTGTAACTTGCAGGAACAGTCATTAAAATAACTTTTATTGGGGTTATTTACATGCCAGGCATTATGCATGGCTTAGCTCAGCACGCCCACCAAGAACCCACTGGGGCTAATTCCATATGTTACACAGATTTCCTATTCATTTTACAGATGGGGAAACTGAGGCCTGGGGAGGAAAATTAACATGTTCAAGGTCACATAGTAAGGAAGACACAGGGTTAGTTCAAACCTCATCTCTTTTTGGAGGAGGCATAGTCTTTCTCTGTTGCCTATGCTGGAGTGCAGTGGCATGAGCATAGCTCACTGCAGCCTTGACCTCCCAGGCTAAAACGATCCTCCTGCCTCAGCCTGCCAAGTAGTAAGATTTTATTTTTTTATAACATGGAACTACGGGTATATACCACCATGCCTGGCTAATTTTTTTTTTTTTTTTTTTTTTTTTTTTTTTTTTTTAGTAGAGATGAGATGAGGTCTCACTGTGTTGCACAGGCTGCTCTTGAACTCCTGGGCTCAAACGGTCCTCATGCCTCACCCTCATGCTGGGATTATCAGGCATGAGCCACCACACCCAGCCCCAGATCCCACCTCTTAACCACTGCAGCACCTTCTTCCCACTACCTCTGCCAAAAGCTCCCTCCAGAGCAGAGCAGTGGCCTGGGGGTACCAGGGCTGCTCTCGCTTCCAGTCCCATATAGCTGCGTACGTAAGGGTGGACACCTTGGGTGGGAAGAGAGGAGGTGGGAGACAACATAAAGGGGAACACATTGCTCTGTAATGTGCATTCTTTTCTCTTGTCCTGAGTGAGAATGCTAAGAAACACAAAATTGTTACAACAGGCAGTAATTTTTTGTCCATTTTTCCTCAAGCAATTTATGAAGGGCTTAATAGAGGTCCTTAATCTCTGTAGTCTCACATCCAGAAAGCTCTGAAACTCAGTTTTTCCAAACTCATTGAAGGCAAGAGCTGACCAGAACTGAACATGAAGCTGTTTATTGACTTTGTCCCATTTAATACGAGTATTTTTGCATTTCTCTGCACAAATAGTCATTGAATATGAGGTACTGGTCAGATCCAGCTTGGAGGTGTTATGAAACCTATGGTTTGTACACCACATTGCCTTCTAAAATCTGGAAATTTTTCTTTTTCTTTTTCTTTCTTTCTTTCTTTTTTTTTGAGATGGGGTCTTGCTCTGTCATCCAGGCTGGAGTGTGATCTCAGCTCACTGCAACCTCTGCCTCCTGGGTTCAAGCAGTTCTCCTGCCTCAGCCTCCCGAGTGGCTGGAATTATAGGCGTGCACCACACCATACCTGACTGATTTTTGTATTTCTATTAGAGGGGGGGGTTTCATCATGTTGGCCAGGCTGGTCTCAAACTCCTGACTTCAGGTGATCTGACCACCTTGGCCTCCCAAAGTGCTGGGATTACAGGGAATCCAGAAAGTTTCTAATCCCAAAAAAAAGTTGAAAAAAGATTATAGACCTGTATTCCAAAAATCCTTTATACTTTTAGATGGTGTATGAGGAATGGTCAATAGTTCCTAAATAGTAAAGGTGATTTTAATTACATTTGGATTAAAATTTTATTTTTTGTAACATTTCGATGGGTTCTGTTTTGTCTGTGGTTTCCAGAGCTATAGTCTGTGTGCTTGTAGCATTTCCTAAACATTCTCCCTCATTGTCTTAAACCTTATTTTTTTTTTATGGCTTTACCATATTTAATTGAAAGAATATATTGTGGTTTATTGATCAGTTTCCCATTGCAGGAGCTTTTACTTGTTTTTCATTTTTCCTCTCTTCTCTCATTCAGCAAACATTTAATGAGCACTTACTTTGTGCCTAGCTCTAAAGCACTGGCGTTACAGAGGTGACCAAGGCACACGTGGTCCTTGTCCTTAAAGAGCTTATATCTTAGATGCTAGTGGGAGAAACAGATTTTTTAAAAAATAGGGAAACAAAATAATTAACATTTTATCGGCCATGCTATGAAGTAAACAGTTGAATACTGGCAGCCAGTGGATGTTGGGGAGTTCCTTTAGATACCCTGGTGAGGGAGGGACACAGGCAAGGGGAGAGCTGAGACCTAAAAATGAGGAGAAGCCAGGCATGCACAGACTAGGGCAGAAAGAAGCAGTGGGTCGAACCCTGAGGCCGAAGAGCGCTTGACTGACTTGAGGAGCTGAAGGAAGAAGATCACTATGGTTGTGAATAAGGAGTGGACTTCTTTGCTCCTAAAAGGCTTTTTTTCCTTATTTGGAGTTGTTTCCTTAGGAAAGAGGTCCAAAAGTGTAACATGTTCAAGATTCTTACTACATATTGAACTTGGTTGTGATTTTCAACTAAATCTGTAATGTAGCCTAAAATGAATGAAATATGAAGTAATTCAAAATTGTGGACAGTACATTGTATAGTGTACTGCTGTCTTTTCTGCTAATTCATCTGCCTGTTAGATAATATCACCAAGTGTACTAAAGATCTGTGGGTACCAGGGAGAATTATTGGTCATCGTGGTTTCTGCTGGATTGCAAAACATTAGCTTCTCTTTTCCCATCAGGCCGTGAAGCTCACCAGCTCTCGAACCCAGCTACCTTATGAATACTATTCACTGCCCTTCTGCCAGCCCAGCAAGATAACCTACAAGGCAGAGAATCTGGGTAAGTTCTTCTCCCTCACTGCTGTCAGCTTGTCCCCAGGTGGAACCCATCATGATTTTTATAATGGTAACAACAGTTAACTTTGATATATGCTAGATACTCATCTACATTGTTTGCATACCTGTTAGCTTATTTAAACCTCATAACATTAAAAAAAGAAAACAAACAAAAAAACCTCATAACAGCCCCAGGGAGACAGTTGCTGTGTTTATTCCCATTTTGCAGGTTAAATGACATGCCTTTGCTTGTACTGTGGACCAAGGCCTCCTCTGTTTTCTTCACAAAACAGCCAAAGTGCCCTTTGCGTTGGATCCATAGTCAGTCTTCAGATGGGGAACACTCGACTTTTACTTACACCGCCTCTTCTTGATTTCTAGATATCTCCTCTCTCGTGGCTTCATCACCTCCTCTGCTTTAAATGGAAGGAGAGAGTGAGTGTCTCTGTCCTGAAAGCAAGCAGAGATGCCACCACAGTTCTTGCTAAGCTCTGCAAGACTCACCTCAAATAATGTGTGAAGCACCCAGTGCAGTGTCTGACACAAATATTCCATAACTAGTAGCCATTTTATTCTAATTTAAATAATTCTCCATTTGGCAGAATTTCAGGTGTAGAGGCGTCTATTCATGATGTAGTTATTAGTGCTTCCTCTATGACTGTGTTAGGTCCTGGAGATAAGAGCATGGAAAGATGCTCTCCTTGTCCTCAGGGAACTTAAGAGACTTTCTTTTCTTACACCTTAGAACTGGTTCTTGAGGAGGACCCTGAAAGGGCTGCCTTCTCTGTCGGGGCTACCCATGGCTCAGATGTTGCTGGAACCCCTAGCTGACAAATTTATCTACTGCCAGGTATTGGGGGTCCCGGACCAGCTGGAGGCAAGCCTTGGAGCCAGTTTAACCAAAATTGGGTATTACCACCTCCCTCTAATACCAGCTGTGCCTAAGTCTTGCCTTGTAGCATTGAACAGAGGTTGGCCTCAGAGCCTGAGCTGGCCTCCACTGACTGTCTGCAGTGGTGTGGCTCATGGCCCTGCCACTTACCATCTGTGGACCAGTGCCTGCCCGCTATTGCCCTTCTTTCCTCTCCACACCATGCCATACTCCAGCCACCTAGCCTCTGCCCAGGAAGCCTGACCCACTTGGTCCTCCAGGGTCCTGATATCAGGCCCCTCCCAACTGTACCTCCCTTCTCCTGGGAGCTGCTGTGGACCCTTTGGCAGCCCAAGGCTCCCCACTGAGGCACTCTTAGAGTGATCCTGGGTGACCTTCACTTCTCTGAACCTCTGCCACATCTTCGTGAAGCTGGGGAAAGTTTGTGCCTCATAGAAATGGAGATTTCTGTATACAAATGTTATCCTGCCATATTGCATCTCATTCTGTCTTTGTGTAGTGCCTGCCTTCATGGCCTAGGGTCTCTTTGACTGGAGAAATTGTATCTCACATTCCCGTCTCTTCTCAGCTTCTACCCCAATGCCTGTCACAGAGTAGGCATTCGATAAATGTTAGTGTCCTACCCGAGTGGAGCAAAACCATTGTTGATTGCGTGCCTGTCAGATTGTAAGCTGTTTACATCATCATCATCATTAATACTTAGAGGGCTCATCCTATGAGCTGGGCACTGTTCTAAGCATTCCTGTGCCTTAGCTTAATTCTCACAACAACTCCAACTTATTAATTCTCACAGTAAGGCGTAGATTCTCTTACTCTCTTCTTCTTATAAATAAGGAAAGTGAGGCACAAGGAGGTGAAGTCACTCACCTAGTAAGTAGCAGAACTCCAGGAACTCTGGCTCCAGAATCCATGCCCATAAGTCCCACACTCTGTACAGCAGCTTCCATGACTCTGATAGTAACTCTGTAAGCTGAATATTTTGTAATAAGAGGGAACAGCAGCCTCAAGGGTTTGAAAGACTTATTCAGAGCCACATGGCCAATAGGTAGAGAAATTGAGATTTTTAACTCAGGTTTTTTTACTCTAAAGCCAGAGTTCTTTCTGTTGTCCCAGGCTGCCTTCTCCAGAAAGGCCCGTAGGGCTCTTTGAGGGCCATGCCCTTGGTTGTCACATTGATGGAGATCCATGGCATGGTGTATGCATTGGAGCAGCTTTGGCAGGTGTTCCGGATAGAACCTCGGACTCTCTGGGAAGCTCCGCATTCATGGCTTACTGCTCCTTGCTAAAAGGAGTACTTCAGTGTTAGAAATGAGCCATTTCCTGGCCGGGCACAGTGACTCATGCCTGTAATCCCACCACTTTGGGAGGCCGAGGCGGGCAGATCACCTGTGGTCTGGAGTTTGAGACCAGCCTGGCCAACATACCAAAATACAAAATTATAAAAAATTTGTAAATCTCTACTAAAAATACAAAAATTAGCCAGGCGTGGTAATGCCTATAATCCCAGCTACTTGAGAGGTTGAGGCAGGAGAATCGCTTGAACCCAGGAGGCAGAGGTTGCAGTGAGCCAAGATCGCAACATTGCACTCCAGCCTAGGCAACAGAGCAAGACTCTCTCCAAAAAAAAAAAAAAAAAAAAAGCCATTTCCTGACCATTATGTCCTCTTTCTTGGCTTAAACTTAATTTTTAAATTTCAAGAAGCGATTCCACCTTAATTGGTCTGCAGCCCTGTTCCTCTCTATAGATGTTTCTCTCCTCAAACAAGTTCCTCGTTGACAGAAGAAATGGGCAGTAGGAAATGGTATAGAGGAAAGAGCCTATGCGTTTAGCATTACCACCAACCCCTCGTATCACCATGA
The DNA here is from genome assembly GCF_009761245.1 of Sapajus apella. Classification (NCBI taxonomy): domain Eukaryota; kingdom Metazoa; phylum Chordata; class Mammalia; order Primates; family Cebidae; genus Sapajus; species Sapajus apella. The sequence goes on along the minus strand of NW_022436973.1, from coordinate 11,097,555 downwards.
GCAGGTTACTGTCCCTCTCTGATCCTCAGCTTATCGTCTATAAAATGCCACTTCAGCAGTGGGCTCTGCAGATGTCTTACTATGTCCTCGCTCCTCACTGGCCAGCCTGTCCCTGGGTTTTGCAGTGGGCTCTGCAGATGTCTTACTATGTCCTCGCTCCTCACCTGCATTGCCAGCCTTCCAGAACAGGGTGGAGGGGTGAGGCCTTCATCCAGGCCCCTCCTCACCCTCTCCCTCTCCTGGGTGCCTCCTCCACACTCGAAGCATTGTTTGCCAGAGCCACTGCTTTGCACAGCAGAGTGCTGCCCTCTACAGCGGTGTAGCTCACGGCCCTGCCATTTACTGTCTGGGCTGATAACCCCCAGTTTCCATCTGTGTCCTGACCTTTCCTCTGTGCCTGAGATCTTGATATTTAAGTGCCCACTTGATATATCCAAACTGAAAATGCCTTTGATGTAAACTTGCTGTTCTTCCTGTTTTCCCACCTATAACCTGGTTGTAGAAACCTCAGAGTCTTCCTAATATGCACCACGCCTCACTCATGCCTGTATACAATCAGCACCAGTTCCCCTGGATTTCACCTCCTCAGGAGCTCCTGAATCTGTGTACTCTTCTCCACCCTGACCAGCGCCTGTTCCAGCCACCAGTGTCACTCATGTATGGCTGACTGCCATTGCCTCCCCGCTCCCCCCTCAATCCTCTGTTTTCTTCACAAAACAGCCAGAGTGATGTTTGTGGAACCAGACTCAGATAACGTCTTTCTCTACCCCTGTTAGAAACCCTTCATTGGATTTTTTTACTTTCTAGGTAAAGATCAAACTGTGTGTGGCCCACAGCCCCCCTGAGGTCTAGCTCTGGCGCATCTCTGCAGCTCCTCTGAGCTTTCTGCATTATAGCCACACAGGCCTCTCATGTTCACTGCTTCCCTCACCCTGAAGGGGCCTTTGCACATGCTGTCCTGTCTGGAATATTCTTCCCCCATTTCTTTGCTTAGTTAACGTCTCTCTTCCTTTCAAGTACCACTTCCTCAGGGAAGCTATCCTAGACCCACTCCCCTGTGTCTGCAGCAAGTATATTCTCATTTTGCTGATTATTCAGCAAAGTCTATCTTCCTGCTAGGCCATACGCTCTGTGAGCGTGTCTGTTCAACTTGGTATCTGGCACATAGCCAGTACCCAGTACACATGGATGAATGAATGAATGACTAAATAACTAGGCAGGGCGCCATATCAAGCACATCCACACTGGTGGGAAAGTGCTAGACCAAGTGCATGTGGAGGTGTTAGTCTTCATCTTGTTCGTTTCACATCCTCACAGTAGAATCAATTGTTGAACAGCTAGAATGAAAGCACCATGGGATTTGCTTGACAGTTGCTAACTGCTCAGTGCCTGTTAGGGTGACATCTGGCAGCAGGTTACTCTGAGGCAAAAGGCACCCAAGGGGTGCCACTTCATTGTGTCAAAAGATGTTTTGGCTAAAAATCTCAGGTATCAGCACATTGTGCGAAGCAAATCCTTGACATAGGAACCAGTGTTGATGATAAATGAGCATTTGGTGCCTACCTACTCTGTGCCTGGTACTTTATTGGATTGACTTTCTTTATTTCTCGCTGTAATGCTGTGAGGTGAGTGCTGTTCATATCCCATTTTATGGAACTTTGTTGGATTAACTCCTTTATTTCTCACTGTAACCTTGTGGGGTGGCTACTATTATTATCCCATTTTATGGATGAGGACATTGAGGCTCAGTGAGGTGGAGTGACTTACCAAGACTGCTAAGGCAGGCAGCCAGGAGCATGGTGCAGGGAACGGCACTCCAGGTAAAGGAAGCAACTGAGGTCCAGAGGCATGGAACGATGTGATGCTTGATGAGTGCTAAGGGATCTGGTGGCACTAGAGCCCTAAGGACGAGGGTGGCAGGTGGGGGTTAGCTGGGCCAGCGAGGCGTGAACCGATAGGGAACGGCCTTGCTGCCAGCCAGTGGCACTACTGAAGTCCTTAGAAGCCCATTGTTTACAGTCCTATGTCTCTGTGACTCTGCTGACCTCAGCAACCTCAGGGCTGAAGCTCTGAGCTCGATCTGTCTCTCTTATGGCAGGAGAGGTGCTGAGAGGGGACCGGATTGTCAACACCCCTTTCCAGGTTCTCATGAACAGCGAGAAGAAGTGTGAAGTTCTGTGCAGCCAGTCCAACAAGCCAGTGACCCTGACAGTGGAGCAGAGCCGGCTCGTGGCCGAGCGGATCACAGAAGACTACTACGTCCACCTGTAAGTCGTCCTCTGCTCCCTGCTGCTCAGGCTCACACAGGGGAGGGTACGGATGGGAGAGGCAGTCGAGAGAGACTGAGCAGGGCCTTCACTTTCCAGCATTGCTGACAACCTGCCTGTGGCCACCCGGCTGGAGCTCTACTCCAACCGAGACAGCGATGACAAGAAGAAGGAGAAAGATGTGCAGTTTGAACATGGCTATCGGCTTGGCTTCACAGATGTCAACAAGGTAGAGTGTCTTTGGTGTGTTCACAGGGCCGGGAGCCACACCTCATGAGTCTCGAGCACTCGGGGCCACAGAAAAGGTGGGGCTCAGCCACAGCAAGTTTCTCCAGGTTCCTTGGGCATGACGGGCTATCAGAGGTCCGAGTGCTCCGGGCAAGGCCCTGGGAGATGCTAGGGAGGTGATGGCACAGTTCTTAAGAAGTTAAGTTCCATTTTCATAAGATTAAAAAAACACAGCAACAACAAAAACATGGAACTTCATCAGTATGCAGGAGAGAGGGCTAAGTAGTGGCCAAGAGCGTGCAGACTCCTCAGTTTGAATCCTGCCTCCCTCACTTAGTCTGAGTGACCATGAGTCTGTGGTTCCTTAGCTGTAAAATGTATGCAGCAGCAATGACGGGGTAAATTAACACATTTGTATGAGCACTTTCCAGCATAGCCCCTGAGATTAAGCTAATAATGTAATGATTATAGTCATGATTCTCATTTCTAAACTGAAAGATATTAGTTAGGGAATAAATGACAAAAACATTTCTTTTGAGGTGCAGCCCTGTCCCCAAAGGACATCTATCCTAACTGGGAAAAGAACCGACAGTTGGAGGCTCTAGGCCTCAAGTCCCAGCTGCCTTTCACTGACTGTTCATGGCAAGGGAGGTTAGAGGGGGCCCGTTTTATACTCAGGTTGTCACAGAGGAGGTGCACCATGATCAGTAGGTGGGCTTTTGCTGAGTGAAGTTGGGGGTGGCATTGTAGTTGGAGTGAATGAATGCCACGAACAGAGATGCAGGGTGGGGGACTGGTTCATGGGGCAGTGGGCGCAGGGGAGGCCAGGTGAACTAATGTGACTTAGATGATCATAGCCAGTTCTATCAGGGTCAGATGAGAGAAGGCCTTGAATGCCAGGCGGAGAGAATTGGGCTTTTGTCTGATAAGCCCCAGGGAGCCCTTGAAGAGCTTCTGAGTAGGGGGTGATGAGAAAAGCGTTTTAGGAAGGCTGGTACAGCCAGGCATGCTGGGTGAGGCAAGAGGCCTAGTACCTGGGGAGCGTCCCTGAGTGATGTTCTGTTTTGTTCTCTCCGTTGCTGTGTTTCAGATCTACCTGCACAACCACCTCTCGTTCATCCTTTACTACCACCGGGAAGACATGGAAGAGGACCAGGAGCACACATACCGTGTCGTCCGCTTCGAGGTGATTCCCCAGAGCATCAGGCTGGAGGGTGAGTGGGGAGGTGTGGCCGGAAGGGCAGGGCTGGATGGGCCTGGGCTTCTCCACCCGGGGTCTTCACACTCTTCTCCCTCCTGAGCTGGCTGATGGGCTCGGGTATGGCGTGTGGCTCCAGCCAAGGTAGGATCACGGTTTTCCCATTAGAGAAGGCAGGGTTGGGGGAGAGCTGACAGCTGTGGGCTGACACCTTACTAGTTTGCCCCTTCCCAGCAACCTCAGGAGGTACTGGTGATTACAGATGAGGAACTAGAGGCTCAAAAGGGGCTAGTGACTTGGCCAAGACCAAACAGCAAGATGGGGCTTTGTTGGGCTTCCTCACAAGAACCAGCTAACTCATCTTGAGAACAGGGGGCCAGGATATAGACAAAGCTGGCAGGCAGCAGGTTTCTTCGTTCCTCTCCCTCTGTGTGAGTGATTGGCATAGACTGAACTTTGCCCAGTATCTACAGGTGTGCGGGAGTTTGGGAGCCCAGCACAGTCCTGATGGGCCTCATAGGGGCTGGTTCGGCTTTGCCTCACCTCTTGGCCCTTGATCACCATAGTGTGCTTTTCAGTTAAGCAGCATGCCCAGCCTTTTGACCATGTTGATGGTATTTGGACATTTTTTTTTTTTTAACTACGGAACTTAGTGTTCAAACAAAATTAGACACAGAAGTCCCAAACATAGGCCAGGCACAGTGGCTCATGCCTGTAATCTCAGCACTTTGGGAGGCCAAGGTGGGCTACTTACCTGAGGTCAGGAGTTCGTGACCAGCCTGACCAACATGGAGAAACCCCATCTCTACTTAAAATACAAAATTAGCCAGGTGTGGTGGTACATGCCTGTAGTCCCAGCTACTCGGGAGGCTAAGGCAGGAGAATCACTTGAATCTGGGAGGTAGAGGTTGTGGTGAGCCAAGATCACGCCATTGCACTCCAGTCTGGGCAATAAGAGCAAAACTCCATCTCAAAAAAAAAAAAGCCCCATATAGATCCTGCCCTTCAAGAGCTCCATAGTGCATCTCCTGCTGGGAGCGTCCCAAGTGCAGTTCTGTGTTTGTGTATGTGATAGTTTTGAGGCCATGTGCTCCCCTACTGGCTCTTCAAGCTTAGAGTCTCCTTGTCTCCTTTTCTGTTTTATCTTATGCACCCAGCACAGTACCTGCCCCATAGTTGGTGCTTATTGTAAGTTTGTTGGTTGAATGAGTAGATGGATAACAGGATGAACAAATGAGCAAAGGAATGGCGGAAACATCTGAATGATTGATTACAAAAGTGCCAGGACTTTAGAGATAGACTAAATGAATGAGTAGCATGATGGAATGAATCAAGGTTTTGTGTTGAATGGGACTGGCTGGATAGTAGGTGAATATTTGAATTGAGTCAAGGAACACTGACTCAGGGAGGAACTCCAAACTTGGACCCTCTCACCCCAATACACAGGCCTCTCTGCAGCCCCTAAGGACCTTTAGAAAGTCAGGGCTCTGGGGAATAATTTTCAAAAACCATTGTTGGCCAGGCATGGTGGCTAATACCTGATCCCAGTGCTTTGGGAGGCCAAGACAGAAGGATTCCATCAGGCCAGGAGTTCAAGACCAGCCTGGGAAATATAGCAGGACCTCGTCCCTACAAAAAATTAGCCAGGTGTGGTGACACACGCCTGTAGTCCCAGCTACTCAGGAGGCTGAGGCAGAAGGATCACTTGAGCCTGGAAGGTTGAGGCTGCAGTGAGCTATGATTGCCATTGCCTACGTGACAGAGCAAGACCCTGTCTCTAAAAAAATAAGGTTTAAAAATAAAAAAAATTCAAAACCCATTTTTGCCCATTGTGCTTCCAATCTCCACTCAGACCCTGGTGGCTGGGTCCCCACAACAGGCAGCCTCAAGGGCAGCCCCTGGAATAGCCCCTGGGCAGTGGCACTGGCCACCGCAGGAACAGACTGAGTCTCTGTGTCTCTCAGACCTCAAAGCAGATGAGAAGAGCTCATGCACTCTACCCGAGGGTACCAACTCCTCACCCCAAGAAATTGACCCTACCAAGGAGAATCAGCTGTACTTCACCTACTCTGTCCACTGGGAGGTGAGAAGGGGCTGGAGCTCATGGGCAGGGGAGGAGGGCTCTGGTCTGTGCCAGGTTCTCCAGCAGGAGGCCTGACTCTGAGTGCTTCCTCCCACCTGCCAGGAAAGTGACATCAAGTGGGCCTCTCGCTGGGACACTTACCTGACCATGAGCGATGTCCAGATCCACTGGTTCTCTATCATTAACTCCGTTGTTGTGGTCTTCTTCCTGTCAGGTGAGAGATCTGTGGGTTGAAGGAAAGGGGACAGGGGTTGGGGTTGAGGGACTGACATCACATCATGTATGGTGGACTTACAGGGTGTTCTCAGGGCCAAGTGTAGGTCAAAAACAGATATCAGGACTCTGCTAAGCATCAGGTGTACCTAGGTGAACAAGACTCAATTATAAAGAGCTCTAGAACTCTGGAGAGCTCATTCGTGAAGGACAGACACACCAGATCCTCCACACATTCATTGATCCATTCAATAAGACGTTGCTGCTCATTCTGTGCCAGGCACTTTGCCAGATGCTGGGGATGTGTGAACAAGCCCAACCCGGTCTCTGCTCTGACAGAGTGTAATTCTAGTGGTGAGAGAGAAACAAAAGAGCAAATAAGTAGTGGAATTCCAAGTAATGATACGTTCTATGAAGCAGATAAACAGGGTGGCCAAATACACAACAGCTGAGGAAAGTCTGAAGGCCCTTTGGGGAAGACCTGTCTTTACGAGGAAAAGGAGCCACTCAGAAACCCGGGAAGAGTCTGTGCCAGCAAGGATCATGGTCCTGCAGTGAGATAAGCTTAGCAAGAAGCCGGGTGGTGAGAGGGTGGTAGGCAGGGTAGAATGACACTGATGGTTTTGCCATAATGAGAAGCACAGATAATGTTAAGTACCGTTTATTAAACACTTACCAAAGGGCCAACTGCTGAACCAAGCACTTTATAAACATTTCAATCCCTGAAGCCCTGTGAACAAGCCTGAAAATATTAAGTGAACTCAAGGTCATATGGTCCATTCTTTTAACCACTCCAGTGCTGGCTAGACAGGGAAACAGGAAAGTACAAGTGGGCTCAGGGGTAGCTCTCTACTGATCAGGGTGCTGGGAGGTGAAGATGCCCAGGGTGAGTCTTGAAGCATGAGTAGGAGTCAGTCAGGGCAGGGCAGGCCATTCTGGGCAAAGAGGATAGCCTGAAGAAAGGCGCGTAGGTGAGGTTGCAGTGAGGCTGGGAACCATAACTGAAGCAGCAGATAGCCAGAGGTAGAGCCACAGGTGGGCATGGGAGAGGAGCTGAGAAGTCGGTAGGACCACGCCACCGAAGAGCTGGGATGCTTCTCTCCCCAGGATGCCCCTACCCATCCCAGCAGCCCCTTCCTCCCCACCTCCGCACTCTGTGCTGTCCTCCCCCAGTAGCTGGAGTGGAGCTCCGGAGAAGAGGCCCTGAAGTGGCTGCATAGCCAGTTCATAATGGGCAAGCCATGCATGCCAGCTGTGGCATAGTAAAACACCGTGTCCAGGAGGCATAGAGCATGGGCTTGCAGGCAGCACCCACTTCTCATCCTCATCCCCGTCTGTTTCAGGTATCCTGAGCATGATTATCATTCGGACCCTCCGGAAGGACATCGCCAACTACAACAAGGAGGATGACATTGTACGAGGTCTTGGCTGGGGAGGGATGAAGTTGGACAGGGAGGGCAGTCTAGCAAGAGGGCCGTGTGTGTGTGCATGGGTACATGTGTGTGCATGTATATTATCACTCATAGCGGAAACCTCAAAATACTAAAACAGTTTAGTATACTTTTAATACTAAAAGTTTAATACTAAAAAAGTAAGGAAAAAAGTTTTTTTCACCCAAAGTAATAGGAATGCCCTTTCTACTTTTGAAGCATAAAAACAGTAGAAGAAATCACAGAAAGAATAGTTGATTGATTTGACATTAAAAATTGTAAAGCTATTCTGCATGTCAAATACATAAACAAAACAGAAGGCCACAATAGCAAAACAATATCTGCAACAAACTTGAAAAGGTGGCCCAGTTTAAAATTTTAAAGAATTGATTCTTTAAAATCATAAAATCAATTCTTTATATAATTTTAAAGAATTCATGTAAAATCTCTTCATTTAAAAAAAAACTAGGTCAGGGCCAGGCGTGGTGGCTCACACCTGTAATCCTAGCACTTTGGGGGACTGAGGCAGGTGGATCACCTGAGGTCAGGAATTCAAGACCCACCTGGCCAACATGGGGAAACCCCATCTCTAATAAAAATACAAAAGTTAGCCGGGTGTGGTGGCGTGCACCTATAATCCCAGCTCCTTGGGAAACTGAGGCAGGAGAATCACTTGAACCTGGGAGGCAGAGGTTGCAGTGAGCCAAGAACGCCCCACTATACCACTATACTCCAGCCTGGGCAACAAAGTAAGAGTCTGTCTCAAAAAAAAAAAAAACAAAAAAAAACTAGGTCGAGCACAGTAGATAACTTGAGGTTAGGAGTTCAAGACCAGCCTGACCAATATGGCGAAAAGCTGTCTCTACTAAAAATAAAAATATTAGCTGGGCACGGTGGCAGGAGCCTGTAATCCCAGCTACTTGGATTACAATTCTCCTGCAGAGGCAAATTTTTTTTTTCTTTTGTTAAATAGTACTAATTGTTGGCAAGTTTAACATGAGGCAAGCACCTTCCAATACCACCCATGGAAGTGTAAGTTGGTAGTCTTCTGAAAAGTAATTGACAGTGGATATCAAGAACTGGAAAACAGGCTGAGCATGGTGGCTCATGCCTGTAACCTCAGCACTTTGGGAGGCTAAGGCAGGAGGATTACTTGAGCCCAGGAGTTCAAGACCAGCCTGCGCAGCATAGGAAGACCCCCGTCTCAACAAAAACAAAAAAGAACTAAAATAGGCAACTTGCTTTGCACAGCACTTCTTCTATAATTTTTCTAAGGCAAGATTCAAAACACCAATATTACAGCTTTGAAATACAATGTCAAAGAGCATTTACTGACATGAGGAAATGTTCACAAATACCATCTGAAAATAACAAAGCACATAGTATGATCCCAATGTTACTGTTTAAAACATACATGTACACATTATATATACATAAGAGAATAAGGAAATTATATCAAAACAGTGTTATTGAGTGGGAGTATCAGTCATTTTATTTTGATACCTTTCTGTTTAAATTTTCTATAATATGTATTACTTTTTATTCATTTGAATTTCATGATACATACCAAATTTTTACTTTTTTTATTACACAAATAAGAGTCTTTCTTTCTTTCTTTTTTTTTTTTTTTTTTTTGACGGAGTCTTGCCATGTTGCTCAGGCTGTAGTACAGGGTCTCAATGTCAGCTCACTGCAAACTCCCAGATTGAAGAGATTCCCCTGCCTCAGCCTCCTGAGTAGCTAGGACTACAGGCATGCACCACCATGCCCAGCTAATTTTTTGTATTTTAGTAGGAATGGGGTTTCACCATGTTGGCCAGGATGGTCTCAATCTCCTGACCTTGTAATCTACCCACCTCGGCCTCCCAAAGTGCTGGGATTACAGGTGTGAGCCTCCACGCCCGACTAAGAGTATATATTTCTTTTATAATCAGAAAAAAAAAAATAAATTGATTCCAAATCTCACCACCCAAGACCTATTACAGTTAGCATTTTAGAGAGTTGAGGTATTTACATTATTTTCCCACAAGCGAGGTTTGTGGAATTTGGGGAGCTTTTCCTTTTATGCAGCTACAGGCATAAGGTTTGTGGCCTCCTTTTCATGTGACAGTTTCAGATAAGCACTTTCTCCTATCACTTACTCTCCTGTGTCAGAGCAGTGCTGGTTGACACTAAGGGTGTCAGGTGTCACCCTGGGGGTGGTCCCTGCAGGAGCTGCCTCCATCCTCAACAACCAGCCTCATTCTGGCCCTTCACTACAGGAGGACACCATGGAGGAGTCTGGGTGGAAGCTGGTACATGGCGACGTCTTCAGGCCCCCCCAGTACCCCATGATCCTCAGTTCCCTGCTGGGCTCAGGGATTCAGCTCTTCTGTATGATCCTCATCGTCATCTGTGAGTGGGCCCAGTGGGGCTGGGCATGGGTGGCATGGCCTCCTCTTCCATGTGCCTCAAAGAGAGAAGGGTGGGCTTCCCTCCCTGGAGAAAGGGAGCCAACCCCCTGTTACCAAGTAGGCAAGTCAGTATCTCTGGGCCAGACAGGCCATCTGTTTCAGCAACAGCCTCAGCCCAGGACTGGTGATTCACCTCACAGCCGTTTACAGAACCCACCATGTCTCTTCCTCAATGAAGCCACACATCCCGGCTATCAAGTTGGCCTCCTTTTGTAGTTAGAGGCTAAGTGACTTACCCAAAGTCAGTACCAGGATCAAGATTGAAATCAAGTATTTTTTTCTTTAACAAAAAACCTCACTAATATATAGTAGTTTTAGACAGCTTTGGAGTCAGTCAGCCTAGATTTGCATCTCAGCCTCATGCCTGTAAGCTTTGTGACCTTGGACAGACCACTTGACCTCTATGAGCCTCAGTTTCCTTATCTGGGAAATGGGGAAAGTAATCATCCTGCAGAGTTGGCAAGCCACATTCAGACAACTGGCATTTGTGGTTCCCTCAGCCCAGCATCTGACTCACTGCAAGTGCTCTATGGACTGGAAGCTGCAGTTAAGATTTGGCCAACCAAGGCCAGCAGCTGCTGCATCCCTCTGAACCCCAGCTAAGACCCAGTCCTATAGAGGGCAGGGGACTATGCCGTTGAGAAGACCAGGGAGGAAGAGCCTCATCTGCCCAGGGGTCCTTCTGTCAGCCTGTCCAAGATGGGGCTGGGGCTGGGGCTGGGGCTGGGGGGCCTGGTGATCAGCCACCCTGCCTTTTTCTGCCCTCCCTCCCTCCCTCCACAGTTGTGGCCATGCTTGGGATGCTGTCGCCCTCCAGCCGGGGAGCTCTCATGACCACAGCCTGCTTCCTCTTCATGTTCATGGGGTAGGTGTGTCTGAGTGGGCTCCCGGGGCAGCACAGGCCGCCACGCCAGCTGACGGGTCCCCTTGGTGTGGATCCTTGCCATTTTCCCACAGGGTGTTTGGCGGATTTTCTGCTGGCCGTTTGTACCGCACTCTCAAAGGCCATCGGTGGAAGAAAGGAGCCTTCTGTGTGAGTGTCCTAAACCTTCTCTGGTGTTTGGTGGGAAGCTGAGAAGCTTCTTCCTGGTCTCCTCAGGAGGAGGTAGGCAGGCCCTGGGGGGGATTTTTTGGGCAGAAGTTGAGCAGCAGCAAGAGGCAGCAGGAGGAGCACAGGCGCAGGGGCAGGAATCCCGGACCCTTCCCCACAGGCTCGCAGGGGCACCTCCTAGGGCCTCCACTGCTCCATCTGTAAAATGAGGGATTTGAACTTAGATAATTTTTAGCCTACATTGTCTGATGGCTCAAGCAAGAGAAGAAACAGGACTTAGAATAGCAGGGCAGCTGAGAGAACACCCTGGCCAACAGAGTAAAGAGGAAATTAACGATCTAAGCCAGAAGACGCCAGGCCCAAGTTCCTATCAGCCCATTTTCCAGACTGGTGCCTGTGTTTCTCTTCAGTGGGGGCTCCTGCCCTTCTCTGGCCTCCTGGAGGTGAGGAGAAATTCTTGGCAGTAGAAAAGACCATAGAAACCAGAGGGGGTCTGGAGATTGACCTCGCCTCCCAGGAGCCCCAAGCCCCTTCTCCCAGAGCGGGTGAGTCCCTTAGAGGACCAGGAAGACTCTTGGGTGCCCACACTCAGAGAAGCCTCTGGGCCTAGCATTCTGAAACCATTCTCACCGCTGTCAAAAGCTCAAGGAGAGTTCAGGCTATGTCAGCTCTGGCTGCCACACCTCTGTACAAAGTAATCCCTCAGTAAAGAAAAGCTGTGACTGGTGACTATTTTGGAAGGATCAGAGAAAGCTTCCTGAATTCTTGATGATTAGAGCATTTTTCTCTGGCCACCGTATGCCAAGAGCCAGGGATCTAGAAAGGAGTAAAACCCATCACTCCCTCCTGGCAAGATTCTTCCCTGGTGAGGTTTCTAGGTACCCTCCAGGATTTCCCTCGATGGGTTCCACACCAAACCCAGCCTTTTTCCCCAAACCACCCCTTGCATCTAATGATCCCATCATTCATCCAGGCCCCCCCGAGCCAGAAACCTGGAGCTGCCTGTCCTCCTCCCTCATGCGGGCAGTTCCTTCTCAGACGTCAAGTGCTAAAGGTCTTCCTAACAAATGTTCCATGAACGTTCTGTGAATTCCACCCCCGCCCCACCCTCATCTCTGCATCTTCAAGGCTCTGGCCTGGATTCCGACATCTTTGCCTCTCACTTGGCCCTCCGTGGTCTCCCTGCAAGATTCTGACCCTTCCCTGGTGCCTCTCCACAGGGATCATCTCCGACAGCCCGAGGCAGTGTCCTCTCCTATGGCCTTGCCTGTACCATCCCCTCTGCCTGGGCCACACCACCCTTTCTTCTCACCTGGCTCACCCTTTAAGTTTTAGCTCCTACATCAGTCCTCTGGAGGCTGCCACCTCCCCCACCTCCTACCCTGAGCCTGGCAGAGCCCTCATGAAACCTAAGTAGCACTTGGCAGAGCTAAGTAGGGGCAGGTGTGGTGTTCTCCACATAGGGATCTGCCTTTCTCCCTGGAGGTTTTTTTTTTTCCTATTCTTACCCTTGGTACTTAGCACCATGCCCAGTCAGTAAATTTCAGCCAGAAAAGCAAACGAGGAATTCTCTGTTACACAACAGTCATGCAGGAACACAAAGGAAGGGAGGAAGTGACCTTTGAGCCAGGCCTTGAGGAGGATTTCAGATGAAGGGACGCAGCCAGCAGAAGGGCCTAAGGTTCTGGAATGGCCTAGATCCTAGTCTGACTCTATTCTTTCATTGGTTGATAACTTTCAACAGCCCTCTGAGCTTCAGTTTTCCCATCTCTCCAATGAGGATAGTTAGAGTTAACTGTTCCTGAGGACCTTGGTACAATATCAGCCCTCAGGAAATGGATCCTTTGAGGTGTTGATGATCTATGCAAAAAGGCCCAGAGACAGGAAAGTGCAGGAGCAGTGACTAGTTGTTGAGTACAGGGAAAAAAGCCAAAGAAGAAACTGGCAATGGAGGTTGAGCGTCAGGTAACAGAGGGCCTTGGTCGTTGTGGTCAGTGACCCACCTGGATGCTCAGGCCACCACAGCAGTCCCTGGCCTAGTGATCACAGTGTGGCAAGAAGGTTCATGCCAGTTGTGGTGGCTTGCACCTGTAATCAGTCTAGTGCTTTGGGAGGCCAAGGCAGGAGGATCACTTGAGCCCAGGAATTTGAGACCAGCCTGGGCAACACAGTGAGACCCTGTCTCTACAAAAAGTAAATTAGTTGGATATGGTGGCATGTGCCTCTTAGCTACTCAGGCAGATGAGGTGGGAGGAACATGAGCCCAGGAGTTTAAGGCTGCAGTGAGCTGCACTCCAGCCTGAGTGACAGAGTGAGACCCTGTCTCTGAAGAAAATAGAAGAAAAAGGCTCAACTGTAACTCTGGGGCGTTGACTAGACTAAAATCCCTATGCCTCAACCCCACCCAAGAGATTCTGACGCTAGAATACACTGCAATAGGAGCGTGGGTTCTGGGGTCAGACTACCTGGGTTTATACCTCTGCTGCACCTTCAGGAGACTGGGTATAAAGGAATAATGGCAGACTTTCCTTCCAGACTTGCAGGGAGGATTAGGTGAGACGAGGTACACAGGAGCCCAGCATCTGCCACTCCTAAGACTCAGAGCATCACCATCCTTCTAAGCAGTTTGGGTTGGGGCCCAGACATGTGTTTTGTTAAGGTTGTTTTTGGGGTTTTTTGTGTGTGAGACAGAGTCTTGCTCTATTACCCATGCTGGAGTGCAGTGGTGTGACTCGGCTCACTGCAGCCTCTGCCTCCCGGACTCAAGCGATCAATCTGTTTCAGCCTCCCAAGTAGCTGGGACCACAGGTACGTACTACTACACCTGGCTAATTTTTTGTAGACAGGGTTTCACCATGTTGCCCAGGCTGTTCTCAAACACTTGAGCTCAAGCGATTCTGGAAATCGCAAAAAAAAAAAAAAAAAAAATATATATATATATATATATATATATGTATGTATACGTGTGTGTGTGTGTGTGTGTGTGTGTACGTACACATACACATATATATACACATACATATATATGGATATATTACTCAATATATATATTTATTGAGTAGTTACCATGTTCTTTTTTTGTGTTTTTTTTTAGACAGAGTCTCACTGTCACCCAGGCTGGAGTGCAATGGCGCCATCTCGGCTCACTGCAACCTCCGCCTCCCAGATTCAAGCAATTCTCTACCCTCGGCCTCCCGAGTAGCTGGGACTACAGGCCTGTACTACTGTGCCCAGCTAATTTTTGTATTTTTAGTAGAGATGGAGTTTCACCATCTTGGCTAGGCTGGTCTCGAACTCCTGAGCTCAGGTGATCCACCCACCTTGGCTTCCCAAACTGCTGGTGAGCCACCGTGCCCAACCAGAGTAGTTGCTGGGTCCTCAGCGATGAGGGTACATCAGAGAACAAGGTAGATAGACTTCTCCCAGGGAGCTCACAGTCTTTTGGGGATAGATGGATATGATCAGGTAGCCAAACTGGGATGAGAGCAACAAGGGGCAGTTTTAGGGACCTGAGAGTGCATAGAACAGAGTCCTGCCCAGTCTGAGGGTCAGGGAATACTCTCTGGAAGGAATGATGCCTGAGCTGAGTCTGAAAGACAAGGAGGGCTTAAGAGCTTCTGGTCTGGGGGCCCCACTGGGATAGGTTGGGGAGCTCCCTGAATGCTGCTCCTCAATCTGGCTTCTCTTGCTCCAGACAGCAACTCTGTACCCTGGTGTGGTTTTTGGCATCTGCTTCGTGTTGAATTGCTTCATCTGGGGAAAGCACTCATCAGGAGCGGTAAGTGCCTCCACTACCCTCTCAGCCCCTCCCCGCCAAGCGAGGGCCAGCCGCACTCAGCCACACTCCCAAAGGCCACTTCCTGCCATTCCCTTCCCTTTTCTGAGTCCCCAAAGTTATGTTCCCAGCCATGAGGGCCGACAACCAGCTGGGGTTTCCCCAGCCCTGCCCTTGGTCTACCATGCCCTGGTCCTGGCCTTCCTGTGAGTTCTTTCAGACAGCTGGTCCAAGCCCACTTCTCTAAAGGAGGTTTCCACAGTCCAGGGGCCAACTGGGGAATTTCCCTTTGTCTTAACCAAGAGTGAACTGCCCAGTGTCAGTTGATTAGGTCAGCATCCCAAAGCAAGCCTGTCCTCTGTCCGTGCCCTCCAGCACCAGCCCCTGGAGGTAGAGGAGAGAGGAAACGAAGGATCAGTTTGTGTTATCCTTAGAGTGAGGATCCTGCCAGCCCAATCCGGTATGTTACTAGTAGCTGCCCAAGAGTCAGAGTAGGATTTTGAACTAGTCAGTTGTGGGGAGGGGAAATGGGGTCTTGGTCAATTAGCAGGACTGCAGTTAAGATGGGGTAGGCATTTGCCGTCCAAGCCTTAGCAAGGAGAGCCACCTGCCCTCCACCTGGGGGTGGCGGTAAAGGTCCTTGCATGAGGTCCAGGCAGCCAGAGGAGGGGGTCTTTCCCAGCAATTTAGGAAGCCATCCTCAAGACAGAGTCATGCCCTTCCTCTCACTTCCTCTTTTTTATACCTTTAAAATGCTCTCTTTGAGCATTTTCCTCCCAGTTACCAACTGCTCATTATAAACATTCATTGTAGAAATTTTGGAAAGTACAGAGAGGTTAAAGAAGAAATTTAACCCCAAATTTACTCACCCAGAGATAAATACTATGTAGATCTTTAATACATATGTTCTTTCTTTTTTCCTTTTTATAGATATACAAAAAAAAGAATTACATTATCTAAAATTTATAAAATAACAGCAAATATTTATATATATTTATATGGTGCTTGCTTTGTAATAAATACTATTCTAAACCCTTTATATATAATATATAAATAATATATATCTATATAGTCTTCCCTTCATGTGATTCTTATAAAAACGTAATAAGTGTAAAGAAGAGGATAAGGAAGAAAATGAAAAATTAGTTATAATTCTCCATATCCCATCTAAGGAAGTATTATTAGCTCTTTGGTATAAGCCTTTCCAGGCACAAATATAAATAAATGCAGTTTTCCCTTGGTATCCATAGGGGATTGGTTCTAGGACCTCTGAAGATACCAAAATTCAAGGATGCTCGATTCCCATATATAAAGTGGCATAGTGTTTATGTATAACCTAAACTCATCCTGTATATTCTAAGTCTTCTCTAGATTACTTAAAATACCTAACACAATGTAAATGCTATGTGAATAGTTGTTACACTGTATTTTTTTAATTTGTATTTTATTTTATTGTTTTTTTTGTTTGTTTGTGTTTTGAGACAGGGTCTCACTCTCGCTCAGGCTGGAGTGTAGTGGTGCGATCTCAGCTCACTGCAACCTCTTGCCTCCTGTGCTCAAGTGATTCTCCCACCTCAGCCCCACTGAATAGCTGGGACAAAGGTGCCACCACCACACCCAGCTATTAAAAAAAAAAATTGAAGTGATACAGTCTCACTGTGTTGCCTAGTCTGGTCTCAAGTGATCCGCCCACCTGGGCCTCCCAAGTGCTGGGATTACAGGCGTGAGCCACTGTGCCCAGCTTATTTTGATGGGTTTTTGTTCTCGTTGTTTCTTTCCCCCTGGACATTTTCTTTAACTTTTTTTTTTTGAGACAAAGCCTCACTCTCTCACTCTATCACCCAGGCTGGAGTGCAGTGGTGCGGCCTCAGCTCACTGCAACCTCCACCTCCTGGGTTCCAATGATTCTCCTGCCTCAGCCTCCTGAGTAACTGGGATTATAGGTGCCCGCCACTGTGCCTGGCTAAGTTTTTTTTTTTTGTAATTTTAGAAGAGACTGGGTTTTATTATGTTGGCCAGGCTGGTCTTGAACTCCTGACCTCAAATGATCTACCTCCTTTGGCCTCCCCAAGTGCTAGGATTACAAGCGTGAGCTACTGCACCCACTTGTGGAACATTTTCTGTTTACAGTTGATTAAATCAATGGATGCAAAACCCATGGATACAGAGGACCAACTGTGTTGTCCTGTTATTAAAATGGAATCCTTCTATACACATAGTTTTATAGCCTGCTTTTTTTACTTAATAGTATATCATGGAGTTTTATTCTAACAAGATTGTGAGCACTTTGTACAATTTAGGTTTTCCCTTCTTTTCTTCACATAATGTGCCACATGTAATCTCTTCATTTTGACCTCTTCATCTCCTCTTCACATTCTCAGTCCCTTCCTTCCTGTTCCTCCCCCACTTCCTCCCTGGATGGCAAGCTCCTCTGGGATGCTGAGGTGCCCTCTTCACAGGGAGTCAGCCCCAAGAGATTCTGGCCAGGAGCCCTGTGGTGGGGGCAGGGAGATTGGCTCTGCTGCACAAGTTGCTTCTCCTTCCTTGGAGCCCAGAAGCTACCCTCCCCCCTTGTGCAGCCCCATCTTGGGCATCAGAGCCTCGTGGGGGCCTCATGGCGCCGTGTCCACAGGTGCCCTTTCCCACCATGGTGGCTCTGCTATGCATGTGGTTTGGGATCTCCCTACCCCTCGTCTACTTGGGCTACTACTTCGGCTTCCGAAAGCAGCCATATGACAACCCTGTGCGCACCAACCAGATTCCCCGGCAGATCCCTGAGCAGCGGTGGTACATGAACCGATTTGTGGGGTGAGTCCTCCGGCGGGGGCAAGAGCAAGGGGACACGGAAGAGGGTACCCTCCCCAGAAGGGTACAGCAACCAGAGTTCCTGCCGCTTCAGCTGGCTCTAACAGAGTTCATGAAAGCTTAGCTTCACTCCAAGATCAAGAAGACCAGGTTGTAGGCAGACATAGTGTCGTCCGAGGAACCAGGACAAAGAAGGGGAAAGATGGAAGGGTATGGGAGACAAGTTAGGACCATCACTTGGACCTTGGGCAAGTCACCCCACCTTTCTGCACACCAGTTTCCGATCTATAAGATGGGGAGAATAATGCCCGCCCTGCCTACCTCTCAAGAGATTCTAATAGTACAGAAACATGCCAGAAGAATTAACACCACCACACTCATGCAGGTGCTCTCTCTTCATGCTGGCTTGGGAGGGAGCTTGGGGCTTCCTGATGGTCTGGTCTCTAACAGTGTCAACCTCTCGTTCTGCGGCAGCATCCTCATGGCTGGGATCCTGCCCTTTGGCGCCATGTTCATCGAGCTCTTCTTCATCTTCAGTGTGAGTACTCATGCCTCCCCCGCCCCTCCACCCATGCTAGCCGGGCCTCTCGCAGTCTACTTGGGTGCTCTGCAGCCTACTGCCTGAGAAATTTCAGATGGGCCACTTCACCTCTCGGAGCCCCATTCTTTACCCTGAAGTCAGATAACAGCCTCCCCTCACAGGGCAGCAATGAAAGTTAAATGAGGCCGGATGCAGTGGCTCATGTCTGTATTTCCAGCATTTTGGGAGCTGAGGCAGATGGATCACAGGGTCAGGAGTTTGAGACCAGCCTGTCCAATATGGTGATACCCTGTCTCTACTAAAAAATACGAAAATTACCCAGGCGTGATGGCACGTGCCTGTCGTCCCAGCTACTGGGGAGGCTGAGGCAGGAGAATCGCTTGAACCCGGGAGGCAGAGGTTGCAATGAGCAGAGATGGTGCCACTGCACTCCAGCCTGGGCAACAGAGCGAGACTCTTGTCTCAAAAAAAAAAAAAAAAAGACAGTTAAATGAGATATGCAGTGTGCATGGGGCTGGTGTGTGGAAAGGGCTCGGTAAACAGAAGCTGCCTCAGTAATACTTCAGCCATTCCCCACCATGACTAATAGCATCGTTGCAGCTGCTTTCATTTCTGGGTTCTTGCACATCTTTACCTCTTTATGTTACTCACAGCCCCTAGGAGAGTGGACGGAATGATTCCTGCTTGTCAGGGTCATTGTGAAGTTGGAATGAGTCATTGTAAAAGTGCTTGGCATTCAGGAAATGCTATTGTAGTGGTGATGATGATTCCTCCCTAAGAGTGCCAAGGTGAAAGTTGGTAGGAAGACCTTTCAGAGCCATGTAAGCGTGGCTGACCCAGCTCAGGGCCCAGCACAGATGGTACCTTGTAGCAAGTCAGTACCAGATATGTATCTGCTATTCTAGAGTAGTGGTCCAGCCCCTCCCTGCTGAGACCACCTCACCCACACAGGTTTGCCTGGGAGAAGAGTCAGAGGTGTTGGCTGCCCATGGTGCCCAAGCCCATGTACACCTCCCAGGGAGGCCCCCTCTGTTTCATCTGTGTGACTCTGGGCCAGTCACCAGCTTTTCTGATCCTTGATTTCCTTAATTCTCCCAGGCCAAGCCTTCCTAGACACACACATGTAGCAATTGTGTATGAGGCATGTGGCACAAGGCCTTGCACTTGGTAAGCTGCTCGAATGGTGGTGGCTGCTCTATAATTTTGATTTGGATGAGAATCATTATTTTCTATAAACTGCTGAGTTCAGGCTGGGGTCTACCCAGAGCAGGGTTAGTCAAACCCAGCCATTCCCTAAGGACAGCGTGGCCCACCCCCTGCTCTGGTGAAGAGAGGCCAGAGCCACCTGCCAGGCCCACAGGCCCTGATAGTGTCATGATGATGTCTCGTCTCCTGCCCTGGGGACAGGTTGGTATGCCAGGGGAAGGGGAACAGGGTGGGCAAGCCAGCTGAAGGCCCACTGTGTGTCCGCAGGCAATCTGGGAGAATCAGTTCTATTACCTCTTTGGCTTCCTGTTCCTTGTTTTCATCATCCTGGTGGTGTCCTGTTCACAAATCAGCATCGTCATGGTGTACTTCCAGCTGTGTGCAGAGGTGAGGAGAACAGGGTGAAGAGGTGGGGGAAGGGAAACTGGATCCAACATTGAATGGGTTAGTAAAGCTCTGCAGAGAAGCTGGGTCTGGGCTCTTCATGTGGCCACTGCTTCTGGCTCTGAGCTCTTGGGCCAGTATGTTGCTGTGCCTCTCTCAGCCTCCGTGTATTCAGTTGTACCCTGGGGCTAATAAGATACCTTCTAGCTTAGTTGTATGGGGCACTCGCCAGAGCTAGTTGAAAGGACAGTAGATTTGCCAGTGCTAGGTCCACTCCAGTAGTAGTTTCTCCAGCAGGCACATTGGGTGGCCTGGCCTCCCTCTGGTAACTAGCCATTGGCACAATGGGTGAAGCCAGGGTTTGGGATGAACAGCCTGGGCTGGAACCCTGGCTCCTCCATGAGTAACTCTGGGTCTTGGGCAGGTTGCTTAACTTCGTGCCATCTGTTCCTCCTCCATGTGATGGGGCAAGTGAGAGGACCTAACTTAGAGGGCTACTCTTAAGATTAAATGAGTGGATTCATCTATAGCACTTAAATGGTGCCTGCCAGCTGGGCGCAGTGGCTCACGCCTGTAATCCCAGCACTTTGGAAGGCTGAGGCAGGCAGATCACGAGGTCAGGAGATTGAGACCATCCTGGCTAACATGGTGAAACCCTGTCTCTACTAAAAATACAAAAAGTGACCCGGGCATGGTGGCATGCACCTGTAGTCCCAGCTACTCAGGAGGAGGCTGAGGCAGCAGAATCACTTGAACCTGGGAGGCGGAAGTTGCAGTGATCCTAGATCGCACCACTGCCCTCTAGCCTGGGGGACAGAGCCAGACTC